>NC_088232.1:23522238-23888905 GCF_036934945.1 Oncorhynchus masou masou
GCATTGAAGCTTGTCTGGAGGTTAGTTAGCACAGTGTCCAAAGAAGGGCCAGAAGTATACAGAATGGTGTCGTCTGCGTAGAGGTGGATCAGAAAAAAACAGCAGCAAGAGCGACATCATTGATGTATACAGAGAAGAGAGTCTGCCTGAGAATTGAACCCTGTTGCACCCCCATAGAGACTGCCAGAGGTCCGGACAACAGGCCCTCCGATTTGACACACTGAACTCTATCAGAGAAGTAGTTGGTGAACCAGGTGAGGCAGTCATTTGAGGAACCAAGGCTGTTGAGTCTGCCGATAAGAATGTGGTGATTGACAGAGTCGAAAGCCTTCGCCAGGTCGATGAATACAGCTGCACAGTATTGTTTCTTATCGATGGCAGGTAGGATATCTTTTAGGACCTTGAGCGTTGCTGATGTGCACCCATGACCAGCTCTGAAACAAGATTGCATAGCGGAGAAGGTACGGTGGGATTTGAAATGGTCGGTGATCTGTTTGTTAACTTGGCTTTCAAAGACCTTAGAAAAGCAGGGTAGGATAGATATAGGTCCACCTATACCAATTCATTTCTAGAGACAGACAGAATGCAAACTCAGAAGCTTAAGTGCTGGACAGGCAACAGTGAGAGCGAGACTCATCATTACGAATCGCATCATCATATAGGGCCTCATTGTCTATATATGACCCATTCACTCTGGTACAGTTTCACCATTGCCTGCGTTTCCAATTTGGAGTATCTCATACTATTTATCATAACTGTCCTTCAGGGGCCAATGATTTCGATGGCTCATAGCTAGGCTGGCTGGCATGAAAAGATAATTGCAGATTAAAGACAACATGAAAGTCAAAGCCTCAGAGTATCTGGTGTGGAGTACACAAAACATTAAGGACACCTGGTCTTTTCAAGACAGACTGACCAGGTGAATCCAGGTGAAAGCTATGATCTCGTATTGATGTCACTTGTTAAATCCACTTCAATCAGTGTAGATGAAGGGGAGGAGACAGGTTAAAGAAGGATTTTTAAACCTTGAAACATGGATTGTGTATGTGTGCCATTCAGAGGGTTTACCGGCAAGACAAAAGATTTAAATGCCTTTGAAAGCGGTATGGTAGTAGGTCCCAGGCACACAGGTTTGTGTTTTTTTTTTGCTCAACAGTTTCCCGTATTATGCATCAAGAAGGGTCCCCCACCCAAAGGACATCCAGCCTACTTTACAAAACCGTGGGAAGCATTGGAGTCAACTGGGCCAGTATACTTGTAGAATGCTTATAACGCCTTGTAGATTCCATGCACTGACGAATTGAGGCTGTTTTGAGGGCAAAAGGGGGAAGTGCAACTCAATATTGGGAAATTGTTCATAATGTTAGGTATACTCGGTATATATTCACCCATAGTGTACCTGTTACTAATGTTGAATGCAACAGCATTGTGCTTACTGTTTTATATGTTGCTCAGGTTAGGGTGGGGGTGTCTAAGCAAGTAAGCCATCCAGGCAAACCTAATGCACATTAACCATGGCAATGAGCGATTTACACAGCAGTTGGCTTCATCATCAACCACAACAAGGCAGGAACACATCAAAACACATCAATCATACAGCATAATATACAATCAGGTTTAATGTCTGTTTTGGCTCGTGGTGCTGAGGATATATGCAATATGTCTGTATTGGTTATTACTGAGGATAAATGAGGAGACTTTATAGACGTCAAACTATCATGATTCATCAGTGTGTTTTCAGGTGAGCACTGTAATGACTACCTTGGTGGTTGAGTAAATGCTTGTAAACATTTACATATGAATAACACCATGAATTTGAATATTCATATTCATACATGAATGCAAAACACCTCTGTGCCGGTAACGTGAATATATTGGCTTACTAATGATTGATTCTTATAGGTCAAGTATGCAGAGCCAGCTCTCTACAAGGCCTCCTCACTTCATCTCATTATGACACCTATACTACCGTTCAAAGGTTTGGGGCCACTTACAAATGTCCTTGTTTTTGAAAGAAAACTCCGGAATGCCAAAAAGGCCCGCATTCCGGAGTCGCCTCTTCACTGTTGACGTTGAGACTGGTGTTTTGCAGTAGTGGTTCTATTCCAGGCTTTATCACAACCGGCCAGGATTGGGAGTCCCACAGGGTGAAGCACAATTAGCCCACATGTGCAATTAGATGCATACAAAGCTCTCCCTTGACCTTCATTTGGAAAATCTGACCATAACTCTATCCTCCTGATTCCTGCTTACAAGAACAACTCAAACAACCAGTAGCAGTGACAGAAGTGGTCAGATGAAGTGGATGCTAAGCTTCAAGACTGGAATAAGACTGGGATTCATCCGATGGCATTGAGTGGTGTACCACATCAGTCACCGGCTTCATTAATAAGTGCTTTGTTGATGTTGTCCCCACAGTGACCGTATGTCCATATCCCAACCAGAAGCCATGGAGTACAGGCAACATCCACACTGAGCTAAAGGCTAGAGATGCCGCTTTCAAGGAGCGGGACACTAATCCGGACGCTTATAAGAAATCCTGCTATTCCCTCTGACAACACACCAAACAGTCAAAGCCTCAACATGGGGGGCCCCTCAGGGGTGCGTGCTTAGTCCACTACTGTACTCCCTTTTCACCCATGACAGCGGGGCAACGCATGACTACAACACCATAGTGCTCAGCGTTCAACACCATAGTGCCCTCAAAGCTCATCAATAAGCTAAGGTCCCTGGGACTAAACATCTCCCTCTGCAACTGGATCCTGGACTTCCTGACGGGCCACCCTCAGTTGGTAAGGGTAGGGAACAGCACATCCCCCACGTTGATCCTCAACACGGGGGCCCCTCAGGGGTGCGGGCTCAGTCCCCTCCTGTACTCCCTGTTCACTCATGACTGTATGACCAGGCACGACTCCAACAGCATCATAAAGGTTGCCGATGACACAACAGTGGTAGGCCTGATCATCGACAACGATGAGACAGCCTATAGGGAGGAGGTCAGAGACCTGGTCATGTGGTGCCAGGACAACAACCTCTCCTTCAACAGGAAAAGCCCCCATTCTCATCAATGGGGCCGTGGAACAGGTTGAGAGCTTCAAGTTCCTTGGCGTCCACATCACCAACAAACTATCATGGTCCAAACGCACTAAGACAGTCGTGAAGAGGGCACGACAAAGCATATTCCCCCTCAGGAGACTGAAAAGATTTGGCATGGGTCCTCAGATCCTCAAAAGGTTGCGTATGGCCCAGTGCGTATGGCAAGGTACATCACTGGGGTCGAGCTTCCTGCCATCCAGGACCTCTAAACCAGGCGGTTTCAGAGGAAGGTACAAATAATTGTCAAAGACTCCAGCCACCCAGATCATAGACTGTTCTCTCTGCCACTGCACGGCAAGCGGTATGCCAACTCTGGGACCAAAAGGTTCCTTAACAGCTTCTACCCCCAAGTCATAAGAATGCTGAACAGTTCATCAAAGACACCCTTATTTTCTTATTATGTTTTGCACTGATTCTCTTTCACAGGCTCTATGTATACTCACTGGACTCTAGCCACACACTCACACATACAACACTGACACTCCAACACACACACACACACACACACACACACACACACACACACACACACACACACACACACACGCTGCTGCTACTCTCTGTTTATTATCTGTGCATAGTCGGGGTCTACCTATATGTACATATTACCTCAATTACCTCGACTAACCCATACCCCATGCACATTGACTTGTTACCGGCAACTTTTGTTAGGGGGAGCGATGAACTCTACAGCAGTGTCTCACAACTCAATCGCTGGTTGAAAACTGTTTTCTGCCCCTCCCAAAAGATAGAATTTGTAGATAATTGGCCCTCTTTCTGGGACTCACCCACAAACAGGACCAAGCCTGACCTGCTGAGGTGTGACGGACTCCATCCTAGCTGGAGGGGTGCTCTCATCTTATCTACCAACATAGACAGGGCTCTAACTCCTCTAGCTCCACAATGAAATAGGGTGCAGGCCAGGCAGCAGGCTGTTAGCCAGCCTGCCAGCATAGTGGAGACTGCCACTAGCACAGTCAATGTAGTCAGCTCAGCTATCACCATTGAGACCGTGTCTGTGCCTCAACCTAGGTTGGGCAAAACTAAACATGGCGGTGTTCGCCTTAGCAATCTCACTAGGATAACGACCTCCTCCATTCCTGTCATTATTGAAAGAGATCATGATACCTCACATCTCAAAATAGGGCTACTTAATGTTAGATCCCTTACTTCAAAGGCAATTATAGTCAATGAACTAATCACTGATCATAATATTGATGTGATTGGCCTGACTGAAACATGACTTAAGCCTGATGAATTTACTGTGTTAAATGAGGCCTCACCTCCTGGCTACACTAGTGACCATATCCCCCGTGCATCCCGCAAAGGCGGAGGTGTTGCTAACATTTACGATAGCAAATTTCAATTTACAAAAAAAAAAGACGTTTTCGTCTTTTGAGCTTCTAGTCATGAAATCTATGCAGTCTACTCTATCACTTTTTATAGCTACTGTTTATAGGCCTCCTGGGCCATATACAGCGTTCCTCATTGAGTTCCCTGAATTCCTATCAGATCTTGTAGTCATAGCAGATAATATTCTAATCTTTGGTGACTTTAATATTCACATGTAAAACTCCACAGACCCAATCCAAAAGGCTTTCGGAGCCATCATCGACTCAGTGGGTTTTGTCCAAAATGTCTCTGGACCCACTCACTGTCACAGTCATACTCTGGACCTAGTTTTGTCCCATGGAATAAATGTTGTGGATCTTAATGTTTTTTAATCGGACCACCATTTTATTACGTTTGCAATTGCAACAAATAATCTGCTCAGACCCCAACCAAGAAACATCAAAAGTCGTGTTATAAATTCACAGACAACACAATGATTCCTTGATGTCCTTCCAGATTCCCTCTGTCTACCCAAGGACGCCAGAGGACAAAAATCAGTTAACCACCAAACTGAGGAACTCAATTTAACCTTGCGCAATACCCTAGATGCAGTTGCACCCCTAAAAAATAAAAACATTTCTCATAAGAAACTAGCTCCCTGGTACACAGAAAATATCCGAGCTCTGAAGCAAGCTTCCAGAAAATTGGAACGGAAATGGCGCCACAACAAACTGGAAGTCTTCCGACTAGCTTGGAAAGACAGTACCGTGCGGTATCGAAGAGCCCTTACTGCTGCTCGATCATCCTATTTTTCTATCTTAATTGAGGAAAATAAGAACAATCCGAAATTCCTTTTTGATACTGTCACAAAGCTAACTAAAAAGCAGCATTCCCCAAGAAAGGATGGCTTTCACTTCAGCAGTGATAAATTCAGGAACTTCTTTGAGGAAAAGATCATGATTATTAGAAAGCAAATTACGGACTCCTCTTTAAATCTGCATATTCCTTCAAAGCTCAGTTGTCCTGAGTCTGCACAACTCTGCCAGGACCTAGGATCAAGAGAGACGCTCAAGTGTTTTAGTACTATATCTCTTGACACAATGATGAAAATAATCATGGCATCTAAACCTTCAAGCTGAATACTGGACCCTATTCCAACTAAACTACTGAAAGAGCTGCTTCCTGTGCTTGGCCCTCCTATGTTGAACATAATAAACGGCTCTCTATCCACCGGATGTGTACCAAACTCACTAAAAGTGGCAGTAATAAAGCCTCTCTTGAAAAAGCCAAACCTTGACCCAGAAAATATAAAAAACTATAGGCCAATATCGAATCTTCCATTCCTCTCAAAAATTTTAGAAAAGGCTGTTGCGCAGCAACTCACTGCCTTCCAGAAGACAAATAATGTATACGAAATGCTTCAGTCTGGTTTTAGACCCCATTATAGCACTGAGACTGCACTTGTGAAGGTGGTAAATGACCTTTTAATGGCATCAGACCGAGGCTCTGCATATGTCCTTGTGCTCCTAGACCTTAGTGCTGCTTTTGATACCATCGACCACCACATTCTTTTGGAGAGATTGGTAACCCAAATTGGTCTACACGGACAAGTTCTGGCCTGGTTTAGATCTTATCTGTTGGAAAGATATCAGTTTGTCTCCTCTGTGAATGGTTTGTCCTCTGAACAATCAACTGTAAATTTTGGTGTTTCTCAAGGTTCCGACCACTATTGTTTTCACTATATATTTTACCTCTTGGGGATGTCATTCGAAAACATAATGTTAACTTTCACTGCTATGCGGATGACACACAGCTGTACATTTCAATGAAACATGGTGAAGCCCCAAAATTGCCCTCGCTAGAAGCTGCAAACTTTCTACTTTTAAACTCGGACAAAACAGAGATGCTTGTTCTAGGTCCCAAGAAACAAAGAGATCTTCTGTTGAATCTGACAATTAATCTTAATGGTTGTACAGTCGTTTCAAATAAAACTGTGAAGGACCTCGGCGTTACTCTGGACCTTGATCTCTCTTTTGAAGAACATATCAAGACCATTTCAAGGACCACTCTTTTCCATCTACGTAACATTGCACAAATCAGAAACTTTCTGTCCAAAAATGATGCAGGAAAATTAATCCATGCTTTTGTCACTTCTAGGTTAGACTACTGCAATGCTCTACTTTCCGGCTACCCGGATAAAGCACTAAATAAACTTCAGTTAGTGCTAAATACGGCTGCTAGAATCCTGACTAGAACCAAAGAATTTGATCATATTACTCCAGTGCTAACCTCCCTACACTGGCTTCCTGTCAAAGCAAGGGCTGATTTCAAGGTTTTACTGCTAACCTACAAAGCATTACATGGGCTTGCTCCTATCTATCTCTCTGATTTGGTCCTGCCGTACATACCTACACGTACGCTACGGTCACAAGACGCAGGCCTCCTAATTGTCCCTAGAATTTCTAAGCAAACAGCTGGAGGCAGGGCTTTCTCCTACAGAGCTCCATTTTTATGGAACGGTCTGCCTACCCATGTCAGAGACACAAACTTGGTCTCAACCTTTAAGTCTTTACTGAAGACTCATCTCTTCAGTGGGTCATATGATTGAGTGTAGTCTGGCCCAGGAGTGGGAAGGTGAACGGAAAGGCTCTGGAGCAACGAACCGCCCTTGCTGTCTCTGCCTGGCCGGTTCCCCTCTTTCCACTGGGATTCTCTGCCTCTAACCCTATTACAAGGGCTGAGTCACTGGCTTACTGGGGCTCTCATACCGTCCCTGGGAGGGGTGCGTCACCTGAGTGGGTTGAGTTACTGATGTGGTCATCCTGTCTGGGTTGCCCCCCCTCCCCCCTTGGGTTGTGCCGTGGCGGAGATCTTTGTGGGCTATACTCAGCCATGTCTCCGGATGGTAAGTTGGTGGTTGAAGTTATCCCTCTAGTGGTGTGGGGGCTGTGCTTTGGCAAAGTGGGTGGGGTTATATCCTTCCTGTTTGGCCCTGTCCTGGGGTGTCCTCGGATGGGGCCACAGTGTCTCCTGACCCCTCCTGTCTCAGCCTCCAGTATTTATGCTGCAGTAGTTTATATGTCGGGGGGCTAGGGTCAGTTTGTTATATCTAGAGTACTTCTCCTGTCCTATTCGGTGTCCTGTGTGAATTTAAGTGTGCTCTCTCTAATTCTCTCTTTCTTTCTTTCTTTCGGAGGACCTGAGCCCTAGGACCATGCCTCAGGACTACCTGACATGATGACTCCTTGCTGTCCCCAGTCCACCTGGCCGTGCTGCTGCTCCAGTTTCAACTGTTCTGCCTTATTATTATTATTTGACCATGCTGGTCATTTATGAACATTTGAACATCTTGGCCATGTTCTGTTATAATCTCCACCCGGCACAGCCAGAAGAGGACTGGCCACCCCACATAGCCTGGTTCCTGTCTTGGTTTCTTCCTAGGTTTTGGCCTTTCTAGGGAGTTTTTCCTAGCCACCGTGCTTCTACACCTGCATTGCTTGCTGTTTGGGGTTTTAGGCTGGGTTTCTGTACAGCACTTTGAGATATCAGCTGATGTATGAAGGGCTATATAAATACATTTGATTTGATTTGATACAGCCTCATAACTGTTATTTTATTGTTACTAGTTTTCCTTTAGTTTATTTAGTACACTTTTCTTCCTTACCAACAATGCAGGGTTTTTAAAAAGTAAGTAAGCATTTCAAATATTTTTAGCTGTGCTTGATTGAGCCATACCTGGCACAATGGAACGAAAATAATAGTCTCAAAAGTGCAAACCCCATCCATCTGGCACTCCAAGCAAGCTCAGGCAAATGCTCAAAGCATTTGAAAGATTGACAATGTTATTTGATCCTAGGTCTGGTGACAGGTGACAGCCAGGCTTTGCTAAGCTGAACAGGCCTAACAGTAAAATACACAGAAGAGTCCCTGTTAACTCGGTGTAAATGAGATGCAGCACAACTCAAAAGACATGTGACAGTGGTACATAACTTTCCTCTGAAGTGCTTTGAGATGTTCTGTTTTCAGGTGTCTGTCTGTTTAATCAGTTGTAGACTAGTTCTCATGCATAGATGTGCGCCCACGCATACGGCCAGGCTCAAGAATACTATTTGTGTTGGGGTCCCAAAGACCAGACAACATACACTTTGGCGAACCATGGGGGTGGCGTACACATGTATCGTAATCACACCTGGTCTCAAAGAATTTCGTATTATTCTTTACTTAAATCTATGACACTCCATTTAGTATGATATGTTGCTTTTCGTATAGTATGTATTCATTTGTGGATGTCCATCATCTATTTTGTATGATATGTTACAAACTTGCAAAACGTACAATATATTACAAATTTGCAAAACTTACAATATGTTACAAATTTGCAAAACATATGATAAGTTATGAATTACAATTTGTTGCAGCTAACGTTAGCTAGGTGGCTAACAACAAATGAGCTAGCTGGCTAACGTTAGAAAGGCTAGGGGTTAGTGTTAAGGTTAGGTTAAAGGGTTAAGGTCAGGGTTAGGTGAAGGGTTAGCTAAAAGGGTTAAGGTTCGCTAACATGCTAAGCGGTTGCAAGTAGCTAAAAAGTAGTTGAAAAATTGCTAATTAGCTAAAATGCTAATGCTAAACAATGAGATTCAAACACGCAACCTTTGGGTTGCTAAATGTTTGCGTTAGAAGACCAACCACTCCTTTTGTTTTTGCTGTAAGTAGTATTCTGCATATGTAACCATACCAAACATAACATATCATACTAATTTGAATGTCTCGTATTTACGTTTACTATGTTACGTCTAGTCTATTAGACTCTGCTGCATAATCAATGGAGCCCCAGAATATAAAAGTGTCAGTATGTAAACTGGAGAATGACTGCATTTGTTGTTTGTTTAGGCATTTTGTCAAGGGGTGATATGGGCACTAGCTTTTGCGGGTATAATCACCAGCAGGCTTTCAGCGATGTGAACATTAAACACAGCCTTTGTTTTGTGCAGTTACTGCTCATTACTCAAGGTATCAAAGGTTTCTCAAAACACATGGCCATTGCCATAGAGACAGCGAGGCCCTGCGATAAAACTGGAGAATGTTTTGTTTTTCTCTGCGTTTTGGATGATGGAGGATCAGTTTCACTATGGCAACAGACACTGATGGAGGTGGAGGTGGCATATTAGTACATGAGAGAAATAACTCATGCATAATATTCCCTTTCCGTCTCAACGGACACACTCTCACTCACTCTCTCACAGTATACTTTCACAGTGTATGAATTAACTTCTTTTTTTTAACATTACTTTCATTTGTAACCCCACAATTACATTTTTATACTGTGGGCCTATATACGCCACTGTTCAGAAATGGTAGCCATTGAGAGGTACTTTCCTCTTGAAAAATAAAGGTTGTCCTTCAGGTAAAACAATCTTCCAGAAGATGGTTGGCTGAAGCTACTGTATCTGTGGAGATGCTTTTTATCATTGAAAATACTGTGCCTTCAGAAAGTATTCAGACCCCTTTAGACATTACAGCTTTATTCTAAAATGGATTACAATTTTAAAAAATATCCTTGATGAAATCCTGCTCCAGAGCACTCAGAACCTCAGACTGGGCTGAAGAAGCACAAAGCCAAGTCCAAGCAGGAGTGTCCTTGAGCGGCTCGGCCAGAGCCTGGCCCCTGGAGAGACCTGAAAATAGCTGTGCAGCAATGCTACCCATCCAACCTGACAAAGCTTGAGAGGATCTGCAGAGAAGAATGGGAGAAACTCCCCAAATACAGATGTGCCAAGTCTGTAGATGTGCCAAGTCATACCCAAGAAGACTCAAGGCTGTAGTCGCTGCCAACGGTGCTTCAACAAAGTACTGTGTAAAGGGTCTGAATACTTATGTAAATGTTATATTTCAGTTGTTTTATTATAAATGAGCAAATGTTTTTGCTTTGTCATCATGAGGTATTGTGTGTAGATTGATGGGAAAGGGAAAAAACTATTTCATCCATTTTAGAATAAGGATGTATCGTAACAAAGTGGAAAAAGTCAAGGGGTCTGAGTATTTTCCGAAGAATATCTTCCGACAACATCCATTTGTACCATGTTTAAATCCAGGGAACAGCAGAAGTGATCCATTTGGGACGTTCAAGTGGTCATGAATGTCAACCTCATTATTTCAGTTGAATGTCATGTCACCCATGGTCAATGTCATTCCCTTTAGGAGGAGTAGCTTTCTATCTTACGCATTGCAGTGAACCGTATTTTAATGCTCACAATGTGCCCCCACCAATTAATGACTTATACAGGAATAGAAAACTGAATCCAAAGCAGGTCGTAATAGATTAAATTAAAGTCATAAATTCATGGAGATCATCCTGTTTTATAATTATTACTATATACAGTATAACATTTCATTATTGTGGTTAGGCTACTTGAAGAGTGTGGAAATGAAAAGTCAATGTGAAAATCACGAATATTCACATAAACAGTGGAAGTCTCAACCATGCACACCCGCACACCGAAAGCACTTATCTGTTGTAAGAAACCTGTTAAGTCGTGCAGTGAATCTGCTGTGATTCTGACACCCACTGCATGAGATGCTATACAAATCTGAGACAAGGTTGTTGAGTTAACCTCATCTCTACAATATGAATGCCCAAAACACAGAATGCGCAAATAGTTTGGCACTTGAGGAAAATAAAGATCTGCAATGGCACCTCTTCCAGAACTCATCAAACCCAGACAAAAAAAGAGTGAGGAAATATCCTGTAACTCATTGTCTGCGTCTCAAATGGAACCCTAATCCCTATTTAGTGCACTACTTTTGAGAAGAGCCTCTGGTTTAAAAGGAGTACACTATATACGGCCCTCAAATTCAAACATGGACATTGAAGCCATACTTCCACTACTTTTTTTACATTCTTCCCCTCTAATCAAGGACTGATTTATAGACCTGAGACACCAGTTGGGTGCAATCAATTATCACTTAGGACAGAAATCCAGCAGTACCCTGGACCTCGTAGGGTAATATTTGAATACTCCTGATATAGGGAATAGGATACCATTTGGGATGCACCCATGATCATGTGGTAAAACTTATTTTGAAAGGATGCATCAAACCGCTAGAAGTATAGAAGTGGACCAGAGAAGGGTTGCACAGCTACCGGTAATTTACCAAAGTTACCGGAATTTTCAGTAATTTTGGTGATTAATAGAAAATTAATGGCGATCTTTGGTCATTTATACTTGAATATTTTTTCCAAAAGTACTCATATATAGTAGAGTTTTTGTCCATGAGTTTCTAATAGATCAGACTGGTATCATAGACTAGAAGTAACATAGTAAACTTTAATCATGGACACTCAAATTAATATGATACAATATGTTACGTTTGGTATGGTTACATAAGACAGATGTCCAGCAAACCAAAGGTTGTGTGTTCGAATCTTATCATTGAAACTTTTAGCAAATTTGCAACTACTTACTCGTTGGGTGTATAGTTCAAACGTCTAGCAACCCATAGGTTGTGTATTCGAATCTCACCACGGACAACTTTAGCATACGTTTTAGTATGTTAGCCAGCCCTCCCCTTTAAGCTAACTCCTAACCCATAGCCTAGCTAACGTTACCCAGCTAGCTACTGTTAGCGTTAGCCACCTAGCCACCCTTAGCTAGAGTTAGCCACCGAGCTGCCCTTAGCCGCGGCAGGGTAGCCTAGTGGTTAGAGCGTTGGACTAGTAACCGATAGGTTGCAAGTTCGAATCCCCGAGCTGACAAGGTACAAATCTGTTGTTCTGCACCTGAACAGGCAATAAACCCACTGTTCCTCAGAATGTGTTCTTAACTGACGAAAGGTTAAAAAAAATGGAATTTGTAACATACTGGATATTTTCAAATTCATAACATATTGTATGAATTGCCATTCTTAATATATCATATTAACTGTAATTCATAACACATCATAGGAAATGAATGATTGACATCACAAATTATTTTTTTTACCTTTATTTTACTAGGCAATGACGGCTTAGGAACAGTGGGTTAACTGCCTGTTCAGGGGCAGAACGACAGATTTGAACCTTGTCAGCTCGGGAATTTGAACTTGCAACCTTTTGGTTACTAGTCCAACTCTCTAACCACTAGGCTACCCTGTCAGCCCAATACATAACATAGGAAACGTAACATATCATACTACATGGAATGTCGGATTTACATACAGCATCATATAAAATGCTCGGAAACCACATTGAATAGATAGACCATATGGTCCAAGAGAAAATGGCCTAATTATTTTTTTATTTATATTTAACCTTTATTTAACCAGGTAGGCTAGTTGAGAATAAGTTCTCATTTACAACTGCGACCTGGCCAAGATAAAGCAGAGCAGTTCAACACATACAACAACAACAACACAGAGTTACACATGGAATAAACAAACATACAGTCAATAATACAGTAGGAAAAAAAGTATATATACATTGTGTGCAAATGAGGTAAGATAAGGGAGGTAATGCAATAAATAGGCCATGGTGGTGGCCATTGTGTCAGAAATGGCACCCTATTCTCTACATAGCCCCATAGGGCTCTGCTCAAAGGTAGTGCACTATGTAGGCAATAGGATGCTATGTAGGATACACCCATGGATTGTGGCTAGAGTCCCTATCATCTCATTAGGGCCTTGTGTCCAGACCTCCACTTGGCACCAGCCCACCACAGGAACTAATCTCAGGATTACCCGTCATGATTATAGTAGAGCAGTCAATTAAATTAGCATTTTCTCCCCATGTGTATCTAAAGGTGAAAGTATATGCTACAACACATGTTCAATATGTTGTGGAATATGCAAATAAATGGGTAAAGAAAGGAAAGCAAGGAGAGCACTTCCTCCCTCAACAAAACCCATTCTTTGAAGGTAGGAATAAGGAAAACAATGTGTCTGTTTTGATATGCCTTTGACCTTTCTAACCATCAGGAACATTCCATGAATTTCAAAGTCATTCTGTCAGGAAACCTGCCTTTTGATTCATCCCCTCCTCTCTGAATAGTGACAGCTAGCAGCTCAGTGAGGGGACTTTCTGACCATTTCTTGGGCAGAATGACAGGCATGCAGCAAGACTTGACAGGAGAGAGGAAGGGAGATGAGGGCTTCTTTCCAGGAAAATAGAGGACACATAAAGATGCCACTATAAATTACTGACAAGGATGCGAGTTGACAAAAGTGTAAACACAACACACTTACACAATGTTCTCTTCTATTCTGAAATGTGGCTGCCTGGCCATCTATTACAGCAGTATTATTTATGCAGTCAAATGACTTGGGCAACTGTCCTCTGCTGTCATTGCAATCAAGGGCTTGGAATATGGAGGAACGGACAAACAGAGGATAAGCCTTCCTGCTCCGGTCCAAAGCAACACCACGTCTAATCCACTGTTAATTAGCTCACAGGAAATGGTTCCAGTCATGAAAATTGCCATTACATGAGGAGGTGAAGCCAAGTTAGTGATTGCTTAATACAGCTGGCACTCACATTAGTAGATTATTATTTTTTTTTACATTAAAGTTTTTCTTGAAGTCATATTTTTGTTACGCTTTCTCAGGAGGAAATGTCAAGAACACACAGGAGAGTATCATGCATGTCAGCCCAAACATCTGCTGAAACGGCTGAATTAATAACAGAAGAAATGCATGAGGGACACTGAAACACATGGTCCTATGATCCTATGGGATTGGAGCTGTAGTAGTAGTAGCTTGCTCAGAGTGTCTGCTCTTTTCTGTCCATGGGGAATTGAGGTTTATCATTACGTTGCCATACATGGGGCATATTGAAGAGATATAGAATCTTTTGGAAGTAGATCTACATCAACCACTTCATTTGTGCAAAGTGGGGCACATTCATTTTGCTAGTTCTCAGTTTCAGTGTGATCGATTTCTCATATTGGATTGATTGAACTCCAGATAAATAATTTGACAGCTTGGGCAATTGAGTTAAATCATGAACACTACAGATTGGCACTACAGAACATCAAGATAAGATATGAGTATGAATATCAAATACAGTATATATTATTTCTCTCCAGACCTATGTTAGTTGTGTTGAATGTTTGTGAATGGCTCATTCATTATGTATGGTCAGATGATGAAATATGTACAGCATGGCCTCATAACTCTTCTCAACCCCTTGGTATTATTATTATCAATAAAGAAGTGTGCTATCTACATAGAATAGCAATCATATGCATGTTGAATGCATGCATGGATATCATCGTGTGATGATGTATACTGAACAAAAATATAAAGTTCCCAGAAATGTCCCATAGCAACACAAACATCTTATTTCTCTCAAATGATGTGCACAAATGTGTTTACATCCTTGTTAATGAGCATTTCTCCTTTGCCAAGAAAATCCATCCACCTGAAAGATGTGGCATTTCAAGAAGCTGATTAAACAACAAGGTAAAAATATGTTGTTCTGCCCCTGAACAAGGCAGTTAACCCACTGTTCCTAGGCCGTCATTGAAAATAAGAATTTGTTCTTAACGGACTTGCCTAGTTAAATAAAGGTAAAATATATTTAAAAAAAATAAACAGCATGATCATTACACAGGTGCACCTTGTGCTGGGGACAATAAAAGACCACACAATTGAGTGCCAGACACAGTGCCTTGCAAAAGTATTCATCCCCCTTGGCATTTTTCCTATTTTGTTGCATTACAACCTGTAATTTAAATGGATTTTTATTTGGATTTCATGTAATGGACATACTCAAAAAAGTCCAAATTGGTGAAGTGAAATGAAAAAAATAACTTGTTTAAATGTTTTAATTTTTTTTTTACAGAAAAGTGGTGTGTGCATATGTATTCACCCCCTTTGCTATGAAGCTCCTAAATAATATCTGGTGCAACAAATTACCTTCAGAAGTCACATAATTAGTTAAGTAAAGTCCACCCGTGTGCAATCTAAGTATCACATGATCTGTCACATGATCTCAGTATATATACACCTGTTTTGAAAGGCCCCAGAGTCTGCAACACCACTAAGCAACTGGCACCACCAAGCAAGCGGCACCATGAAGACCAAGGAGCTATCCAAACAGATCAGGGACAAAATTGTGGACAAGTACAGATTAGGGTTGGGTTATAAAAAAATATCAGGAACTTTGAACATCCCACGGAGCATCATTAAATCCATTATTACAAAATGGAAAGAATATGGCACCACAACAAACCTGCCAAGAGAGGGCCGCCCACCCAAACTCACAGACCAGGCAAGGAGGGCATTAATTAGAGATGCAACAAAGAGACCAAAGATAACCATTAAGGAGCTGCAAAGCACCACATCAGAGATTGGAGTATCTGTCCATAGGACCACTTTAAGCCTTACACTCCACAGTGCTGGGCTTTATGGAAGAGAGGCCAGAAAAAAGTAATTGCTTAAAGAAAAAAAGGCATGTGGGAGACTCCCCAAACATATGGAAGAATGTAGTCTGGTCAGATGAGACTAAAAATGAGCATTTTGGCTATCTAGGAAAATGTCTGGCACAAACCCAACACCTCTCATCACCCCGAGAATATCATCCCACAGTGAAGCATGGTGGTGGCAGTATCATGCTGTGGAGATGTTTTCATTGGCAGGGACTGGGAAACTGGTCAGAACTGATGGATGGCGCTGAATACAGAGAAATTCATGAAGGAAACCTGTTTCAGTCTCCCAGAGATTTGAGACTGCGACGGAGGTTCACCTTCCAGCAGGACAATGACCCTAAGCATACTGCTAAAGCAATACTCGAGTGGTTTAAGGGGAAACATTTAAATGTTCTGGAATGGCCTAGTCAAAGCCCAGACCTCAATTCCAGGTTGTAAGGCAGAAAAATAGGAAAAATGCCAAGGGGGGTGAATACTTTCGCAAACCACAATAATTGAATGTTCATTTCTATACCATAAGACACCTCCAACGTCGCTTTAGCGAATTTTGCAATACGTACAACCGGCCTCACAACAGCAGACCACGTGTATGGCGTCGTGTGGGAAAGCGGTTCCCTGTTCTTAAAGTTTTGAACAGAGTGCTCCAAGCTGGAGGTGGGATTATGGTATGGGCAGGCATACTGACAATGAACACGACGGCATTTTATCCATGGCAATTTGAATGCACTGCGATACCGTGACGAGATCCCGAGGCCCATTGTCTTGCCATTCATCCGCCTCCATCACCTCATGTTTCAGCATGATAAGGCACTGCCCCATATCGCAAGGATCTGTACACAATTCCTGGAAGCTGAAAATGTCCCAGTTTATTTGAATGAGAGTGTGTGTATATGCACGTGTACAAACACCTGCACGGTCATGCATTTATTATTACTCACCTATCCCATTGGATTCACAGAATTGATCCAACGGGAGCATTTTATCTGGGACTTTTATATATCCCCTGCTATGCCAGAGTCTGTTTCATTTTATCAATATATTTCTAGGATTTAACTGCAATGATTCAAATCTTATCAATAATATGACTACATGAAATATAGATCAAAACCGGTTGTGTGTGGAATCATTCATTGACATAATGTTTTGTATTGCAAGTTTGCTTGTCATTTCAATTGAGAGCATACTTTATGAAAGCCTTATTATTTAAACACTGTAGTTGTAACCTCGCCGTGTCAACTGATTACTACGGGTCTAGACGGGACATCATTCAACCATACCTGAATAGCGGTATTATCTTCTGAGTGTTTAATGTACTGCAGCCGGGCATGTTCAAACTGTCCAGTTTAATCCACGTTCCTCTCCAACATTACCAATGTCTTCAAATGCATGTTATATCAGATCACCATCAGAAAGTATTGAGCACCTACCTACACTTACTTCTTAGATGCATGGCATGTAATGGAATTATGCATGATTAATGTACTTGGTAGCATCCTAAATGGCACCCTATTTCCATTATAGTGCACTACATTTGACCATCCTTACTTAGGATGTCTGCTCACGTGTTGTCTCCATGGCCAGCATTCATACACAATACATAGGAAAGGTTTATCTACTTCAGTGCCTTTTTCATCTAGACTACCCATTCTATCTGCTGCTGTTAGTCTATTCTGTTGTTAGAATCTTTTCTTGCATGCTCTTGTCAACTTAAGATTACTTGCTTCACCCCGGTTCTCTGATATTATGAGTGAGACATCTCACTCTTGGGATTTGAAGGACCAATCATACACTTCTGTCGGGAGACAAACAGGCTGAGTGACGAATGAGAGAGCCCCTCCCCTCATACTAAAGAGCCACTCACCTGCCCTCTGATCATTCGCGATCCGAACTTCCTCACGCTTTGGCGAGTAGGGGAATGTGGTGAGATGTCTCACTCGTAATATCAGAGAACCGGGGTTACGCAAGTAACCTTAAGTTCTCTTTCAATTATTTGCTTCGACGTCTCACTGTGGGATATGACCAACTCCAGTATCACACATGCTTTCTGAAGCCAGGCAGTCTCAATATCAACCCTCAGAGGCTCCGACACTGAAGACAGTATGCACCAATGAAGGCGCAGTGACGTCTTGTCGGTAGAACTTTAAAAGTATGAGGGGATGCCCAACAAGCTGTATTGCAAATTGCTATACCTCTGGTGAAGTGAGCCCTTAGGCCTTCCGGAAGATGTAACCCCTTGCTATTATAGGCAAATATAATAGTTTCCACAATCCAATATAAGACAATCATTGACGAGAGAGGGGCCTCCCCTTGCAGGGAGGTGCCAAGGACCTAAAAGGTTGGTTGCGCTTGGGAAAAGCTTTCGTCCTATCCAAGTATACGAGCAATGTGTGTACTGGACACAAATGATGTAGCCGCTCATCTTCCATAGAAGGGAAAGATGAGCAGGTGGAAAGCCACAAGCTCCATGGCGAGACAATTGTAATTGCTGCTAACCTTGGGTATAAAGGTGGGTTGGGCAAGAAGGTGACCTTGGAAAAGCCCCGGTCAAACTGTGAATGTACTGTAGCTCACTCACTCACTTTGCGGACATAAGGGCGACTAGTAAAGCAGTCTTAAAGGAGAGATACACTACATGATCAAAAGTAGATGTCAACCGATTAATCGGAATGGCCGAATAATTAGGGACGATTTGAAGTTTTCATAACAATTGGTAATCGCCATTTTTGGACACCGATCGTGGCCGATTACATTGCACTCCACGAGGAGACTGCGTGGCAGGCTGACTACCTGTTATGAGAGTGCAGCAAGGAGCCAAGGTAAGGTGCTAGCTAGCATTAACCGTATCTTATAAAAAACAATCAATCTTGACATAATCACTAGTGAACAACACATGGTTGATGATATTACCAGTTTATCTATGTCAAGACTTCTGCCGAAGTTGTTGCCTCTCCTTGTGCTCGGCGGTCGACATCACCGGTCTTCTAGCCATCATTAATCCATTTTTCATTTTCCATTTTGTCTTGTCTTCTCACACACCTGTTTTCAATCCCATTCATTACCTGTTCTGTATTTAACCCTCTGTTTCCCCTCATGTCTTTGTCAAAGATTGTTCATTGTCAGTGTTGTGTTTGGGGGATGATTTAACAAAAGCGCATTTGCGAAAAAAGCTCAATCATTGCACGAATGTACCTAACCATAGACATCAATGCCTTTCTTAAAATCAATACAAAGAAGTACATTTTTTAAACCTGCATATTTAGTTAAAATAAATCCAGGTTACCAGGCGATATTGAACTAGGGAAAGTGTCATTTCTTTTGAGTTCATTGCACGCAGAGTCAGGGTAACGTTATATGCAACAGTTTGGGCCACCTGGTTCATTGCGTACTTATTTGCCAGAATTTTATGTAATTATGACATAAAATTAAAGGTTGTGCAATGTAACAGGAATATTTGGACTTATGGATGCCACCTGTTAGATAAAATATGGAACGGTTCCGTATTTCAAAGAATAAACTTTTGTTTTCGAAATGATAGTTTCCGGATTTTACCATATTAATGACCTAAGGCTCGTATTTCTGTGTGTTATGTTATAATTAAGTCTATGATTTGATAGAACAGTCTGACTGAGCGGTGGTAGGCAGCAGCAGGCTCGTAAGCATTCATTCAAACAGCACTTGCCAGCAGCTCTTTGCTGTGCTTCAAGCATTGAGCTGTTTATGACTTCAAGCCTATCAACTCCCAAGATTAGGTTTGTGGAACCGATCTGAAACGGCTAGCTCGTTAGCGGGGTCAAACTTCACTCGCTCTGAGACTTGGAGTAGTTGTTCCCCTTGCCCTGCAAGGGCCGTGGTTTTTGTGGAGCGATGGGTAACGATGATCGAGGGTGGCTGTTGTCGATGTGTTCCTGGTTCGAGCCCAGGTAGGAGGCGAGGAGAGGGATGGAAGCTATACTGTTCCACTGGCAATACTAAAGTGCCTATAAGAACATCCAATAGTCAAAGGTATATGAAATACAAATGGTAGAGAGAGAAATAGTCCTTTAATTCCTATAATAACTACAACCTAAAACTTCTTACTTGGGAATATTGAAGGCTCATGTTAAAAGGAACCACCAGCTTTCATATGTTCTCATGTTCTGAGCAAAGAACTTAAACGTTAGCTTTTTTACATGGCACATATTGCACTTTTACTTCCTTCAACACTTTGTTTTTGCATTATTTAAACCAAATTGAACATGTTTCATTATTTATTTGAGGCTAAATTGATTTTATTGATATTATATTAAGTTAAAATAAGTGTTAATTCAGTATTGTTGTAATTGTCATTATTACAAATAAATAAATATCAATGTTTCAAAAATGTTTTTAAAATCGGCCGATTAATCAGTATCTGATTTTTATGGTCCTCCGATAATCGGTATCGGCGTTAAATCATAATCGGTCGACCTCTAATCAAAAGTATGTGGACACCTGCTCATCGAACATCTCATTCCAAAATCATGGGTATTAAAAGGGAGTTAGCCCCCATTTTGCTGCTAAAAACATACATTTGCAGCCTCCACTCTTCTGGTAAGGCTTTCCACTAGATGTTGGAACATTGCTGCAGGGATTCAGCCACGAGCATTAGTGAGGTTGGGCACTGATGTTGGCCGATTTGGCCTCACTTGCAGTTGGCGTTCATCCCAAAGGTGTTCGATAGAGTTGAGGTCAGGGCTCTGTGCAGGACAGTCAAGTTCTTCCACAACAGTCTCGACAAACCATTTCTGTATGTACCTCGCTTTGTGCACGGGGGCATTGTCATGCTGAAACAAGAAAGGGCTTTCCCCAAACTGTTGCCACAAAACTGAAAGCACAGAATCATCTAGAATGTCATTGTATGTTTTAGAGTTAAGATTTCCCTTCACTGGAACTAATGGGCCTAGCCCGAACATGAAATACAGCCCCAGACCATTATTCCTCATCCACCAAACTTGACAGTTGGCACTATGCATTTGGGCAGGTAGATGTTCTCCTGGCATCTGCCAAACCCAGATTCGTCCATCGGACTGCCAGATGGTTCTGCCCCTGAACAGGCAGTTAACCCACTGTTCCTAGGCCGTCATTGAAAATAAGAATTTGTTTTTAACTGACTTGCCTAGTAAAATAAAGGTAAAAAAAAAATAACGGTTAAGCTTCATTCATCACTCCAGAGAATGCATTTCAACACTCCAGAGTCCAATGACGGCGGGCTTTACACCACTCTAGCCGACGCATGGCATTGCGTAAGGTGACCTTAGGCTTGGGTGCGGCTGCTCGGCCATGGAAATCCATTTCATGAAGCTCCCAATGAACAGTTATTGCGCTAAAGTTGCTTCCGGAAGGAGTTTGGAACTCGGTAGTGAGTGTTGCAACTGAGGACAGACAATTTATATGCGCTACGCGCTTCAGTGGTCCCTTTCTGTGAGCTTGTGTGGCCAACCACTTCGTGGCTGAGCCGTTGTTGTTCCTAGACGTTTCGCTTCACAGCACTTACAGTTGACCGGGGCAGCTCCAGTAAGGCAGAAGTTTGATGAACTGACTTGCTAGAAAGGTGGCATTAAGGCCATTCTACTGCCAATGTTTGTCTATGGAGATTTCATGGCTCTGTGCTCGATTTTATACACCTGTCAACAACGAATGTGGCTGAAATAGCCAAATCCACTAATTTGAAGGGGTGTCCACATACTTTTGTATATAAAGTGTATCTGAAAGGAGAGATATTTCATCTCCGGCTCAAAAGGCTGCTGTGAAATAGCCTCAAGCACAATAGATAAATCCCAAGGCTTGGGAACTGGATGTAAGCGAAGTGCCACTTTTCAAATATGACAGACTGAGATAGCGACTAGATAGACCTTAACAGTGGAGAACGCCTTCCTTCAGCAAGATGCATAAAACCTCAGATACAGAGGATTGGTAAGCAGGCACGTGCACAGATAGGGCTCTACCTGTGCAGAGCACATGTCTCTTTGCCCTTCCAATCTCCAAAGTACCATTTTGGCTGGTTGGTATCATTCCCCAATTTCCTTTTTTTTGTTATACTTTTTTTTTGTCATTGCTGTTCGGAACCCAGCGCCAAAATCTGAAACGCCCCTAATTGCAGTCGGCTAGTGTGCGCCCGGTTACACCTTTTTCCTTAGTCGCGCCAAACATCCAAACATACATGACTTGAGAGATGCAAGCACCGGTTGAGTGTGTGTAGCTATAGCTTCCTTGTTTAAATATTAACAGAGGCATAATATCTGAGTAACACTTGATGTAGCCTACATCATCAACATTCAGTCTGGTTGGCTGACACTCATAGCAGAGTCAGTCAGAAAGACCGAAATCACAATGAGAAATCGAATGAAATCACAAAAAGAAATCGAGCTAGCAGGTTTACATCAAATATCAAGGATCAGTGCCGACCCTCTTTTCCTGATGTCAATCATGTACAGTGCCTTCGGAAAGCATTCAGTACCCTTGATTTTTTCCACATTTTGTTACGTTATAGCCTTATTCTAAAATGGATTAAATACAAAAATAATCATCAGCAATCTACACAGAATATCCCGTAATAACAAAGCGAAAACAGGTTTTTATAAAAATTTAAAAAATAGAAATACCACATTTACATAAGTATTCAGACCCTTTGCTATGAGACTTGAAATTGAGCTCAAGTGCATCCTGTTTCCATTGATCATCCTTGAGATGTTCCAACAACTTGATTCGAGTTCACCTGTGGTAAATTCAATTGATTGGACATGATTTGGAAAGGCGCACACCTGTCTATATAAGGTCCCACAGTTGACAGTGCATGTCAGAGCCAAAACCAAGCCATGATGTCAAAGGAATTGCCCGTAGACCTCCGAGACAGGATTGTGTCGAGGCACAGATCTGGGCAAGGGTACCAAAACATTTCTGCAGCATTGATGGTCCCCAAGAATACAGTGGCCTCCATCATTCTTAAAGGGAAAAGTTAGGAAACACCAAGACTCTTCCTAGAGCTGGCCCCACAGCCAAACTGAGCAATCGGGGGAGAAGGGCCTTGGTCAGGGAAGTTACCAAGAACCCGATGGTCACTCTGACAGAGCTCCAGAGTTCCTCTGTGGAGACAGGAGAACATTCCAGAAGCCACTACTCAGTAAAAGGCACATGACAGTCCGCTTGGAATTTGCCAAAAGGCACCTAAAGACTCTCAGACCATGAAAAAACAGAGGAAACAGGAGGAAACCAGGCACCGCTCATCACTTAGACAATACCATCCTTACAATGAAGCATGGTAGTGGCAGAATCATGCTGTGGGGATGTTTTTCAGGGGCGGGGACTAAGAGACTAGTCAGGATCGAGGGAAAGATGAACAGAGCAATGATGTACAGAGAGATCCTTGATGAAAATCTGCTCAGGACATCTTACTGGGGCGAAGGTTCACCTTCCAACAGGACAACAACCCTAAGCTCACAACCAAGATAACGCAGAAGTGGTTTTGGGACATTTCTCTGAGTGGCCCAGCCAGAGCCCGGATCTGAAAATAGCTGTGCAGCAATGCTCCCCATCCAACCTGATAGAGCTTGAGAGGATCAGCAGAGAAGAATGGGAGAAACTCCCAAGATACATGTGTGCCAAACTTCTAGCATCATAGCCAAGAAGAATCAAGGCTGTAATTGCTGCCTAAGGTGTTTCAACAAAGTACTGAGTAAAGGGTTGGAATACTTATAGGTAAATGTGATTTAAGTTTTTTATTTATACATTTCTAAAATTTCTAAAAGCCTGTTTTTGCTTTGTCATTATGGGGTATTGTGTGTAGATTGATGAGGAAAATAACTATTTAATCAATTTTAGAATTAGGCTGTAACAAATTGTGGAAAAAGGTCTGAATACTTTCCAAATGCACTGTATATATACTCACAGTGACTAAACAACAGTATGACCAGTGTTCAATGACTTTATATACACTATATATACACAAATGTTTGTGGACAACCCTTCAAATTCGTGGATTCGGCTATTTCCGTTGCTGACAGGTATATAAAGTCGAACATACGGCCATGCAATCTCCATAGACAAACATTGACAGTAGAAGGGCCTTACTGAGGAGCTCAGTGAATTTCAACGTGGCACCGTCATAGGATGCCACCTTTCCAACAAGTCAGTTTATTACATTTCTGCCCTCCTTGAGCTGCCCTGGTCAACTGTATGTGCTGTTATTGTGACGTGGAAACATCTAGGAGCAACAACAGCTTAGCCGCAAAGTGGTAGGCCACAGAACGAGACCGCCGAGTGCTTAAGCGTGTAGCGCGTATAAATCGTCTGTCCTCGGTTGCTACACTCACTACCGAGTTCCAAACTGCCTCTGGAAGCAACGTCAGCACGAGAACTGTTCGTCGGGAGCTTCATGAAATGGGTTTCCATGGCCGAGCAGCTGCACACAAGCCTAAGATCACCATGCGCAATGCCAAGCATTGGCTGGAGTGGTGTAAAGCTCGCCGTCATTGGACACTGGAGAAGCGGAAACGTGTTCTCTGGAGTAACGAATCACACTTCACCATCTGGCAAATCTGGATTTGGCGGATGCCAGGGTAACGTCCACCTGCCTCAATGCTTCGTGTCAACTGTAAAGTTTGTTGGAAGAGGAATAATGGACTGCGGGCTGGTTTTCATAGTTCGGGCTAGGCCCCAGTCACCTTATCGGGGGAGTCTGTGCTCCACCTGAGAAGAGGCAGGCCAGAGAACATGGAGTGAACTGTTGCCTGCCCCTCTCTGCCGCAGGAGGCGTACCCCTAGGTCGGGCACCCACAGGGAAATTAAATCAGCGGGACCTTTTTCGAAGGACCTTTTTCCATACTGCTGGCCCCTGTTAGGGGATCTGAAAAGTGTGTGTGACCTGGGAATCGTGGCTACTCGGCCTACCCCAGTGGTGAAATAAGTACTCAATTGTCATACTTGAGTAAAAGTAAAGATACCTTAATTGCAAATTACTTAAGTAAAATTCACCAGTAAAATACGAATTGAGTAAAAGTCTAAAAGTATTTGGTTTTAAATATTCTTAAATATCAAAAGTAAATGTAATTTCTGTAATATACTTAAGTATGAAAAGAAAAAATATGAATCATTTCAAATTCCTTACATTAAGCAAACCAGGCGACATAATTATTTTGTTTTTTTGTTTACGGATAGTCAGGTTTGGAGCATGCCAGTTTATCCCAATTGAGTTTGGCTTCCACCACGCAAGTTTGGAGAAGTTGTTTGCCTGGGACGGTGTGAGAGGGGAGTTCTCCCGTTGTACCCCACAAAGGGCAGATGAGGGCCGAGCTGCTTGCATCTCCTCGTCCTCTTCTTTCTCCTCTGCCTGAAGGATGTTGGTCATACCCTCGCCATCGTCGATGATGAGGTCCCTTTCCCTCCTCTTCTGGGGCCAAGCCCTGAAAAAGTGGGTGAAGGTCCTAGGGGTAGCCATCCAAGACGTCGGCCCATGAGGGCTGGGGGTGCAAGGCAGTCTACCTGCTTGAGTTAAGAGTGGGAGACAAACTACGTTGGGCTGCTCTCTGCACTCTCTGGTGGAGGGTGTTAGCAGCAACAACAAAAAACACAATGGGTGCATGACCGGGGGTCGTTGAACTCTGCTTCCCTGTGCTTGACCCCCAGGTAGATGACACACAGGGAGTGTGTCCTTGCCCAACATGGTCGTCCCGCATAGTAACCAGTGTGCTGGAGCCGGGGCCTTGCTGTCGGATATTCCACTCATC
Source organism: Oncorhynchus masou masou (assembly GCF_036934945.1). Classification (NCBI taxonomy): domain Eukaryota; kingdom Metazoa; phylum Chordata; class Actinopteri; order Salmoniformes; family Salmonidae; genus Oncorhynchus; species Oncorhynchus masou. Next base: position 23,547,806 of record NC_088232.1, read on the forward strand.
TCTTCTTTTTTAAACATAAAAAGGTTCTGCCCTTACAGGAAAATAAACTGCCTTGCAAATTTTCTCCATTCCTTTTGTTTAAAAATATAATTTAAACAAACACCCCACCTACTTTTGTGACTATGAAGCAGGATATTAAACAGTAGGCTATTAAACAGTAGGCTATTAAACAAGGACCTACCTGATGATATGCGGCCACTGTTGAAAAAACAACTGGCTTTTTCTCTAATCTATTGATGATCAGATACTTCAGTTGCACCTGTGGATCTGTTGCACTCACATTTGACAGTTGATAGACAACTTTAGCACTGTTACAGGCTGTGTGACCTATTTCTTGGTCGACTCATAACATCCCTGCACATTAGTGGTGGAATAGGCTAAATAAATACAACAGAATAGGCCTAATAAAAGAACAACAAGGAAGGAAATGAAAAATGCATGCCCCAGAGCTCATGGATGAGCAGTACCAGAGCGAAATTGGAGCGAGAGAAGGAAGAAGTCCAGCATTTTTCAAATCCACTCCGCTCACATCCACTGCTTGGTACTCCCTGGGCAGAGCTAGCAGGTTTCATGGCTCCAAGAAACAGCTAATTCAAGAACAAACAAACGTTACCAGCGTACGTCACTGGGTCTAGTAGCCTAGCTAGTTAGCACAGTGTAAGCCAGAGAAGCTAATCCTACATTGTCAACGTCCTCCTGAGTGGCGCAGCAGTCTAAGGCACTGCATCGTAGCGCTTGAGGCGTCACTGCAGACCCGGGTTTGATCCCAGGCTGTCACAGCTGGCTGTGACCGGGAGAACCATGAGGTGGCGCACAATTGGCCCAGCGACATCCGGGTTATGGGAGGGTTTGGCCGGCCGGGATTTCCACTCCTTGTGGCGGGCCAGGTGCCTGCAAGCTGACCACGGTCGCCAGCTGGACGGTGTTTCCTCCGACACATAGGGGTGGCTTGCTTCTGGGTTTAGTGAGCAGTGCGGCTTGGCAGGATCGTGTTTCGGAGTACGCATGGTTCTCGACCTTCGCCTCTCCTGAGTCTGTAGGGGAGTTGCAGCGATGGACAAGACTGGGGAGAAAAAGCTGTAAAAGTACAAAAAAAATTAAAATAAAATGTCAACGTAGTGTTTGCCACATGGGAAAGTTAGCATAAAGTTAGCCAAAGCAAGCTAGCGCTATGTTGGTCTTGCATTGAACAAAAGCCTGTCTCTCAACCGATAAGCAGCAGTACTAGGACTGTCGGTCTAGTAATTCTACCCATTGGTAGAAAAGCTAGTCAGTAGGATAGCTGGTCTTGCAGTGATCTAGCCATGTTAGCCAAGTCTTCACAGCTAGCCGTGTGACGCTAGCTACAACAGGAGACAAAGGAAGAAAAGCAGTTTATTTGCTTTATTTAACTAGGTATGTCTTATTCTTATTTTACAATGACAACCTAGGAACAGTGGGTTAAATGCCTTGTTCAGGGTAGAACCTAGTCAATTCAGGGATTCGATCTAGCAACCTTTCGGTTACTGGTCTAATGCTCTAACCACTAGGCTACCTGCCGTATATTCCAAGCAGTGAAGCAAATTCTTACCCAAAGCGAAAACTTTCCTTTCGGTAAAGTCATCCAATACAAAAGACGAGAACTGAGGTTACGCCACCGAGCGCAGGATTAATGGCACACCTGTGAAGAGTTAAACAGGAAAACAAATCAAGTCTGTGTGGAAAAGCAGTGATAACGATCAGAGGGCAGGCAACTGTTTATTTAGTATTTGGGGAAGGGCTCCCTCATTTGCCACTCAACCTGTCTGTCTGATGATTGGTCCGTCAATTGTTTTTGTGGCGTTTACTTACTTTGAACAAATAATACACAAAGAGCTTATTTGGGAATTATGAGTCATTTTCCCTATATAACCTGCGTTCGGTTCTAAATGAACCTATTTAAACTCACGGATGCTTAATAAAGCTCAAACCAAGTTTTCACCCAATGGGTCGATACAGCTGCATAAGACAAAAACATATTTCCATCAGTGGTAATATACATACACCCAAATCTGGGTGGTCTCCTACTTCTCTCTAAACATTACATCTTTATTGCTCGGCAGGAAGTTAAGTGACACGGGCAATAAACTGTTCCTTCTCCAAGTTCAACATCCCAATTACTTGCAAGAGGAAGAGATGCAGGTAAAGAGGACACAGAGCAGGGTGCCTCGTAAGGATTTACAGAAGGCGAGTGGGAAAGCTGCCGTCACCGTCAATATTACTCGCCAACGTGCAATCATTGGTCAATAAATTAGACGAGGTACCATCACGAATATTCTACAAACGGGACATCAAAAAACTGTAATATCTTATGTTTCACGGAATCGAGGCTGAATGATGACATGGATATTCAGCTAGTGGGATATACGCTGCACCTGCAGGGGGTGCATATTTGTAAACAACAGTTGGTGCATGAAATCTAAGGTAGTGTCTAGATTTTGCTTGTATTCAGACCACACTATTTGCCTAGAGTTTTCAGCTATACTTTTCATGGCTGTTTATTTACCACCACAAATGGATGCTGGCACTAAGACCGCACTCAGTCAGCTGTATAAGGAGATAAGCAAACAGGAAACCACTTACCCAGAGGCGGCGCTCCTAGCGGCCGGAGACTTTAATGCAGGGAAACTTAAATCAGTTCTACCAAATCTCTATCAACATGTTAAATGTGCAACCAAAGGGGAAAAAAAATCTAGAACACCTGTACTCCACAAACAGAGACGCATACGAAGCTCTCCCTCACCCTCCATTTGGTAAATCTGACCACAATTCTATCCTCCTGATTCCTGCTTACAAGTAAACATTAAAGCAAGAAGCACCAGTGACTCGGTCTATAAAAAAGTGGTCATGTGAAGCAGATGCTAAACTACAGGACTGTTTTGCTATCACAGACTGGAACATGTTCCGGGATTCTTACGATGGCATTGAGGAGTACACCACATCAGTCACTGGCGTTATCAATAAGTGCATCGAGGACGTCGCCCCCACAGTAACTGTACGTACATACCCCTACCAGAAGCCATGGATTACAGGCAACATTCGCACTGAGCTAAAGGGTAGAGCTGCCGCTTTTGATTTGATTTTGATTTGAGCTGCCACTTTCAACGTGCGGGACTCTAAACCGGAAGCTTATAAGAAATCCTGCTATGCCCTCCGACGAACCATCAAACAGGCAAAGAATCAATACATAGCTAAGATTGAGTCATACTACACTGGCTCCGATGCTCGTCTTATGTGGCAGGTCTTGCAAACTATTACAGACTACAAAGGGAAGCACAGCCACGAACTTCCCAGTGACATGAGCCTACCAGACGAGCTAAATCACTTCTATGCTCGCTTCGAGGCAAGCAACACTGTGTGATCACGCTCTCCGTAGCCGATGTGAGTAAGACCATTTAAAAAGGTCAATATTCCCAAGGCTGTGGGGCCAGACGGATTACCAGGACGTGTGCTCCGGTTATGTGCTGGCCAACTGGCAGGTGTCTTCACTGACATTTTCAACATGTCCCTGATTTGAGTCTGTAATACCAACATGTTTCAAGCAGACCACCATAGTCCCTGTGCCCAAGAACACGAAGGCAACCTGCCTAAATGACTACAGACCCGTAGCACTTAAGTAACGTAGTCATGAAGTGCTTTGAAAGGCTGGTCATGGCTCACATTAACACCATCATCACAGAAACTCTAGACTCACTCCAATTTGCATACCGCTCAAACAGATCCACAGATGATGCAATCTCTATTGCACCCCACACTGCCCTTTCCCACCTGGACAAAAGGAAGACCTACGTGAGAATGCTATTCATTGACTACAGTTCAGCGTTCAACACCATAGTACCCTCAAAGCTCATCACTAAGCTAAGGATCTTGGGACTAAACACCTCCCTCTGCAACTGGATCTTGGACTTCCTGACGGGCTGCCCCCAGGTGGTGAGGGTAGGTAGCAACACATCTGCCAGGCTGATTCTCAACACTGGAGCCCCTCAGGGGTGCGTGCTCAGTCCCCACCTGTACTCCCTGTTCACTCACGACTGCATGGCCAGGCACAACTCCAACACCATCATTAAGTTTGCAGACGACACAACAGTGGTAGTCACTTTAACTATACATTCATTTAGAATACTACCTCAATTAGCCCGACCAACCAGTGCCCCCGAACATTGGCTAACCGGGCTGTCTGCACTGTCCCACCACCCACCAACCCCTCTTTTACGCTACTGCTACTCTCTGTTTATCATATGCATAGTCACTTTAACCATTTCTACATGTACATACTACCTCAATCAGACCAACTAACCGGTGACAGTAAAAAGCCTCGCTACTGTTATAGCCTTGCTACTGTATATAGCCTCGCTACTGTTATTTTTCACTGTCTTTTTTACTGTTGTTTTTATTTATTTACGTACCTATTGTTCACCTAATACCTTTATTGCACTGTTGGTTACAGCCTGTAAGTAAGCATTTCACTGTAAGGTGCATTTGGCGCACGTGATAAATAAACTTTGATTTGATGCTTGGGGTCATTGTCCATTTGGAAGACCCATTTGCGACCAAGCTTTAACCAAGCTTTAACTCATGACTGATGTCATGAGATGTTGCTTCAATATATATATTTCCTCCCTCATGATGCCATCTATTTTGTGAAGTGCACCAGTCCCTCCTGCAGCAAAGCACCCCCACAACATGATGCTGCCACCCCCATGCTTCACGTTTGGGATGTTGTTCTTCGGCTTGCAAGCCTCCCCATTTCTCCTCCAAACATAATGATGGTCATTATGGCCAAACAATTCTATTTTTGAGGACATTTCTCCAAAAAGTACGATCGTTGTCCCCATGTGCAGTTGCAAACCGTAGTCTGGATTTTTTATGGAGGTTTTAGAGCAGTGGCTTTTTCCTTGCTGAGTGGACTTTCAGGTTATGTCGATATAGGACTCGTTTTACTGTGGATATAGATACTTTTGTACTCGTTTCCTCCAGCATCTTCACAAGGTCCTTTGCTGTTGTTCTGGGATTGATTTGCACTTCTCGCACCAAAGTACGTTCATCTCTAGGAGACCAAACGCGTCTCCTTCCTGAGCGGTATGACGGCTGCGTGGTCCCATGGTGTTTATACTTGCGTACTATTGTTTGTACAGATGAACGTGGTACCTTCAGTTATTTGGAAATTGCTCTCAAGGATGAACCAGAATTTTTTTTCTGAGGTCTTGGCTGATTTCTTTTGATTTTCCCATGATGTCAAGAAAAGAGGCACTGAGTTTGAAGGTAGGCCTTGAAATACATCCACAGGTACACCTCCAATTGACTCAAATTATGTAAATTAGCCTATCAGAAACTTCTAAAGCCATGACATTATTTTCTGGAATTTTCCAAGCTGTTTAAAGGCACAGTCAACTTAGTGTATGTAAACTTCTGACCCACTGGAACTGTGAAAGTGAATTTTCAGTGAAATAATCTGTGTGTAAACAATTGTTGGAAAAATAACTTGTGTCATGCACAAAGTAGATGTCCTAACTGACTTGAAATTTGTGGAATGGTTGAAAAACGAGTTTTAATGACTCCTAACTAAGTGTATGTAAACTTCCGACTTCAACTGTACCTTCTTCCTACAGATTACCATTAATTTATTGTGTAGACCCTAGACTATGGCACCCCATGTCTCTAGCATAACTAATGATTCATAATATTTATGATATATTTATGATTCATAATATTTAAGTTCAGAAATCCAAATCCATCACATGTAGCATGTGACCAACAATGCTTTATGTAGGTTTACAAGAAAATATGCCACTTAATACTAAAGCCGACTCATCTTTTCAAATGTAATTTCAGGTTGTGTAATTTTGAGAGTTTGGAAACCAGACTCTATTGAGTAACAATATACATTTTGGTCTGCTCCAGTGAAAAGCTGAAGCAAAATGGCTGTGGTGTTTTTGTACAACTGAAAGGCCACACAGTGAATGAGCTCCCTCTGTAAATAGATAACCTCAGAGTTCAGTGAGGTATGCTGTGCTCTGTTGGCCATCTCAGAGACTAGCTTTATATCTATAGCAGTGCTATGGATGTTCTAGCCTGCTTTCTTTGAATCAATGTTCTAATATGCTTTCCTTGAATGACTTAATCTCAAATCGACATTTTGCCATGTTCTTCGGTGGTTCTCTTCAGTTCAGTTTGTGATTGTTACTTACAATTTCAAGGACAGCAGCATGTACAAACATACAAGTTAATAAACAAATACAACTACTAGTTAAACAACACTCACAGTAAATCAGATAACAAATGTTAAAATACATTTTTGTTTGGGTTTTAACAAGGTATTTTATTAGAAATGTCAGAAACAACACTTTCAGAAATGATATCAGATGCAGAGAAAAGGGAAGGCAGCTTTCAATCCCTGCTATACTCTGTAGGGTGGAGCATGTTAGTACCACAGTCTGTATAGTATACTATCATGTTTCTTAGGTTTGGTTTTAACCACTGAGGGTTTGATATGAATGACTAACATGAATTAGACAGCACACACTAAAAGGTCTGAAATGACCCATTATTCTGTGGCATACGCAGGGTGAAGAACAAAAAAACACTTAGCTCTAATTAGATACCATTGTATTGGATTCTCCAATCTCTACTATCCGACGACACCCACTCTTTCTGTAGCCTACCACTGACGTCTCTGACTGACTGGATGATATTATATATTTCTCTGATACAAGATACATATATATATATTTTTAAATAGAAACAGACAGAAAATGTAATATAAAGTAACTCCATTGGGCATCACAATAAAAATAACTGACTGGATGCTGGGTTATTTAGTGTTCTGGGGGAAAAGTACATGAATACCAGACTCATCTTACATACTGATCTGGGACCAAACATTTAGCTAGTAGGCAACAACTGATGTTTTCTTTTGTTTTGAGTTTTTAACAATAATTGACCAACTAGTGTCATAAAAAGGCTATACTGCAGATCATTCTCTGTACATAGTGACTTTCCTGTACAAAGCTCTTGGTTTTCAATATAAAAAGGAGAAAGAGGTATTCTCTTTAGGTTGTTCACTCCCATGTATAGCATCAGTTGACTACTGTTGAGCAACACTGGGTTCATATAGTATTTGGGTTGATGATGCTCAGTGGTTACCATGGCGTTGGTCTGAGTCTCAGGCTGCGCTGGACACAGCCAGCTTCTTCAGGTGGTCCATGAACACCTGGAGACTGACGTCATCCGTCAGGATTGGAGCACCTGACTCCTACACACAGAGAGGAGGAGAGTGGGTTTCAGTTATGGGCAATTACACAGCAATCATTGGTTTGGAATTTCACCTATATAATCTTGGAAACTAGTGACACCTTTCTCCACACACACACACAAAAAAAGCAGGAGGACTACACTCATTTGTTCAGACTTTAAACTGACAACAAGTAGGAGTTGTAGAAAAATGATGAGTCAAGAACAAGAGAAGAAGTGTGTGTCTCAAGAGTGTGTGTGACTTTGTCCACGTAACAATCCAGAAGGTTCCACATATCCACTACTTTCTGTGTGTCTCCTCTAATAAGCAGTAGTAGCAGCTGTAAGCCTTGAAAACCAAGTGCAAGGACTCTTTCCTCTCATTAGTGCTAACACACACATAATTACACACATACAATACACGCCATTCAAAATAGGCAACATGCTCTGCCTTAACATAAAACCATACAAATAACACCATCCTTAGAAATGTGTACTTTTTAAATTTACAGTATCTTCTAGTTCCTGGGCAAATGACAGAAAATGAAGTCTTACCTGGCCCCATGCATACATATTGTTGTGGGTCTGTGATGGGTTTACTTTAGATAGCAGGAAACGAGCCTAGAACACAACAAGAACATCAATACAGGTGGTTCAATAGACTTCACGGTTGACATTCTAAGAAATGTTTGTGTGTGTGTGTTCACACACACACCTGTGATCCGCCGTGCTCTGTGTCTATGTAGCGGGGCATAGGAAAGCGGCTGTGGAGGATCTCCTGGGCGTCGTCCACAGGAGCCTGCAGCAGGTGGCGGAAGTTCTCGTACTCTGGCAACTCCTGGTAGCCTGCCTTACGCCACTGAGACACAGTCTGATGGATAGACAGAGAGAGAGGTACAGAGAGAGAGAAGAGATGGAGAGAAAGAACGAGTGAGGGAACGGGAACAGTCAGTGTGGTCCTGAAGACATGAAGAGTTACATTTAGACCTTTACAGCGCAAAGAAAATTAGAGACAAGTCTAAAGGAGCAGTTTGGTTTTGCTCGACTTCAATAGCAATACCTGACATAGGATTTGATTTCAATATGAAACACAGTCGCCCTCTTCATAACAGTGCGTCTCACTGGACTCTTGGCCATTGAACCCCACTCTGACAATACATTGAAGATCTGTCTGTATTGATCGCTCACCAGCTGCTCACCCATCTATTCACAAATGTCAAATAAGTACAAAAGTATCTGGCTGCAACCAGAAAGGAAATCAGTCTAGTGTTACGATAGAGAGCCACCTCTCTCCGTGTGTATAGATCGTAGCTGTGTGAGTGGTGAGACCATGGGGAGGACAAAGAGGGTCGTGTCCTGTCACTGATGAGGACAGTTTTGAAGTAGTCTGTGAATGGGCATGTTGATTTTGATTGGATGACTGTACCTCTCCATGGTAGATGAGGATCTGGAAGAAGGTGTCCATGAGAAGGATGCGATCAGGAAGGATACTGCTGCTGTCCAGCAACACAGGCTAGGATAAGATAAAAAAACTTACAATTTTACACCACCTTGAAATTATACAATAAGAAGGATGCTGAACACAGGCTAAAAGGCGAGAAAGGAGATACTGTTTTAAACCACTGCCCTCCAAACTATACGGTATCCTTCTAATTCAGCTCCAATCAATAATGCTGTTTCAAGATTAAACCAAGTTTGTTGAGGATTAGAGGGGTGGGGGTTTAGTCCCAGACACTGATAGGAACATCACAATATTGGCATGTTTCCCTCCAAAACAAGCTCTCAAGGTCACAACACACCAACCCCAAACTCAGGTACAAAAAATACGAAGATGGATGATCTTGACAGACAGAAGATATACTGCTACCTATCTTTTATAGTGTGGTGGCCATTTTAAAGGACACAGAAACAGTGCAGGAAGAAACAGTGGCTCTGTTTATACTTGACGCCATCTGCTTGCAAGAATATTACTCTTTCAATGTTTAACAGTCAGGAGCGGACAGAGTCAAGACTGAAAACATTAGAATTGCATCCCAAATGGCACCCTATTCCCTATATGGTAAGCCCTGGTCAAAAGTAGTGCACTGTATAGGGACGAGGTGCCATTTGAGAGGCACTTATGTCTCTGTTAATCTAAAACAATAAACAGCTGAAGCGCTGTGTCTCCTGGTTACACGCATTACATCTGATACAGAGCCAGATGACAAGGCTAAGTCCCAAATGGGAAACTATTTCCAACGTAGTGCACCATCTTTGACTAGAGGACCATTGGCCCTGGTCAAAAGTACTGGACTACAGATATTAGGTTGCCATTTGGGACTTAACCCCCTAGAGTAGATGTCTGCTCCCATGGCAAAATCTAATTAGCATAATGAAAAAAATCTGTCAGTTTAAGCTAGAGATAACTTTTTTGTTGTTGCACAGGCTGGGTTTGTCTGACCATGATAGATCCCAAAAATCGGTATTCTCATGTACCGTCGGAAAGATTATGACCCCTCTATGGAAAGATGAGACTCTCACGAAGGTGATCTCCGTTTTGCACTGCAACCTCAAAAAGCAGTACCAGTCAAAAGTTTGGACACACCTACTCATTCAAGGGTTTTGCCTTTATTTTTTACAATGTTCTACATTGTAGAATAATAGTGAAGACATCAAAACTATTAAATAACACACATGGAATCATGTAACCCAAAAAGTTTCAAACAAATCTAAATATACTTTATATTTGATATTCTTCAAAGTAGCCATCCTTTACCTTGATGACAGCTTTGCACACTATTGGCATTCTCTCAACCAGCTGCATGAGGTAGTCACCTGGAATGTATTTCAATTACCAGGTGTACCTTGTTCAAAATTCAAAAGGCACTCGCACATCTGAGCAAACTTCTTGCAGGTGCATGGCAACAGTTGAACAAGATGAATGAAAAAGGAAACCAAACACTGCTCTTGATAGGATCACTGATCTTTAATAAGCTTACGTATTGGCCTGACTGCCTTCGTCAGAGCCCTGATAAGTAAGCTTATTAAAGATCAGTGATACTATCAAGAGCAGTGTGCAGTTTCCTTTTTCATTCAGGTGTACCTTGTTAAAAGTTAATTTGTGGATATTCTTTCCTTCCTAATGCATTTGAGCCAATCAGTTGTGTTGTGAGAAGGTATGGGTTGTATACAGAATATAGGCCTATTTGGTAAAAGACCAAGTCCATATTTTAATGCAAAAACAGCTCAAATAAGCAAAGAGAAATGACAGTCCATCATTACTTTAAGACACAAAGGCCAGTCAAAGCGAAAAAACAACAACATCAAGCGCGATGATGAAACTGGCACTCACGAGGACCGCCACAGGAAAGGAAGACCCAGTGTTACCTCTGCTGCAGAGGATAAGTTCATTAGAGTTACCAGCCTCAGAAATTGAAGCTCAAATAAATGTTTCAGAGTTCAAGTAACAGACACATCTCAACAACTGTTCAGAGGAGACTGCGTGAATCAGGCCTTCATGGTCAAATTGCTGAAAAAAAAAACCTACTAGGAAAAAGGAAAGGAAAGGGGGATACCTAGTCAGTTGTACAACTGAAAAGGGTCTTCTGCATTTAACCCAACCCAGTGGGTTAACTGCCTTGCTCAGGGGCAGAATGACAAATTCAAGGACACCAATAAGAAGAAAAGACTTGCTTGGGCCAAGAAACACAAGCAATGGACATTAGACCGGTGGAAATCTGTCCTTTTGGTCTGATGAGTCCAAATGTGAGATTTTTGGTTCCAACTGCTGTGTCTTTGTGAGACGCAGAGTAGGTGAACGGATGATCTCCGCATGTGTGGTTCCCACTGTGAAGCATGGAGGAGGTGTGATGGTGTTTTGCTGGTGACACCGTCTGTGATTTATTAATAATTCAAGGCACACTTAACCAGCATAGCTACCACAGCATTCTGCAGCGATGATTCCATAGGTGTTATTTCATAGTTTTGATGTCTTTTCTATCATTCTACAATGTAGAAAATAGTAAAACTAAAGAAAGACCCTTGGATGAGTAGGTGTTCTAAAACGTTTGATTGGTAGTGTAAATATTTGTTTTAATATACCTTAAGGGGTCCTAACATTCTAAATCAAATAGCTAAATGATCTCTCCCCGTCTTAGACTCTTAAGGATTAACTACTGTTAAATAACTTACCCTTTTCAGAGACGTGTGTACTACGCTGTCACTCTGTAAGGTGTTAAAATCCACACTGTTGATAATTGCACTGAAAGGAACACTGGTCCGGAACACACTACTGTACTCACACACTACACTCACATCATTAACAACATAACCTCAAGCTTATCTGTAAGAAAAGGACCAAGGTATTAGTGCTCTCTCTCTCTCTGTTGACCTAGGCAACACAGCTAAGCCTGCAGAATGTGAGTGGGAGGGAGATGAGAAAGTCAGAGATTGCAATCTTAATGTACGAGCTAGTCTTCTTATGACATTTAATACATAAGACTAGCTCGTACAGTAAGCCAAAGCATCCATGATTTATGTTTATAAAGAGGAAGGAAAGCAAATTTCATTTTTCAATAGAAATAAAAATGTGTCCAACTGTGTGTGTGCCCCTGTGTCCCCCCCCGTCCCCGTGTATGTCTGTCCGTGTCCCCGTGTCTTCCCCCGTGTGTGTGTCTCGTGTATGTCTGTCCGTGTCCCTGTGTCTTTCCCCGGCCCCGTGTCTTCCCCCGTCCCCGTGTCTTCACCCGTGTGTGTGTGTCTCGTATATGTCTGTCCGTGTCCACGTGTCTTCCCCCGTCCCCATGTCTTCCCCCGTCCCGTGTCTTCCCCCGTCCCCGTGTCTTCCCCCGTCCCCGTGTCTCGTGTATGTCTGTCCGTGTCCCTGTGTCTTCCCCCGTCCCCGTGTCTTCACCCGTGTGTGTGTGTCTCGTATGTCTGTCCGTGTCCCCGTGTCTTCCCCCGTCCCCGTGTCTTCCCCCATCCCCGTGTCTCGTGTATGTCTGTCCGTGTCCCCGTAACTCCCGTCCGTGCGTGAGTGCGTCCCCCCCTGTCCGTGCGTCCGTCTGTCCCCCCCGTCCGTGCGTCCCGTCCGTGCGTGCGTCCCCCCCGTCCGTGCGTCCCCTCCCCCGTCCGTCCGTCCGTCCGTCCGTGCATCCTCCCGTCCGTCGGTGCGTGTGTCAGGTCTTACCTCTGGGGGCCCGTTGAAGGAGTAGGCGTAGAGAATGGGTTGTATCATGATGAGAGACTGGGTCAGGTCCTGACGCATGAACTGGTGTCTGTAGTATGAGCTCTCATCTGGGCTGTTGTTGAACACTTGCAGGAAAGGAGATCTTCTTAGGTGGAACATAAACTGAGGGACAAAGGAAAAGCTATAATGTGTTTTTTTTTTAAATACTCTTTATATTAAGCCTGAAACATTACTTTAAAATAAAGATGTTTAGCTCAAAGATATTTATCATACATCTGTGTACAGTCCTGGCCTAAAGTTGAGAATTTTCACAAAGTTTGCTGCTTCAGTGTCTTTAGATATTTTTGTCAGATGTTACTATGGAATACTGAAGAATAATTACAAGCATTTCATAAGTGTCAAAGATTTTATTGAAAATTACATGAAGTTGATGCAAAGAGTCAATATTTGCAGTGTTGACCCTTCTTTTTCAAGACCTCTGCAATCTGCTCTGGCATGCTATCAATTAACTTCTGGGCCACATCCTGACTGATGGCAGCCCATTCTTGCATAATCAATGCTTGGGATTTGTCAGAATTTGTGAGTTTTTGTTTGTCCACCCACCTCTTGAGGATTGTCCACAAGTTCTCCATGGGATTAAGGTCTGGGGAGTTTCCTTAGTTATCACTTTTGCCTTATGGCGAGGTGCTCCATCATGCTGGAAAAGGCATTGTTCGTCACCAAACTGTTCCTGGATGGGTGGAAGAAGCTGCTCTCGAGGATGTGTTGGTACCATTCTTTATTCATGGCTGTGTTCTTAGGCAAAATTGTGAGTGAGCCCACTCCCTTGGCTGAGAAGCAACCCCACACATGAATGGTCTCAGGAAGCTTTACTGTTGGCATGACACAGGACTGATGGTAGCGCTCACCTGGTCTTCTCCGGACCAGCTTTTTTCCGGATGCCCTAAACAATTGGAAAGGGGATTCATCAGAGAAAATGACTTTACCCCAGTACTCAACAGTCCAATCCCTGTACCTTTTGCAGAATATCAGTGTGTCCCTGATGTTTTTCCTGGAGAGAAGTGGCTTCTTTGCTGCCCTTCTTGACACCAGGCCATCCCCAAAAGTCTTCGCCTCACTGTGCGTGCAGATGCCTGCTGCCATTCCTGAGCAAGCTCTGTACTGGTGGTGCCCCGATCCCACAGCTGAATCAACTTTAGGAGATGGTCCTGGCGCTTGCTGGACTTTCTTGGGCGCCCCAAAGCCTTTACAACAATTGAACCACTCTCCTTGAAGTTCTTGATGATCCGATAAATGGTTGATTTAGGTGCAATCTTACTGGCAGCAATATCCTTGCCTGTGAAGCCCTTTTTGTGCAAAGCAATGATGACAGCACGTGTTTCCTTGCAGGTAACCATGATTGACAGAGGAAGAACAATGATTCCAAGCACCACCCTCCTTTTGAAGCATCCAGTCTGTTATTCGAACTCAATCAGCATGACAGAGTGATCTCCAGCCTTGTCCTCGTCAACACTCACACCTGTGTTAACGAGAGAATCACTGACATGATGTCAGCTGGTCCTTTTGTGGCAGGGCTGAAATGCAGCGGAAATACTTTGGGGATTCAGTTAATTTGCATGGCAAATAGGGACTATGCAATTCATCGGATCACTCTTCATAACATTCTGGAGTATATGCAAATTGCCATCATACAAACTGAGGCAGCAGACTGTCAAAATGTATATTTGTGTCATTCTCAAAACTTTTGGCCACGACTGTACTAGCTACAAGTGTCGTTACACTAAAGAGCCAACCAGCCTCTCAGCCCATGATCACTTACCTGGGGATAGAGAGAAAAGGTTTCTGAGAAGCGGAAAGAGTTGGGATCATCCTTATGATAATCTCCAAACTTCTGACACTAGAACGGAGAGGAAAAAAGGCAATTCAAACCCATTATAAACCCTGCCTGCAACTGAGTCCACACTTCAAAATGTCACACTTAATCCCACACTTAATTTCCCTGTGCCTGCTAGCCTGGAAATTGCTACTTTGCCCCGTCTCGGTCTTACCAGCCGGATGAGCTGCCTGTCCAGCCAGCGAAGCACATCAGGGCCCTCCTCGGTCTCAGCGCGGTACACAGCCAGTCTAGCCATGAGGATGGCTGAAGCCTCCTGGTCAAATGATGCTGCAATAGTCTGGATCTGGGTCCCTGCATCTGCCCAGCTGAGGGGGGAGAAAGAGAGTGAGGAGAGAGCTAAAGAGAGAAACAACCTACATAAGCATTGTTGATCATTTGACACACTTATGTTTTTGTTTGTTTGTAAGGTTCTCCTCCACAATGAAAAAGTAATATCATCACAATCTCTACCATAGATTTTATGGAGAAATTAGTTAAGGGACATTACGTCAGATGTTACGGTTCTGGTTACCTTGGTATTGAAAAGCCCTTTGCCATAATAAAGCCGGTAAATGAAATCCCATACTGTAATTTAAGTCTAGATAAATTGAACTGATCTTTTAAAACAGCCTGGGAATGACTTTTTATCTACAGACATTTCCTCTCGCAACTGCCCTGTCACATGTTAAGCATTGTAGCTATATAAAAGGTTAAATAAATAAAACACGTCTCATGCTAACAAACATGAACTGCAACATTGATCATAACCCATTGAGTCTTTACAGTAGTCACATGACCGAGAAGAGTCAGTCAGTGTCTTCTAAATACACGTGTGACACTAACAACCAAGACCATCTCCTCCTCTGACCAGGGGAGAAGACAACACAACAACCACTTTACCCCTACTGTGTTGCTATGGAAACAAGGTGAGCTTGCAGATGCAGCTCCATAGTGGAATGAAAAGTGGCAGAAAAACCTTAAAGTCCAGCAGTTACTTTGAAAAGAAGACGTGCTCTTTAATGATGAATCAAATTCATATGTTTGTGGAAGTTTTTATCTGAAGTGAGACAAATCTGTAGTGTGTGTGTATACATATATTTACTTTCTGGCGGTGGTGGTGACACGAATGCGTTTCTGTCCACTGGAGTGTTGGTACTGTGTGACATACTGGACCGCCCCTCGGCCCCCCTGGGGAATAGGTGCATTATGCTACAGAGACAAAAACAGTTAGGAAAGAATCATTAGAAAGGCATCCCATTAGAAGTGCACATTCTATAAAAATGCTGTGATGATCATAAATGTAAATTACCCATCTATATAAGCAAACATACGTGGTTCTTGCCGGTGAGCTTTATTCAAATAATTTGCTGTGTACAAACACACACAACTGCTACGGCCTTATGGACAGCCAGAGAAGAATAACAACTTCCAGAAGAATTGAAATAATTAGGCTATATGAGGGGGCTTAAAGCAGAAAGGCAATAATGAATGATTGGGCACTTGGATTGAATTAGAGGCACACTTCTTGCCAATTAACCCAACAACACTCCAGAGTCAAATGGCTCATTAACTGTGCGGCAGCCATTACAGTGGAGAGGATATTGGATCTCAAGCTTCTGTGTACACAGGCAGCACAACTCCTCTACATCCTCTCTCCCTCTCACACAAGGCTGCGTATCCACACACCAGCTCCTTGACTGTTTGCCTCCATACTTACACCATTAGGGCTGAATATTTTGGTTCTCATAGTTCTGCTGCTTGAGAGGGAGGGGGGGTGTGCCGGGCTGTTTCACCCTCCCTGCCTCAATCTGAGGTAGAGAAGGAGTACAGCAAGGCAGAAAGGAGCTAGCTCAGCCCTTCGAAGGACAGCTAGAGGACTTGAAGAGGAGCCTCCCCTCCCAGAGCACAGCGGGAGACTGACACAACAACAACCCTCCCCCCGAAGACCAGCCCACGACACACACAGGATAACGTGACTTCACACTTCAGCCTCAGTCAGTCAGCCAGCCAGCCGGGTCAGTGGGAGCTCATGGCCTGAACCAGGCGGGAAGAGAACGAGCAGCCAGGCAGCCCAGGGAGGACTTCTCGGAGGACTTCTCTTCCACCAGGAGGTCGGGAGGATGCAGCCGGTGGCCCTGGTATATGCAGCTCTGATGGTGGTCTCCAGTCTGTTCTCTGTGTGTGGTAACGTGGTTCTACTTCTGGTGGTTCTTCTCAACAAGGAGCTCCATACCGAAACCTGGGCCCTGACCTTGAGCTTCTGCCTGAGTGACCTCGCCCTGGGTCTCTCAACCATCCCCTTCGGAGCCCACAACAGCCTGCTCAGGCCACAGGGCTACCCCAGCGACGGGTACCTCTGCCAGGGCAGCGCCTTCCTCTACCTGCTCCTTCAGCTGGGCTCTATCCACTCCCTGACCTGGGCCACCGTTGACAAGTTCACAGAGATCTGCTTCGCCCTGAGCTACAGCACCATCTGCACGGCCAGGAGGACCAGGGTGGTGCTGGTCCTGGTGTGGCTCTACGGCCTGATCAATGCAGCCTTGCCACTGCTGGGCTTTGGCCGCTACACCTACAGCAGCACCAGGTTCCTGTGTGCCCCTAGCTTCCAGCCAAACTACAGGGGCTTCAGTCTGCTCTTCATAGTGGTCGGGATCATAGCACCCATACTCATCATGTGCTCCATGTATGCGTACATTGTGTATATTGCAAGGAAACAGGTGCGCCGAGGGACGTTTGTTTGCAACGACCAGCACTGTTTTTATGTCCCTGCTAAAAACTACTTCAGGAGCTCCATAGTGATGGTGGCAACTGTGGGTGAGTCTCTTTGGTGGTTACATACCAGTTCTAACCTTGTGAATAGTACAGTGAAACTCTCGGTTTGGTTCTGTATTCAGACAAAGCAAGGCATTTGAGATATATGGTCATTCTGAGCAGATACACAGATTAAAAGCCTTTTAGCAGATAACATTTCAAGGTTGTTGTTATTATTGACATTTTTCTGTAGGCTACATTTGTAACTGGTCAAATTCAGTCTTTTTGAAATGGTCAATGTGCTATTATTAAACAATAAGGCCCGAGGGGGTGTGGTATATGGCCAATATACCACGGCTAAGTGCTGTTCTTTCGTCATGATGCAACGCGGAGTGCCTGGATACAGCCCTTAACCATGGTATATTGGCCATATATCACAACCCCCCGAGGTGCCTTATTGCTATTATAAACTGGTTACCAACCAAATTAGAAGATTATGTTGTCATTCCGGTGGTATACAATCAGCATTCAGGGCTCAAACAACCCAGTTTATAATAACTTAACACACTACAATAAGGTTAGTTATTTTCAAAAAATATATATATATCACGCACACACTAAATAGACGTCTTCATATCAACATGTAATGTTACCGAAATTAATCTAATAACGCATTTCAATAAGATTACTCTTGACTCGCTCTTCCAATATATATTTTTTAAACGTAATTACTCTAATAATCTCCCGTCTTAATTCTCTCCATTGTCAGTGTTGCTGCTGGTGTGCTGGCTGCCTTACATCGCCACCTGTTTCTATGAAACGTTTAGTGGCCATGAACCGCCAGCAGCAACCTCAGCCGTAGCCACCTGGCTCGTCCTCTTCACCTCCTCACTCAACCCCTGGATCAACTCCATGACGCAGAAGTAAGTAATAGCGCAATAGCCCCAAACAAACAGTCACAGAAATATAAAGAGTAATTTCAATGCCAAGAAGATTAAGGCTCAATCTTATGAAGCTGTTACACCTCAATATCCCTGTGGCCCATCAATGGCCACATGAAACCAAAATCAAGACAGACTTGATTAATGATCAACTCCATGAGCCAGATATAAGGAATAGCCAATAGCCCAAACAGTCATTCAATAATATACTGTCATTCTCCCTTATTCAAAAAATATGAAGACTAGTCCAATTTCCCCCCATATCTCAAGAGTAAGGCTCAATCTTGTGCAGATGATATAACGTAATAATATGAAGGCCCCTCAATAGCCACTTGAAACCAAAGTCAGAGCGAATTGAGAAGCTAGCTCCAATACATTTCTAAATGAGGGCTGCTGAGAGGTGAAATAGCTGAGAGCGTGAGATGATGAAATGAGCTTCTCAGTGTGGGAGCAGAGCCGTTTCTGGCTGCACTACAGATGTTATATGGTTAATGGTGGCTTATTTTCTCTCTCTCTGATTCAATCTCCGTCTCCCTCTATTTCTTTCTCTTCCCCCCCTCTACATCTTGCCCTCTCCATTTCTCTCTATCCCTCTCAGGCGGTACAGAGTGGCTCTGCGGAAAAGTTTGAATAAAATACGACAGCTGCTTCAGCACCGGCTGATGAACGCCCACCCACAGAGCACCGCCATCCAACTGGAGATAGTGAGCCATAATCACCATCACATCGCCAAGCAATCACTCTGGTCAGATGACTCCAAGCCAGGTTCACCAGAGACTAGATCCATGTCGGAGGTGACCATGGAGGATAGTAAAGACACTGGGGACAGTAAGGGCATTACACTGGACCAGGTCTGTCCCTGTGGAACCATCTGTTAGAATTACTAGACTAACTACATACTTGATTCTATGGATCCCAGAAATCTGTGGAAGACAGTGGCAATTGTTACTATCCTGGCTAAATAAATACAAATCAATTAATTAAATGAAAGGTTGGGACTAATCAACAAGGGAGGACTATACCAAGGAACACTGTGGCGACAAGAGGCGACAGTCTCCTGTTTGACGAATGGGAGGTCATTGTGGTCTTTCGTGGCCATACACCAAGACTGACATAGCTATCCTATCTGTTCATTTTCAGATGAAAAAAAGTTTGCTTACAATTTACATTGTTTGAACTACAATATTTGAATTACACTGCCGACTGTGCTAAACTGTTTATAGACAAACACTGTCAGAGATGAAGTCAATCCGTTTACAGTCAATAAATATTCATCAAAACAAATTATACGGATTCATAAAATGACAATTGTGTTCTTCGTTAATGAATATACCATGGGCAACACCGAGTCTAAAATCATTGACATCTAGCTACCAGATTAAATCTACCAGATTAGCATAACTGAAAATACTGAGTTGGAGTGAATGTGATCATCTCAATGACATTTCAGAACCATCTTGTGCAAGCTACTGTTGGTACGCTTTATAAAGAGGCCAGTGGGTTCATATACGAGCACACCATCTGGTGGCATAGTGATGCAACTGGCCAGTACAGCAGTAGAATATCATAGTACTAGAATAGCTAGTATGCCCTCTGGTGGTGCAATTCAATTATCTAAATCTTTGGCACAAGTGTAACATTTGCATTTTAGTCATTTAGCAGATGCTCTTGGCAAACATGGCTCCGTGGGCCGCCGAATCTCAGATGTGTGTGATATAAAACGACTACTCAGGATCCTTCCTTCTCACTCCTGATCACAACAGAGAGCAAAACATGGCACTTGACAAGTAGCTTAGTGATCACAATTCAGAGTGTAATATGAACGCATACCTGATTGACCACCTCAAAGTACACTGCCAGAGTGGTGTTATGATCAAGACCACAGATCTTCCATTGAGAGGTGCCCCCTGTTCCAATTTCCTGTTAGGAAACAGACAGACGTTTTCTTAAATCAGAATGACATTGTTCTAGAAGGGATCAGAAAGGGATCTCCTTCAGTAGAAATTCAGGACACAACATTCTGGACAACTTCATTTACAAAAAAGGTTCAACTGGATAAAAGTATCATTCAAAACAAGATTACTGTACTGTTCTGCATATCTGCTCATGGATGTAGGTTATTTCCATTGAAAAGGACCCATAAGCACCAACATGGGAAGTTCATAGCAGCATGTCAAATGTAAGATGAGTATATTTGAGAAATTAAGGAATATATGTTTTCACCATATCCATCTTAACATTTTTTTTAATAAGCAAAGGCTTTGATTAGTCAATAGATGGAAAGGGGATCTTAGAAAACATTATCATAATAAGTCTTAAAAAGATATTATAAATACGTCAAAACACATTAATGTTGGAGTAAAGACCGCTGACAACGAATATCAACATTTATATTTAGGATAATTTTTCCTGCTTTCTGTAAGTTTAAGAAACATTGACATGTGCCTTGAAATATTACGAGATAAGAAGCTGTTGAAAGATAAACATATTTTTCTCAGATGGCAGAACAGCACTTTATGTGGCTATTTGTGCCTTGAATGTTTCGAGAGCTGTGTTAGCTAGTAAACTTTGTGCTGTCTTTAGTTTGGCTTGCAGACAAAATCAATGACGGCCCTTTTTGGCAAGCTGCCAAAACATCTTATAATATTATCTAAGAAAAACACTACACATGGTTAAAACATTTAGGGGTACATCTGGATCAGTAAAGGACTGGCAACATATGTTGCTTATGCAAGGACGAACACTGAACACGCAAATAGTTCTGTGTTTTGTGTGCCAGTGTTATACAAATGTAACCAATGTGAAACATAGTAACGTCAGAACGTTGCTTGGGAAATTACCCAAAGATATGCTATGATTTCGATGATAAAAATCTGAACTTCGAGGAGAAATAAACGAATATGCAACTTTTACAAGTTTTGAACCAGTGTTCATATTCATAACATTATCTAAACATAATGATGTTGAAACGTTTCAGTTTGGTTTCCTGGGTCACGGAACAACAGATTTTTGGTGGGTGGCCCTTGGACTATTTAGGACACATTACCATGAACATAATGACATTCTAATTCATAATTAAGCATTTCTGTGTAGTACAGATCAGGGACCCATGATGAAATTCCATTACCAGGGGTGTAAATCCACTTCACTTAATGTATACTGAACAAAAATATAAAATACAACAATTTCAAATATTTTACTGAGTTACAGTTCATATACGGAAATGAGTAAATTGAAATAAATTCATTAGGCCCTAATCTATGGATTTCACATGACTGGGAATATGTTGGTCACAGAAACCTTAACTAAAAAAAACTGTCAGTATCTGGTGTGACCACCATTTGCCTCATGCAGCGCGCCATCTCCTTCGCATAGAGTTGATCAGGCTGTTGATTGTGTCCTGTGGAATGTTGTCCCACTCCTCTTCAATGGTTGTGCATTAGTTGCTAGATATTGGCGGGAACTATAACACGCTGTTGCACATGCCAATACAGAGCATCCCAAACATGCTCAATGGATGGCATGTCTGGTGAGTGTGCAGCCCATGGAAGAACTGGGACATTTTCAGCTTCCAAGAATTGTGTACAGCGACATTATCATGCTGAAACATGAGGTGATGGCGGCGGATGAATAGCACGACAATAGGCCTCATGATCCCGTCATAGTATCTCTGTGCATTCAAATGTTCATTGATAAAATACAATTGTGCTTATTGTCCGTAGCTTATGCACGCCCATACATCAGCAAACCGCTGGCCCATACTACACCATACACTTGGTCTGAGGTTGGTTGAACGTACTGCCAAATTCTCTAAAACAACATTGGAGGCGGCTTATGGTAGAGAATTTAAACATTCAAATCTCTGGCAACAGTTCTGGTGGACATTCCTGCAGTCAGCATGTCAATTGCACGCTTCCTCAAAACTTGAGACATCAGTGAAATTGTGCTGTGTGAGAACTGCAAATTTTAGAGTGGCCTTTTATTGTCCCCAGCACAAGTTGTACCTGTGTCATGATCATGCTGCTTAATCAGCTTGTTAATATGCCACACTTGTCAGCTGGATGGATTATCTTGGCAAAGGACAAATGCTCCCTAATAGGGATGTAAACAAATTTGTGCACAATATTTTAGATAATTTAGCTTTTTGTGCGCATCGAAAATTTCTGGTATCTTTAATTTCAGCACATGAAACATGGGACCAACACTTTACATAACACAACAACCAAAATAGATGGATTTCAAAGTCAAGGTGTCAGTTGACACCCCCTTCTTTCTGCATCTTAATTCAGAGCAGATATTTAACAGAGTTTTGGGGAAACGTGGTCACAAACTAACGGAGATGTTACAAGAATTATGTTAAACTTTGCATCTGTACAGTTCTTCCAGTAAATGTTTTAGGACCATTTTCAGTATAAATTGACAAAAGTAGTCCTTCTACAAAGATTTGTTTTACATTTGAAAACCAATGATTTTTGTTTGGCATACATTTTGAGTACCGTTACCGTGGAATTGCCCTGTGGAGTATTAGGGCACTGGTCTATGTATTTGAAGTGGACTTACATTTTCAGATACACACTGTCCTTTGGCATTTAATGACACACATGGCCCGATGGCTCCTGAAATCTTGATCTCTCGAGATGTCTGAAATTAAGAAGGACCGATGATATTACAACATGTAGTTGAAGTCGGAAGTTTACATACACTTAGGTTGGAGTCAGTAAAGCTAGTTTTTCAACCCCTCCACAAATTTCTTGTTAACAAACAATAGTTTTGGCAATGGGATAGGACATCTACTTTGTGCATGATGCAAGTAATTTTTTCAACAAATGTTTACAGACAGATTATTTCACTGTATCACAATTCCAGTGGGTCAGAAGTTTACATACACTAAGTTGACTGTGCCTTTAAACAGCTTAGAAAATTCCAGAAAATTATGTAATGGCTTTAGAAGCTTCTGCCAGGCTAATTGACATCATTTGAGTCAATTGGAAGTGTACCTTTTATTTATTTGACCTTTATTTAACTAGGCAAGTCAGTTAAGAACAAATTCTTATTTTCAATGAAGGCCTAGGTACCGTGGGTTAACTGCCTTGTTCAGGGACAGAACGACAGATTTTTACCTTGTCGGCTCGGGGATTCGATCTTGCAACCGTCCGGTTACTAGTCCAAAGCTCTAACCACCTGCTGCCCCACCCTGCTGTACCTGTGGATGTATTTCAAGGCCTACCTTCAAACTCAGTGCCTCTTTGCTTGACATCATGGGAAAATCAAAAGCAATCAGCCAAGACCTCAGAAAAAAAGGTCTGGTTCATCCTTGAGAGCAATTTCCAAACGCCTGAAGGTACCACGTTCATCTGGACAAACAATAGTACGCAAGTATAAACACCATGGGACCACGCAGCCGTCATACCGCTCAGGAAGGAGACGCGTTCGGTCTCCTAGAGATGAACGTACTTTGGTGCGAGAAGTGCAAATCAATCCCAGAACAGCAGCAAAGGACCTTGAAGATGCTGGAGGAAACGGGTACAAAAGTATCTATATTCACAGTAAAAACGAGTCCTATATCGACATAACCTGAAAGGCCGTTCAGCAAGGAAGAAGCCACTGCTCTAAAACCGCCATAAAAAAGCCAGACTACGGTTTGCAACTGCACATGGGGACAACGATTGTACTTTTTGGAGAAATGTCCTCTGGTCAAAAATAGAACTGTTTGGCCATAATGACCATCATTATGTTTGGAGGAAAAAGGGGGAGGCTTGCAAGCCGAAGAACACCATCCCAACCGTGAAGCACGGGGGTGGCAGCATCATGTTGTGGGGATGTTTTGCTGCAGGAGGGCTGGTGCATTTCACAAAATAGATGGCATCATGAGGTAGGAAAATTACGTAGATATATTGAAGCAACATCTCATGATATCAGTCAGGAAGTTAAAGCTTGGTCGCAAATGGGTCTTCCAAATGGACAATGACCCCAAGCATACTTCCAAAGTTGTGGCAAAATGGCTTCAGGACAACAACGTCAAGGTATTGGAATGGCCATCACAAAGCCCTGACCTCAAACCCATAGAAAATTTGTGGGCAGAACTAGGTCCCAAGAAACAAAGAGATCTTCTGTTGAATCTGACAATTAATCTTGATGGTTGTACAGTCATCTCAAATAAAACTGTGAAGGGCCTCGGCGTTACTCTGGACCCTGATCTCTCTTTTGACGAACATGTCAAGACTGTTGCAAGGACAGCTTTTTTTCATCTATGTAATATTGAACAAATCTGAAACTTTCAGGTCCAAAAATTATGCAAAAAAATTAATCCATGCTTGTGTTACTTCTAGGTTAGACTACTGCAATGCTCTACTTTCCAGCTACCCAGATAAAGCACTAAATAAACTTCAGTTAGTGCTCAATACGGCTGCTAGAATCCTGAACAGAACCCAATAGAATTGATCATATTACTCCAGTGCTAGCCTCCCTACACTGGCTTCCTGTTAAGGCAAGGGCTGATTTCAAGGTTTTACTGCTAACCTACGAAGCATCACATGGGCTTGCTCCTACCCCTCTTTCCGATTTGGTCTTGCCGTACATACCTACACGTACGCTACGGTCACAAGATGCAGGCCAGGTCATATAATTGAGTATAGTCTGGCCCAGGAGTGTGAAGGTGAAAGGAAAGGCTCTGGAGCTTGCTGTCTCTGCCTGGCCGGTTCCCCTCTCTCCACTGGGATTCTCTGTCTCTAACCCTATTACAGGGGCTGAGTCACTGGCTTACTGGTGCTCTTCCATGCCTTCCCTAGGAGGGGTGCGTCACTTGAGTGGGTTGAGTCACTGACGTGATCTTCCTATCTGGGTTGCCCCCCCCCCCCTGGCCCTGTCCGGGAGTATCATCAGATGGGGCCACAGTGTCTCCTGACCCTTTCCTGTCTCAGCCTCCAGTATTTATGCTGCAGTAGTTTGTGTCGGGGGGCTAGGGTCAGTCTTATCTCTGGAGTTCTTATCCTGTCTTATCCGGTGTCCTGTGTGAATTTAAGTATGCTCTCTCTAATTCTCTCTCTCGGGAGGACCTGAGCCCTAGGACCATGCCTCAGGACTACCTGGCATGATGACTCCTTGCTGTCCCCAGTCCACCTGGCAGTGCTGCTACTCCAGTTTCAACTGTTCTGCCTGCGGCTATGGAACCCTGACCTGTTCACTGGACGTGCTACCTGTCCCAGACCTGCTGTTTTCAACTCTCTAGAGACAGCAGGAGCGGTAGAGATACTCTTAATGATCGGCTATGAAAAGCCAACTGACATTTACTCCTGAGGTGCTGACTTGTTGCACCCCTGACAACTACTGGGATTATTATTATTTGACCATGCTGGTCATTTATGAACATTTGAACATCTTGACCATGTTCTGTTATATTCTCCACCCGGCACAGCTAGAAGAGGACTGGCCGCCCCTCATAGCCTGGTTCCTCTCTAGGTTTCTTCCTAGGGAGTTTTTCCTAGCCACCATGCTTCTACACCTACATTATTTGCTTTATGGGGTTTTAGGCTGGGTTTTTGTACAGCACTTTGAGAAATCAGCTGATGTAAGAAGGGCTATAGAAATACATTTGATTTGAACTGAAAAAGCGTATGCGAGCATGGAGGCCCACAAACCTGACACAGTTACACCAGCTCTGTCAGGAGGAAAGGACCAAAATTCACCCAACTTATTGTGGGAAGCTTGTGGAAGGCTAACAAAAACATTTGACACAACTTAAACAATTTAAAGGCAATGCTACCAAGTACAATTTGAGTGTATGTAAACTGCTGACCCACTGGGAATGTGATGAAAGAAATGAAAGCTGAAATCACTATCACTATACTATTATTCTGACATTTCACATTCTTAAAATAAAGTGGTGATCCTAATAGATCTAAAACAGAGAATTTTTACTAGGATTAAATGCCAGGAATTGTGAAAAACTGAGATTAAATGTATTTGGCTAAGGTGTATGTAAACTTCCGACTTAAACTGTATTTGCATTTTGCATACAATTCTATTTGGTGAAAACGTTAAGAAATATGACATTTTCCATAATATTTAATCGATCAAATCACCTATCAATGTGGCTCTGTTCCAATATCCAGACTTACACACTATGTAAAATAAATATATTGTAGCGGTATGTTAGCGTGGATAATGGAACACAGTGGCGGCTTCTGAAATGGCACCCGACTCTCTATACAGTGCCTTCAGAAAGTATCAAAATATATTGGCCACATACACGTTTTTAGCAGATATTATTGCGGGTGTAGCGAAATCCTTGTATTCATACCCCTTGACTTATTCCACATTTTGTTACAACCTGAATTCAAAATGGATTAAATAGGTTTCTCACCAATCTGCACACAATATCCCATAATGACAAAGTGAAAACAGGTTTTTAGAAATGTTTGCAAATGTATTGAGAATGAAATACAGAAATATCTCATTGACATAAGTATTCACAGCCCTTTGCTTTGAGAAGCTTCAAACTGAGCTCAGGTGCATCCAATTTCCGTTGATCATCCTTGAGATGTCAAAATAACTTGATTGGAGTCCACCTGTGGCCAATTCAATTGTTTAGACAGGATTTAGAAAGAAACACCTGTCTATATAAGATCCCACAGTTGACAGTGCATGTCAGAGCAGAAACTATATCACGAAGTCCAAGGACCTGTCCATAGATCTCAGAAATAGAATTGTCATGAGACATATCTGTGGAAGAGTATAAAACACTTTCTAGAGTGTTGAAAGCTTCCAAGAGCACAGTGATCTCCATCATTGGGAAATGGAACAAATATTAAACTACCCAGACTGCCTAGAGCTGGCCGTCCGACCAAACTGAGCAACCGGACAGTGGTCAGGGAGATGACCAAGAACCCAACGACCACTGACAGAACTACAGAGTTCCTTGGCTGAGATGGGAGAACCTGCCAGAAGAACAATCTCTGGTGAAGTGCTGTAATCTGGGCTTTATGGGAGTGGCCAGCCCGAAGCCACTCCTGAGAAAAAGGCACGTGAAAGACAAAAGCATAAAGGCAAAATATTCTGCAGTCTTCTACAGAAAATACTCTTTGGCCTAAATGCAAAGCGCTATGTCTGGAGAAAACCAGGCATAGCTAATCACAGCCTGAATTCAAAGTCTATGAAATATATATTTTCACTCTCCCATCTACACACAATACCCTATAATGAGAAAGCAAAAGCATGTTTAGACATTTTGTATTTTTGCAAATGCTGATAGACATGCCCAAGACAACTCAAAGCTGTAATAGCCATGTCTACAAAGTATTGACTCAGGGTTGTGAATACTTATGTATTTATTTTCAATACATTTGCAAAAACATCTAAACATGTTTTCAGTTTGTCATTACAGTGTATTGTGTGTAGCTGGGTGAGAACTATTTATAATTTTTTAAATATATTTGGAATTCAGGCTGTAACAAAATGTGTAACAAGTCAAGGGGTATGAAACTTTGAAGGATTTGTATAGTGCACTACTAACTAGTACACTCTATAAGCAGGGTACCATTTCAGATAGAACCATTGCACTGACTGGCTCTACCTTTATCTCCAGAGTGCCTGTGAAGGCCATCTTGAAGGCTCCAGACACATCTTTGGTAAAAACCCTCTGGAAGGTTTGTTTGAATAGTGAGGTGGTGAAAGAGTCCGCCATCACCATGTAGCCTCTGCAAAAACATATATACGCGAACAAGTTCAACGATACATAGTGTGAATCTCAGAAGCTTTTGGTTGATTCCTTCCTCCTCAAAGCATCAGAGGAGAGCACTGGAGAAGATCTGAGGTCAAACTCTCCCCTCACTATGGGAGAAGACAGTGATTGACGTGTGTGTACTGTGTGCCAAATGACATTCTATTCCCTATATAGTGGGCTACTTTTGACCAGAGCCCTGGTCAAATGTAGTGCACTATATAGGGAATAGGGTGCCATTTCAGACAGAAGTTCACCAAACAGAAAAAGAGTCCTCACCCAGTGTGATTGGAACAACACTTCATTTCCAGCAGTCCAGTCTGGTCCAGAGCGCATGCATAGATGTCTATGATGTGGCCATTGGTGGAAGCACGGCTCGCCAACGCCTCATAATGCTGAAAATGAAGAAAAGGGTTTTTATACATATCCAAACTTTTTACAGGAGCAGGACAAAAAGAGGATCCAATATAATATAGAGAATTAAGAAGTGCCTGTTTGTAATTTATGCCAAAAAAAAAACAAATACACATCTAGCCATTAACTGGTTGTCTCACTTTAATGTGCTGTAAGACTACTTGAGCATTTAATCATAATTTACAGACAGTGGCAACAAACCTGAAAAAAGTTCAGATCATGGTAAACCCATCTAAATAACAGGCAAAGCCAAAAGGTTGAGACAAACTTACTTTGGTCCCCTTCTTCATGAACTTGGCATTGTCCTTCTCAATGTCATGCCAGGAGCGAATAGGGGCCTTCAGCTCATCTCCTACCACCATGCCTGGGCCCTGAGTGGCTGGCCCACCGATGAAGGTCATGATGCGTGCCCCAGTGTTAGGGAAGGTACACTGGAAGGGGAATGGATGGTGGAAAAAAGGGACACTATTACAAAACATTTCTATGAAGCTAAGTAAACAATAAACCAAACAATGACGAAAGCCTGTAATCATGATCCCATTACCACAGCGTAATAGTTTTAAATCCTACAAATCTCACTTAATACAGCGGAACACAGGGAAACATGAATTTGAAGTAGTATGGGGGGCTGATTTGACAAAACAGTAATATTGAAAATGGTGTCATTGAAATATGGACCATTCTATTTTAATCACAAATCATATATATATATAATCATATAGTTTTCTAAACCTTTAAAACACTTTGAAAGCGCTTGCTTAAGTCTGCCTGGGTTGCCAGTTGGACAGAGTTCGCACTTTCGCAACTTTTTCCATTGGGCAGTTTATATATATTTTTTTCCTTCTCCCAATTTCGTGATATCCAATTGGTATCTACAGTCTTGTCTCATCGCTGTAACTCCCAAGGCGAAGGTCGAGAGCCGTGCGTCCTCCGAAACACAACCAAGCCGCACTGCTTCTTGAAACAATGCCCACTTAACCCAGAAGCCAGCCGCACCAATGTGTCGGAGGAAACACCAAACACCTGGCGACTGTCAGCAAGCACTGTGCCCGGCCCGCCACAAGAGTCGCTAGAGCGCGATGGGACAAGGACATACCTGCCGGTCAAACCCTCCCCGAACGACGCTGCGACAGTTTCTATTTTATTTAACTAGGCAAGTCAGTTAAGAACAAATTCTTATTTACAATTACGGCCTAGGAACAGTGGGTTAACTGCCTTGTACAGGAGCAGAACGACAGATTTTTACGTCGTCAGCTCGGGGATTCGATATAACAACCTTTCGGTTACTGGCCCAACGCTCTAACCACTAGGCTACCTGCTGCCCCATGGGTCTCCCGGTCGCAGCCGGCTGCGACAGAGCCTGGACTCGAACCCAGAATCTCTAGCGGCACTCGGGAGGCTACCATTGGTGCAATTGTGCCAGGCAAAATCAATCAAGCCAAAGTGTTTGAAATATTTAAAATACTATTTGAACCTAGGTCTGCAGTGAGGTAAGTTATATTTCTGTCCAGGTCTTACCTCCAGCAAGCCAACAGCGATGGACATGGCTGATCCTAACGAGCGGAGGGGCCGTTTTCCCTGAGTGACAGGCCAGGGATCTCTCTGCAGCTCTCCAAGCAGGTCTGTCAGGTTCATGTCAATCTTCTGGACTGGCTGGAGGAATCTAAGCAACAACAAAATGGAAATAAGTTCTAAATTAAGACTTTTTTGTGTCACCAAATTATTTTAGTATATGTACTGCCAAGTCAAAACAATGCTGTAGCTATGTAGAGTGGTTTGCCTGTTGGAGAGGGGGGCCTGTGGAGCTTGTGGTCCCCGTCCTGCCTGTGCAGCAGTGGGCTTGGTCAACCCCAGCATCTCCTGCAATTGTTTGGCATTGAGGTCTTTGGTTCCCCTGAAGACATAGCTCTTGGAGATGCCCTCGCAGCCCAGCTCGTGGACTTGGATCATGCGTCCAAAGGTGATGAGGCCCACCAGGGCCGTAGGAGGAAGCAGGGATAGGGACATCTGTAAGGACTCTTTCAGAGCCTGCAGGTCCTCGTCCTCCATGCAGGTGTCCACCACATACAGGAAGACAAGCGGCATCAGGGGACCTCTCTGTGAGGGCCAGGGAAGGCAAACTCAGAGCAATGGCATTGCATGCTTGATTTTATGTTCTAAATGAGAACTAATGAATCTCTGTAGGAGAGATAAAGGTAGGTATGCAATTATCTGGTATGCTGTTGTATCTTCACTAAAACGTATCAAAATTAAGGCCTATATCTCATTTAGATTCAATCAAAATACTGTATTTGTAAAAAAATATATATTTATATCTAATAAAATGTCCTTATTTTGAGTGATGGCTGGTTATCTAGATAGCTGTGATCAAACGGAAATCCTACCTGGACCACATATTCAATGGTGGAGAACTGTGGCAGCAGCTCAGCTGGCTGGTTGACATCTGATATCCCAGCATAGGTAGGAGGAAACTGATTTCTCTGATAGCAGAAGTTACAAGCCCACAGTTTGGCTCTGTAATCCACTTGGCTAGGTTGAGAGACCAATTAATAGAGTTCAAAGAGAGAAGGACCAAACAGTTTAGGCTACAATTATTTTATCAGTGGGTTACATGTGAACCTTTTGAAGATTGACCAAGGATATGTTCAGTACAAATCACCTCACGATGACAGTTATAAATTCATAAGTATAAGGGAATGAGGAAAATAGAGAACAGCAAATAATTTGCTTTAACTTTCCCCCAATTCCCTGGTTTTCCAGGAAGTTACCCAGATTTTGCAACCCAATGTATAAGTAAGTGAATGAGGATTGTTGCCTCACTTACCAGAGGGGGTTGAGGACAGCGCGGCAGGTCACCCTGCTACACAGCACAGGCTCATACTGGATGGGGGGCAGATCTGGCCGCTCTTTCAGGGGGGTGAACAGAGAGGCAACGGGGACCACCATGCGGGTGGCCTCCAGACGACTAGAGGGCCAGACATTCCAGCTGAAGCGCACCCCATCACGCTCCTCATTCTGTGCAATAAACTCCGGGAAGGTCGCCATGGCACCCTCCAAGAACTGCAGACAGAGGGAGGGAAAGGTGTGTCTGCATGTTTTTGCAATAGGCTATACATTTTACGGTCATGATTGCATTGTATATTTCAACATAGCATGAATTATATAATAGTCCACGGCACTGCAATGAGTCTTATGATATGATCAATTTAAAAAATAATAATAATCCCCCCCCCCTTCCTTTTTGTTATTTATTATTATTTATGTACTTTGAGATTTTTCTGGAGAATGAAAATCACTTTACAAATGTAATAAATTATTGTAATTGCCTGGCTTGGATGTTTTTATTAGCCTAGTTATCAGTTCTGAGTCCTGAGATATCCTTTAGGACTTTGAGCATAACGTTACACTCCAGCACACATACTACCAATTTGAATGTGTCATATCAAGGGGGCAGAGAAAATGCAGCCAAATATGAACATATGGGAAAGTCTGTCTTACGTCTAACTGGGGCTAAACCATGGCTATAACAAAAGACCAGAATATGATCCTGACTATGACCCACTTTTTCACCCACTGATCAAATCTGTTTAAAATAACTTACTATGAAAATGCAATCTGAATCTGAATAAATAGAAGGGTATACATAACGTCAGTTTAGTTGGTACTGAACCATCACTTACCTTTGCTTTCTCCAGACAAAATATTTGACCAAATGAGATTATCAGAGATGGAAATGATCACAAATCCTTAGAGTTAGGCTAACAAAAAGGTATTTCAAAATTCTAACACTGACTGTATTGGGCTTTTATCTAACTAGCAAGCTGACATGAATCAAATGAAATCAATGGTGAATCAATCAACAGGCTTTACAAATTAATGCTGGATTACAAGCAAAACTGTTTTGTTAGAATATACACAGCAAGTCACTCCACCAACAACAACATTACTGTAGCTAGCTAAGTACTGTTAAAGTTAGCTCGTGTGGTAGGTAGCTGGCTGGATAGCTAACTACATAACACGGGAACGCCAAAACCAAATGTTTAATGTTTCAGGGTGGATATCCTAGTTATAACAAGAACAAAAATGTGCCAAAGTCAAAAGTGCTTTCACCATGGCATGTTAGCAAGCAGTACGTTAACTAGTTACGCCGCTAACTAAACCACCGGCACCCGCAAATGCAATGTGTCAAACATGTTTTCACCCTGCTTCAACTAACGGCCAAACTACACTTTGTCAGCTAAGAATAATTATAAATTGTGAAAACACATAGAGTAAAGATATTGCTAATATTGCTAAGTCAACAGTTAAAGCAAATAGCAGAATATTTAGCTACCTGATATCCTCAGACGAGTTCCACACTGCTACTGGTGACAGTGAGTGAACAGCGCCCCGCACACAACGTAGGATGTGACAACGTAGCTAACAAAACATGGCTGCGGGAAGCAATGCCACGTCAAGAGGGTTTTGGCTAGAAGGGATACAGTTTGTCAGAATTTACTTTTTGTAGCAGGTTAGAATTTACGCAGCAGGTATGGATAAGTAACGTGGCAGGTTATGAGAATTAGATCAATGTTAGGAAAAGGGGTAGCTAAAAAGCAAAACATAATTGTTCACGCCAATTTGACATAAACTGTATCCCTTCTAGCCAAGACCCGTCAAGAAGCGTGTCCAATCATAGGCCCTTACCCCAAATAGTAGATTAATTATCAGGTGACATGTTCATGTTTTCCCAACAGTGATTTTTTTGGACGTGTCTGGCTTCTTTCCAGAGAATTGTCTATATGAAACAGTTGTCCTGCTTGTTGGACCGATAATAGTGAGCCTCTTGGTTCAATGTTTCTTTTTGAATAAAGTCAGTATGTTAAGTGCTCGACTTGGACTGAAAAGGGGTTAGGGATAATGTAGATGCAACAACTCTGCAAAATCTGAGCTAATATCAGTGGTGGAAAAAGTACCCACCTGTCATACTTGAGTAAAAGGAAAGATCCCTTGATAGGAAATAACTCAAGTAAAAGTTACCCAGTAAAATGACCTGTGATGTTCTCTTGATAAGAGTGAGAATTGGACCATTTTGGTCCTGCTAAGCATTCAAAATGTAAGTACTCTCGGGTGTCAGGGAAAATGTAGAGTAAAAAGTACACACTTCTTTAGGAATGTAGTGAAGTAAAAGTTGTCAAAAATATAAATAGTAAAGATCCCCCCCCCCCCCCAAAAAAAGACTATTTAAAGTAGCACTTTAAAGTATTTTACTTTAAAAAGGTGCCTGGTACTTAGTTCCAGTGAGCTCCTGCCCAAGTAAAGCACTTGCTGGGATAAACATATCAATCAGTAATGTCGAATGTAAAATTGAGCCTTTCTGCTCAATATCCTTGAAATGCAGTGACCCAACAAGTACACATTTTTCAATAGTCATGCAAAGAGTTTAATTGATAGGGCAATAATTGACAGTCATTGAGCAAATATGAGAGAAAAGGAGACTGGCTTTTAAAAACATTGCAAGACAAATTTTATTATAACATTTTGAAAAATAATTTTCACAAACTAATATCAGCATACCCATTCACCAGCTCTCCAAATAAGGGTTGTGTTTATGGCACAAAACATAAAAAAATATTGCAACAAAATAAATGCGTATCTTATTGGACAAGTCCAGGTGGTGCCTTCCGGTTTCATGCCAATTTCTTCCATTTGGTTCCTAATGGATATGACCCCACAATTTCTGTATCTTGTGGGCATCATTTACAATTACTGTAAAAATCAGAGAACTTGTTTTTTTATCCTGACCTGTAAAAATGCTTTCTGCTTCATTTTATACACAAACGTGTTCATGAATTATATTACTGAGGCAAAAATAACACTGCTCTCCTTCTTGCTAAAGCGTCACCACACCTTCTTGCTGAATCCAAATGACAACCTTTTTATTTTGCTGTGTTAAGGCTCAGTGGTTCACATGTTGTTGAATCCCATCATCCCTTTCATGTTGCCAGCTGCACCCTGTTGGAACTGTCTCATCATGGACTGGAGACCAGCCATCCCACCTGAAGATGAGAGAAAAAAAATCCGCAAGTCTCAATGGGGGGGGAATCAGTTAAACTCGACAGCAAGGCGGCGAGGATGAGAACAGCTAATCTTAATCAAATGATTATTTGGGGTGCAAGGTGATTTGTAGATCAGGGATACCATGCAGTCTATGCATTATATAACATCCATGTCATTACATTTGGACTGACCATATTCAAATCATTGAACTAATCTAAGTACAAAGTAACAAAAGGAATAGTTTGGGAAAAGTGACATGACAAAAATGGAAGTGAAAGTCATGCCTACCCATATGGTGGAGAACCCTTGGGTCCATCATCTTTGCCATCTGTTGGTTTAACTTAGCCATCTGAGAGGGGTTGACATTCTTGGACATGTCACCACCTGTAAACATGTTTTTAAAAATTGAGACATCGCCTACTACTTGAAGAAAGCAAAATTGTGTTAGTGGACCAGTGCTTCAGTTTCAGGGCTGTGTCTGAAAACATGACTAGCCATGAAATCCTTGCTTCGTCTGTTCTCGTTTCCTCTTCTCACAAAGTGCAGTTAAGAGCCAAGGCCCTTCCCTCAGACCTCTTCCAATGTGCTTTGAGAGGGGCAGGGGGGGAAATGGAGGAAGCAAGGATTTGACAGCTAGTAATGTTAATATGCATCCAAGAAGTGCATACCTTTGAACAAGCCCTTGATGCCACCCATCTTCTTCACCATCTGGGCGAACTTTGTGTACTGGGTGAGCAGCTCCTGGACGTCCCTGGTGGCAACCCCAGAACCCCGCGCAACTCGGGCAATTCGGTTCGGCTGCTTGGTGAAAAGCTTTGCACCGTCTTTGTTGTCAAGTTCTGCAAAGAATCCATGGTTAGGAAAACAATTACACATCTTGTGTAACATTTTTGTTTGTAATTTACTGTTATTGACGAGAGGGTTAAATACACGACTGAGTTGCACCCTCATTTGTCCTCAGAACAGCCCGAATTCATCGGGGTATGGACTCAAGGTGTCAAAAGCGTTCCACAGGGATGCTGGCCCATGTTGATTCCAATCATTCCCAAAGTTGCATCAAGTTGGCAGGATGTCTTTTGGGTGGTGGACCATTCTTGATACACATGAGAAACGGTTTAGCGTGAAAAACCCAGCAGCGTTGCAGTTCTTGAAAAACCCGTGTGCCTGGCACTTACAGCCATGGCCCGTTCAAAAGGAAATTCAAATGGAACTAACGCCATTTCAGCAACATTAGATCTTATTCAAATCTGTTCATATATCAGAAGATTGACCATTTTTTGTAGCATTTCCTGACATTTCCTGCATATCCATTTTCAGGTCTCTCCAGAGATGTTCGATTGGGTTCGAGCCCGGGCTCCGGCTGGGCCATTCAAGGACTTGTCCCGAAGAAACTCCTGTGTTTTGTCTGTGTGCTGAGGGTCAACGTCCTATTAGAAGTTGAACCACCGCCCCAGTTTGAGGTTCTGAGCTGGTTTTTGTCAAGGATCACTCTGTACTTCACCCCTGACAAGTCTTCCAGTCCCTGCTGCTGAAAAAAAAAAAAAAAAATCCACAGCATGATGCTGCCACCACCATCACCGTAGGGATGGTACCATGATCCCTCCAAACGTGACGCTTAGTTTAAATCAGACCGGAGAACCTTGGCGCCGGAAGAAATGGCAGCAGTTTTACAGGCGTCTAGCCAATTGTGCAAGTGTGTTTTTTGCGTTATTTGTCATTTATTTTGTACATAACGTTTCTGCCACCATATCTTACGGCAAAAAAAGAGAAAAAGAGCTTCTGGATATCAGGACAGCGATCACTCACCTTGGATTAGACTAAGATATTTTCTTCAACAAGCAGGACACACAGGATATACTGCAAACACCCGACAAGGCCAACATCCCCGTTATTGGCAAGAGAAAGCAACGCAGGAACAGAGGACACAGAGCCTCATAAGCATCCGCAGAAGGCGAGTGGGAAAGGTGCTGTTACTACCAACAATACTCCAACATACAATCATTGGTAGGATATATGTGATCGTATCTCGTCCAAAGGGACATCAAAAACTAACATCTTATGTTTCATGGAATCGTGGCTGAGTGATAACATGGATATTCAGCTAGCGGGATAAACACTGCACTGGCTCGATAGAACAGCACTCTCTGGTAAGGTCGGGGGGGGCGTCTGTGTATATTTGTCAATGGCTAGTGCATGAAATCTAAGGAAGTCTCAAGATTTCACTCACATGAATTAGAATATCTTAAACTGTAGACCACACTATTGCCTAGAGAGTTCACAGCTGTTTATTTACCACCACAGACAGATGCTGGCACAAAGGAAATAAACAGGAACCTGTTCACCCAGAGGCGGCGCTCCTCGTGGCCAGAGACTAATGCAGGGAAACTTGAATCCGTTTGACCTAATCTGTTAAAATGTGCAACCAGAGGAACTAATAAAAAAAAATTAAAACTAGAACACCTGTACTCCACACAGAGAAGCATACAAAGCGCTCACTCGCCCTCCATTTGGTAAAGCCAACCACAATTCTATCCTGCCGATTTCTGTTTAAAAGCGAAAACTAAAGCAGGAAGCACGAGTGACGCAGTCAATAAAAAATAAAAAGTTGTCAGATGACGCAGATGCTAAGCTACAGGACTGTTTTGCTATCACAGACCGGAATATGTTCCGGGATTCCTCCGATGGCATTGAGGAGTACACCACATCAGCCATTGGCATCATCAATAAGTGCAACAAGGACGTCGTCCCCACAGTGACTGTACATACATACATACAAACCAGAAGCCATGGATTATAGAGCTGCCGCTTTCAAGGTGCAAGAAGCTTATAAGAAGCCCTGCTATGCCCTCCGACGAACCATCAAACAGGCAAAGTGCCAATACATGGCTAAGATCGAATTACACTACACCGGCGTCGATGCTCGTCTTATGTGGCAGGGCTTGCAAACCATTACAGACTACAAAGGGAAGCCCAGCCGCGAGCTGCCCAGTGACAAGCATACCAGACAAGCTGAATCACTCTATGCTCGCTTCAAGGCAAGCAACACTGAGGCATGCATGACAGCGTCAGCTGTTCCGGACGACTGATCACGCTCTCCGTAGCCGACGTGAGTAAGACCTTTAAACAGGTCAACATTCACAAGGCTGCGGGGCTAGACGGAGTACCAGGATGTGTGCTCACCAACTGGCAGGTGTCGTCACTGACATTTTTAACATGCCCCTGATGAGTCTAACACCAACATGTTGTTTAAAGCAGACCACCAGTGTTCTTGGGTACGGTCCAAAAGGCTTCAGGCTTCCCAAGCCATAAAACACCTGAACAGGTAATCAAATGCTACCCGGACTATTTGCATTGTGTCCCCCCCCCCCCCAACCCCTCTTTTACGCTGCTGCTACTCTGTTTATCACATATGCATAGTCACTATAACTATACATTCATGTACATGCTACTTCAATAAGCCCGACTAACCGGTGCCGGTATATAGCCTCGCCACTCATGTCACCATTGT
The DNA here is from genome assembly GCF_036934945.1 of Oncorhynchus masou masou. Lineage (NCBI taxonomy): Eukaryota > Metazoa > Chordata > Actinopteri > Salmoniformes > Salmonidae > Oncorhynchus > Oncorhynchus masou. Next base: position 23,585,468 of record NC_088232.1, read on the forward strand.
TTTATTACCTTATGCATTGTTCCCCTAATACCCATTTTTCATTTAAAAATTTACACTGTTGGTATGGCCTGTAAGTAAGCATTTCACTGTAAGTAGTATTCAGCACACGCGCTAAATAAACTTTGATTTGAGAGTCATTTAGGTGCCTTTTGGCAAACTCCAAGCGGGCTGTCATGTGCCTTTTACTGAGGAGTGGCTTCCGTCTGGCGACTACCATAAAAGGCCTTATTGGTGGAGTGCTGCAGAGATGGTTGTCCTTCTGGAAGGTTCTCCTATCTCTACAAAAGGAACTCCGGAGCTCTGTCAGTGACCATCAGGTTCTTGGTCACCTTCCTGACCAAGGCCCTTCTCGCCAGCTGTAGGAAGAGTCTTGATGGTTCCAAACTTCCATTTAAGGATGACAGAGGCCACTGTGCTCTTGTAGACATTTTTTTTGGTAGCCTTCCCTAGAGCTGCGCCTGAAGACAATCTGGCCTCGGAGCTCTGACAATTCTGTCGACCTCATGGCTTGATTTTTGTAGTGACATGCACTGTCAACTGTGGGACCTTATATAGACAGGTGTGCCTTTCCAAATCATGTCCAATCAATTTACCACAGGTGGACTCCAATCAAGTTGTAGAAACATCTCAAGGATGATCAATGGAAACATGATGCACCCGAGCTCAATTTAGAGTCTCATAGCAAAGGGTCTGAATACTTGTGTAAATAAAGTATGTTTATTTGTAAAACATTTACAAACATTTCTAAAAACCTGTTTTTACTTTGTCATTATGGGGTATAGTGTGTGGATTGATAAGGGAAATAAGTTATCCATTTTAGAATAAGGCTGTAACATAAATGAAATTGTTGCTGTAATAGGTCTTTTTTTGCATTGTGTTTTTCGGTTATTCATTGTCAAACTTTAAAAAAACAAAGCCAGACCACAATATTTCAGCAGCCTAACTGAGACTGTGGCATGAGTCTTTACACTTTCCCACCACTGCAAATGGGACACACGAAAGCAGCGCAATTGAAGTGGAATTCACCAAAGTGACCGCATCAGGCTGTAACTTAATAAACTAAATGACTCATCTAATTTAGAGTCACTTGTGTGTGCTAGCCTATTAGCCACGTTATGACTTGTGATCATTGACCTTTCTAATTTGATTGTAATGACATTCCCAGCCTTAGTCATCAGTTCTTGTTCAAAATATTTTGTCATTGAAACTGAAATGGTGCATCCCAAATGGGTGGCAGTAGCAAACAATGTACCAGGCCAACTGTGATTTACAACCTGATGCAATACCAAGAAATGTATTGGTGAATTATATGAATCATGCATTCATCTGTCAACAATACCTTATTGTAAGTAATGTAGTGAAATATAACCTAATCTTAAAACCTCTGAAGATAATTTTGAAGTATAAACTGGTAAATTCACATTTGACAGATATGAGGATTGTTTCATATTTGCAAAGTAGTTAAAAACGATGTCAGTGACACTTTAAATATTTTGTCCTGTCTATTCACCCTCTGAATGGCACACATACACAATCCATGTTACAATTGTCTCAATTTGTTCTTAATAAAAAAGCCTCCCCTTCATCTAAACTGATTGAAGTGGATTTACTATAAGGGATCATAACTGTCACCTGGATACACCAGGTCAGCCTGGAAAGAGCAGGTTCCTAATGTTTTGTACACTCAGTGTATTTACCTTGGTCATTCATGCTGTCCATAATTGTCATGAGTTTCTTCAACCTGGCCATGGACTCCTGCTCGTTACCTTTGCTCATGAAGTCCGTTCCGAAACCTGGGATCATACCCTTGTGACAATAACAGAAGTAAGATTAGCATCTTATGTGATTAGAATAATATACAGTGCCTTCAGAAAGTATTCACACACACTTTGTTGTTACAGCCTGATCTTTAAATTGAGATTATTCACTGGCCTATGCACACTATCCCATAATGTCAAGTGGAATTATTTTTTATACAAATTAATACAAGAAAAATTTGAAATTTATTGAGTCAATAAGTATTCAACCCCTTTGTTATGGCAAGACAAAATAATTTCACGAGTAAAGATTTGCTTAAGTCACATAATAAGTTGCATGGGTTCAGTGTGAGCAATCGTGTTTAACATGACTACTGAATATCTGTACCCTACACATACAATTATCTGTGAGGTCCATCAGTCAAGCAGTGCATTTCAAACAGATTCAAGCAAAGACCAGGGAGGTTTTCCAATGGCTCGCAAAGGGCACCTATTGGTAGATGGGTAAAAAAAAAGAAAAAAAAGAAAACATTGAATATCTCTTTGAGCATGGTGAAGTTATTACACACTTTGGATGGTGCATCAATACACCCAGTCACTACAAAGATTCAGGCGTCCTTCTAACTCAATTGCCAGAGAGGAAGGAAACCGCTCAGGGATTTCACCATGAGGCTAATGGTGACTTTTAAACAGTTACGAAGTTTATTGGCTGTGATAGGAGAAAACTGAGGACGGATCAACATTGTAGTTACTCAACACCAACCTAATTGACAGAATGAAAAGCAGCATGTACAGAACAAAAATATTCCAAAACATGCATCCTGTTTGCAACAAGGCACAAAAGTAAAACTGCAAAAAATGTGACTAAGCAATTGCATTCCTGACAAAAAGGTAAAGTGTTACGTTTGAGGCAAATCCAATACAGCAGAGTACTGCTCTCCATATTTTCAAGCAGTGGTGGCTACATAATGTAATGGTTATGCTACGACTGGGAATATTCTCAGGATAAAAAAATTAAACGGGATGAGCTAAGCACATGCAAAATCCTAGAGAATAACCCGGTTCAGTCTGCTTTCCACCAGACACTGGGAGATTAATTCACCATAAAGCAGGACAATAACCTACAACACAAAGGCCAAATCTACACTGAAGGTGCTTACCAAGAAAACCGTGAATGTTCCTCAGTGGCCAAGTTACAGCTTTGACTTAAATCTACTTGAAAAGCTATGGCAAGACCTGAAAATGGTTGTCTAGCAATGAGGAACAACCAATTTGACAGAGCTTGAAGAATAGAGAAAATGTTACTCAATCCAGTTGTGGAAAGGTCTTAGACTTCAATACATTTCAGTGCAAAAAAAACAACAAAGTTCACTGCCATTATGGGGTATCGTTTGTAGATGGTTAAAAAAAAATAATCTGTTGACCATTTTGAAATCAGGCTATAATGCAAAATGTGGAATAAGTCAAGGGTGTATCAATACTTTCTGAAGGCACCAAAACATTTAAGTAGCCATTATTTACCATAATCAGGGCAAATGAAAAACAAGGGATACAGTTGACCGTTTCGAAAGGCCTTCGCGCTGAAACATTAACAGTCTGGTTTTATCTATAGCATGAAGCCCTATAAGAAATAAGCTTTACAGTTTAGCACGGATCATTATTTAAATAGGGATTCAGGTTGCCATTTATTTACCATGATCTGGCCAAACGGTCCCATCTTCATGATGTTCTGAAACTGCTCGTACATGTCTCTAAGAGTGAACTGACCTGTGGCACAAATTGTGATTAGAAGATGCTTATAAACAATGTGACCCAACAACTATACCACATGACAAGGTATAACTGTTATGGACTGCAGAGCATAAGCATACCCTATGTCGGTTATTATATGGGGCCTGTATTACAATAATGGATCTCATTCTCACCATGTTTCAACTTGTCAATCAACTCCTCGTTGTCATCCAGCTTGAGTTCGTTGACTTTGTCAATCAAACCTTCAATGTCTCCCATGCCTGAGGACAGAAATACACAACAGGTTGTACAAAACAGGTTAAAAAAAAAAACGACATGCCATGTGACCTCTTATGATTACACTTTATTCAAAAGGGTTCACAGCTTACCCAGTAGCTTGCTGATGAAGGGTTGGGTCTTAAATGGCTCCAAGTCATCAATGTGTTCACCAGTACCAATGAAAATGATGGGACTCTTAGTAGCAGCCACTCTGAAAGGAAATATGAGCACGAAATGTCCGGCTTAGCATTGAGTTTATGCATTCTGCAGTAGTAAAGGAAGCTCAGTTCACCATAACGTGGATAAATTGTTTGAGCAAAGATCACTATTTACGTACGCACTGAGAGCACCACCACCTTTGGCGTGGCCATCTAGCTTTGTCACTATAACTGAGGAAACTTCTACTTTGTCTTTGAAGGCTTTAGCCTGTGCTTCACAAGCTTGACCAATGGAGGCATCCATCACGTACACAATGTTGTCGGGTTGCTGGAGGAGAGAGATGCATGCTTGGGGTGAAACCATGCCTTAGTACATTTTCTTTGGAGCATTACATTTTATAATGGCAATACAAAAGCTTAGGGTGGCAGAGAAATCTAAATGTCCTAAGAGATTAAGTTTAGCATTAGTTTACTGTATTGATGATATTGAAGGGCTCTGGATAGTTATCAGATTGTTACCTACCACTGCATTGGAAACCTGTAACATCTCCTCAAAAAGGGAATCTTCTTGCTTGTGTCGACCACTGGTATCAACAATAATTATTTCAAAGCTCTCGTTCTTAAACTTTTCCACACCTTCCGCAGCTATGACAACAGGGTCCATCTCTGTGTAACTGGATATAACAAAGTTAGTGTACTGTATATGCAAGCATTAGCATGAAAGTCTAACAACAAAAAAATGACTTGAGATGGATCACACAGCTGAGAAGCAACCAAATGCAAAGCATGTCATACCTTCCATAAAATGGAATTCTGGCTTTTGTTGCATTTTGCTTCAACTGATCAAAAGCACCTGCGCACACACAAAAAATGGCTGTAGACTTAGTTGCTATTGCTCATTTCTATCCAGATGGACTATCAAACAGATAGATTAAGATAATGAAACTTCACCAGCTCTAAAAGTGTCAGCGCATATCAAACAGGTTTTCCACCCTTTTCTTTGGTAGTAGTACGCCAGCTGTGGAAACAGTATTCAATACATTAGTGAAATGATCAAAGGTATAATACATTTTGGACAAATGGCCAACTGAATTTCCGTATCTTTAGGCTGATATCCAGGAATGGCTCACCTTGGAACATGTTGTGGTTTTCCCACTGCCCTGAAGACCCACAAACATGAGGACATTGTTCTTTCCCTTTGTGGGTGTCCAAGCCTTGACACCTGGATCCACCAGCTGAGACAACAAGAGCAAAATCTTAGACAAAATAAACAAACACTCCCATCCAATCAGATGTGACTAAAACATAAGCATTGCATATTTGTCAAAGATGTGAAGTGAGAATGTAGGGGTGCGTCTCACCCAACCACATAAGCTTCTTAAAAATAAAAGTGTAAACAAGCCATCTGATCTGTGACCCATATGAAACATAAACTGATAGCATCTATAGCCAAGAGTAGGCCTTCCCTAACTAAGGATGTATAGCTAAGTGATCAAAATGTTAAAATACAGCTATTTGGGTCCTTTGATGAATTAAGCTGGGGGGGGGGAATGACAGGTTTGACTGTACAGTAAATAAACCAAACCGATTACTTATGTTATAGTTGACTCATTCAAAACACCTCAGAATAGCAATAGACCACATGACTTGAAAATCACCACTATGCAAATATACATGAAGTCCCACCAACAGCCGGTAGTCAGACATCTAACCAAGTTTTCTATCAAACCTTAACTTATTCAGTTACTTCACACTGGACCATCATTGAACCAATAATGTACAGAGTTATTCTAAGTTTCACACAACACTAAATGACAAACATTGAATTAATAATTGTCAGAATGAGACAGACCTTGACCAGCTCCTTGAACACAGAATGCTGGATCATTCGCCTCTTGTTCAGCCCAGAGGCCATCTCCTCCAGGTCAATGGCTGACCTGTGGTCAGAAAAAGTACATTAGCTGGAAACATTTTGAATCTACGTTTTTAAAAACACAGAATTCAGCTTTATCTACTACATAACAGTGTGTGCCTGAATATTGTTACTCACTTGACATTTTCTCTGAGCTGCTTCACCAATTTGATGTTGACATCAGCTTCTAGGAGGGCAGCACATACTTCTTTCAGCATTGCATTTAATACCTAGAGAAAAATAACACAATCTATGGGAAATACATAGTCTGGCGTGGGTAAAACCTGTCTTTAAAAAACGTACTTTTTTTTTTGTTGCCAAAAGTTTAACCAAAAACAAGATTTCTGATATGATATACCTCCTCATTGATGATGGTGGCATTGCTCAGTGATCGCTACGCCGAGGTTATTTTTCTTCCCAAATCGGCTAACACCATATTGGCAGTTCTTGTGGAACCTGGAATAAGTATTTGGAATAACAAGCTTGTTCTGTCATACTGCCAACTACTACAACCACTGGATAATAATGTTTTCGGGGAAAGGGCCTTACAAATTCAGTTGAGAAATACGGCCTCAATACTGGAGGGGGAACCCCCTTGTCGCCACACCTTTCTTTCGCTGCCTCTTGTGATCAAACGTCCGTGGTTGACTTCCTAAACTAAGCAGAGAACATAAACAATGTGACAAGCCAACTCCGTTACCTAGCTAACATTAGTAAACAGAAGACAGTATGGCAGGATCTTAAGTCACACAATTAACTACCAAAATACAACACTTGCAAGTAGACATTTATTGAGCGATAGCATTGACACCGCTTGTAAAGCTAGCTAAATTGCTAGTTAACAAGCTAACGGTCGCATCAACAACTGCGGTGATGAGGCAGGGATTGGCCGAGCATGTGGATCCCGACAGCATTATAATTTCATTCGATATATAGCATTTAAACAGTTACAAAACAGTAGTTGACTACTACATTAGAATTATAAACATAAAGATCGTTGCATCAGGTTTACTAACTGGCTTGAGATAACTAACCCGAAAATACACTAATAAAAATGAGCGTCATCTACAATCTAAAATACCCCCGTTCCTATCTACTTCCGGGTTCATGTTTACCTCTGTGACCCCTGGATTTGAAAGTAGTGCAAATGTTAAAAAGAAAAAAATCCCCACGTGGCGTAAACTATCGTTTTATTCAACACGCGTTCATTTCCTTTGTAAAAACCCCCCACAAAAAACAGTATTTTCTACAATAAGTTAAATGAACTAAATAACATACGAAACCCACTCAATTTCACCAATAATAATAATAGTTAGCAAATTCTCGTACCTCTTCAAATTTGAATTTGACACATGCGTTACGAAAATGTAAGCTTGAGCAACTATTTACCTCAGTCATGAGCAATTGTATGGAGCAAAATATTTGTTGAGTAACTTTTTAGACGCAAAGAAATAAAATCCTACAATTACTCTCCACAGTTAATTCCAAGGACCTGCCGAAGTTGTTTGACTGGATGCAAAAAATGGTATTTAAGGCTGGTTGGAGGCGATATTGAAGGACGAATGGAATTGCATTCAGCATTTATCAAAGTCGATACTCGGGACCCCAAGCGGTGCGTGTTTAGTTTTTTTCCCCTAACAATATACAGCTGATAAAAATGATCTCAGCCTGATGATTATTTTATTATTTGAATCAGCTGTGTAGTGCTAGGGCAAAAACCAAAAAGTTCATCCCTTGGGGTCTTGAGCACAGGTTTGCAAAATCATGGGAAATGGAACGAAGTCAAACATGATTTCCATATGCTTGGAACGTTCCATTGATTTCATTCCAGCCGTTACAATGAGCCTGTCCTTCTATAACCCCAACATTAGATAAATGATTGAGTCTCGAGAACCCAAGGGGGCATTTAGTCATCCCTTGGGTTCTCAATCACTGGTGCACAACACGCCCCGCAAGGTTGTCCCCCTCCCCAGATATCATATGAACAGATCATAAGCCATGGCAACAAAAAAACTGAATTACAGGGAATTTGCTGTAAAACTGCTAAATGTTCTCTCAGCCTCATGGCAAATGTGAAGAATAGCAGGAAATTTGTTATAAAAATGCAAAATTATCTCAGCCTCATTGTAAAATGTGTAAAATAGCATGATATTAGCTATACAACAGCACATTTCTTTCAAATAAATAAAAAACAGAATTAGCTTATTTACATGTCTTCAGACCCTTTGCTTATGTGACTCGCAATTGAGCTCAGGTGCATCCTGTTTCCATTGATCATCCTTGAGATGTTGCTACAGCTTGATTGGAGTCCACTTGTGATAAATTCAATTGATTGGACATTATTTGGAAAAGCACATGCCTGTCTATATAAGGTCCCACAGTTGACAGTGCATGTCAGAGCAAAAACCAAGCCATGAGGTTGAAGGAATTATCTGTAGAGCGCTGAGACAGAGCTCTGGGGGAAAGGTACCGAAACATTTCGGCAGTAGTGAACGTCTCCAAGAACACAGTGGCCTTAATTTTTCTTAAATGGCAGTTTGGAACCACCAAGAGTCTTACTAGAACTGGCTGCCCAGCCAAATTGAGAAATTGGGGGAGAAGGGCCTTGGTCAGTGAGGTGATATATTGTCACTCTGACAGAGCTCTAGAGTTCCTCCGTGGAGCTGGGAGAACCTTGCAGAAGGACAACCATCTCTGCAGCACTCCACCAATCAGGCCTTTATTGAGGAGTGGCCACTCCTCCACTCCTCAGTAAAAGGCACAAGACAACCTGCTCTCAGACCATGAGAAACAAAATTCTCTGGTCTGATGCAACCAAGTTTGAATTTGTCCTGAATGCAGCAGCAGCATGCTTTGGGCATGTTTTTTCAGCAGCAGGGACTAGGAAACTAGTCTGGATTGAGGGAAAGAAAGTGAGCAAAGTACAGAGATCCTTGATGAAAACCTGTTCCAGCGCTCAGGACCTCAGATTGGGTTAACGGTTCACCTTCCAACAGGACAACGACCCTAAGCCCACAGCCCCGGCAAAGCAGTCTCAGAATGTCCTTGAGTGGCCCAGCCAGAACCCGGACTTGAAACCAATCGCACATCTCTGGAGAGACATGAAAATAGCTGTGCAGCGACGCTCCCCATCCAACCTGACAGAGCTTGATCCTCTGCAGAGAGGAATTGGAGAAACCCCACTTACACCGGTGTGCCAAGCTTGTAGCTTCATACCCAAGAAGACTCGACGCTGTAATTGCTGCCAAAAGTGCGGGAGTAAAGTGTCTAAATACTTACTGTATGTAAATGTGATATTTCAGTTCTTTTAAACACATTTTACATTTCTAAACATGTTTTTGCATTGTCATTGTGTAGATTGACACTTTAAAAAAATATACATTTTAGAATAATTCTAACAAAATGTGGGAGAAGTCGAGTGGTTTGGATACTTTCTGAATGCAGTTTGTGTACAGTTGCTGGAAATTGCTTCAACAACAATGTTTTCTCAGCCTCATGGTAAAAGTTGCATGACATTAGCTTTACATTCTTCTTTTTGCATCTTGCTCAGACCATGCTGGTTGGTTGAACGTGAACTACAATCTTGATGTTATGGTTTAGAAAGGTTTAATAATCCTTGTCCAAAGAGTTTTATTTTACCAGGTTAGTCAGCTATCCTTTGCAAATACATAAAATACACTAACTGGACACATCAGCAAAGTTGCAATCTGTGTTCTCAGTAACACAGCCTCCAGCCAAGGTATTACACATTTAAAAAAAACATTTTACGTAACCTTTATTTAACCAGGAAGGGCTCATTGAGATTAAAATCTCTTTTTCAAGAGCGCCCTGGCCAAGAACCATTGCATTCACAAGAGTATAACAAAATAAAAAACATCAAATTAAAAACATTGATAGGTCAGGGAATCAGCTTCAATCCTTCGTCAGTGATTTAAAAACACCAATCGGGACAAGTTCTTCCAGTTAAAGTATTTTGTAAGGTGTTCCAAGACTATGGCGCAGAGTACATAAAAGCCCTTTTAGCAAATTCAGTTTGGACATTTGGAACAGTTAACAGGATAAAGTCCAGCGAACGAAGAGAGTACCCACCACATTTCTGAACAATAAAAATGCCCAAATAACAAGGTAGTAAACCCCAAATGGCTTTGTAAAGAGTGTCAATTGATCTCAAACACTGAGCGGAAGCATTCATATATAAAATATCCCCATCGTCTAGTAAAGGCATAAATGTTGCTGATACTAGCCTCCTTCTGGCTTCAAAAGAAAAACGGGCCTTTTTTTGTAAATTGTTGAATATGCAATTTAAAAGAGAGGCCATCATCAATTAAAATTCCAAGATAATTATATGAGGTTACAATCTCAACCTCCTTGCCCTGACAGGTAGTAATAGGTGAAATGTTTCAGAGGTCTATTTCTTGCATTAGAAAACACTATTAGTTTAGTTTTGTCAGTATTGAGGATAAGCTTCAATTGACACAAGGTATGTTGAACAGTATAAAAAGCAGTTTGCATGTTCTGGAAAGCTTTTGTAAGAGATGAGGCACAACAGTAAATAACAGTATCAACAGCATAAAAATGAAGTTGTGCATTTTGGACATTTTTGTCAATCATTTATATAAATAGTGAACAAGAGAGGACCAAGTACAGAGCCTTGGGGCACACCATTCAAGACAGACAATTTAACATACATAAGCCCATCAAATTGAGTGCACTGAGTTCTATCAGGCAGATAGTTAGCAAACCATGCAACTGCATGCTCCGAAAGTCCTACACTCGGCAATCTCTGCCTTCGTATAGCATAATCAACTGTATCAAAAGCCTTAGAGAGATCAATAAAAAGTGAGAGACAGTGCTGTTTTTTGTCAATGGCTTCAGTGATATCATTTAAAACCTTCATGGCTGCTGTAATTGTGCTATGCTTCTTCCTGAAGCCTGATTGGTACATTGATAAAATAGAGTTAGTAAATAAAAACACTTTTAGCTGTTCACTTACAAGGGTTTCAAGCATTTTCAACAAGGGTGACAGTTTTGAGATTGGCCTATAATTATTTAAAAGAGTTGGATCTCCCCCTTTTAAAAGTGGTAGGACATATGCTGATTTCCAGATCTTTGGAATTTCATTACATTCCAGGGTTAGATTGAACAGATATGTAAGTGGTTCAGCTATGAAATCAGCTGCCAGATTTAAAAAGCAGGGATCCAAAAGATCAGGACCTACAGGCTTTCTCTGATCTAAAGATTTCAGGGCTTTATGTACCACCTGCACTGAGAATGGCAAAAAGCTAAAAGTTTGACCAACTCTCACTGGTTCATCCACACAGAGGACATTGAGATGATACAAAGTGCTCATTGAAACAATTCAGCATTTCGGTTTTGTCATATATAGCAACAGAGTCCTTCAAAACACGACGGTAATTCATTAACATGACTGTTACCAGACATAGACTTAATTAATAGCCTTCCAAAACTTTCTAGGGTCATTCAGGTTATCAGTGGTAACAGACATAAAATATTCTGATTTGCTAAGAAAAAGTGTTTGAAAAGAACACTTGTTTCTTAACTGCCTAAAAATAAGCCAATCAGCATCAGAACATGATTTCCTTGCTTTAGCCCAGGCTAGATTACGGTCGTGAATAATACAAGACAGCTCGGAAGAAAACCATGGATTATCCCGCCCTTTAACCCTGAACCTGCTGAATGGGGCATGTTTGTTTACTATCTGGGAAAAACCACTATGAAAGAATTTCCACATCAGGGATAAACTCAGTCTTGCTCCAGTCAAAATAAAGCAAATCATGAAAGAAAGCCTGCTCATTAAAACACTTCAAATTTCTCTTACTAATAAAACGCGGGTTTGTCTTTGGAACCTTAGTATTTCTAACAGCAACAACAGCACAATGGTCACTTAAATCATTACAAAAAACACCAACCGCAGGATATTTATGTGGAACATTTGTCAAGATTTATCTGGACATTTAAGATTTGGGCGAGTGGGTGAGTTAATCAACTGGGTAAGATTCATAGAATTACAAAACATTTTTAAATCATCAGACACCGGCTTTAACCAACACCATTTGAGATCACCAATCAAGATCATTTCAATACAAAGAAGTTTAGACATGAGGTGCCGTCAAAGAAGAAAATGCATCACCGAGAGCAGAGGGGGGTCTATAACAGCCAATCACAGTTATAGAGAGGCCCTTTGAAACCTCAATATTCAAAGCAAGAAATTCCAACTGTTCACAAATAGTTTCAGACTTCGCCACACTTACATACTTTTACCTTGCACTCCCATTTCTAATGAGCCATTCGACATTTCCATATGGGAACATGTGGTATTCAAAACATTTGCGCGCAACTTTGCTGAACTGCGTACAGTAAGTGGCTCTTTTGTATTTGAACAATGTTTTCTCTCAGATTTGAAAGTTCAACTCCAAATGTTTACAAAACCGTATCCTAATCGAGGTGTATTAACATTTAGACAGTGTGTTTGTGTGATGTTGGGGCATTCCCCTTACACAGCAGATGTATAAGTTAATTGACACTAAAGCACTGGCGTTACCGTCTATGAATGGGCTGTATTGAGCCTAAAACAAACCAAAAGCGATTTTAGCATGTAAATCTTAATGGGGCAAACTATTTTTTTTCTTTTTCTGACGCATCATGCATGCCAGCGAAGCCACAATACATAAATTGCCCTATAATGGTGACAAACTGCCCACAGATTTGTCACTCATTCCACTGGAGGCAGTGTCTGCTGTTTTTTCTTCATCTTTGACATGATGGTGGTCCGCAAACGTTAAAGGTGCATGCCGCTACCAACTGTGCTGGAGTGTGGGCACTCACGGTTTTCTAAATCCTACGTACTTCTGAGGGGGAAAAAGAGCCCTATTAACTAGTAGTATACCCCCCTCCCCCAAATCCTTCCTAACTTCAATGACCCTACGCTTCAGTCCTTCCCTCCCTTCAACATACAACACATGCGCCACCGTTTCCTCAACCGTACACTGCAGACACAAACCATTCACTTGCTTGCCAACCAGGTGTAATGAGTTCAATGTCCTTAAGGCAATCGACCAAACGCCACCTCTTCCTTCCTAATCTGTTCTTTGAATCTTGGTCCACTGACCTTTCTTTGGAGGGCATATAAATGCCGGTCTTTGGGCTCAGAGTCTCATCTCTACTGCCACACATCTATCAAAATGGCTCTGATCTTACATTTGGCCTCACCTCCACCCAGTGAAACATCAATTATCTCTCGTTTTTAAGATCTTTTGGCTAACTGGTCTACAGTTTCATTCCCTTCCACACCTGAATGTGCTGGGACCCAGCAGAATCTCACTGCTACACCCAGCCTCTACCTCTAAATTCTCCATAACTCCAATAGTATATCACTCCTATTAGATTTACCAGATAAACTATTTAATATAGACATAGAATCTGAGCATACTATAACTCTAACAGGTTGTACGTGCTCCACCCACTGGAGGGCAACTACAGTTCAACTGAGTATACTGAAGGCCTTCTACATACAGTACCAGTCAAAAGTTTGGACACACCAACTCACACCAAGGGGTTTTCTTTCTTTTTTTTCTTTTTTTCTACATTGTAGAATAATAGGGAAGACAAACTATGAAATAGTAACCAACCATACCACCCTGCAGACCACTGCTGGATTGCTTCTGAAGCAAAGCAGGGTTGGTCCTGGTCAGTCCCTGAATGGGAGACCAGATGCTGCTGGAAGTGGTGTTGGAGAGCCAGTAGGAGGCACTCTTTCCTCTGGTCTAAAAAAAATATCCCAATACCCCAGGGCAGTGATTGGGGACACTGCTCTGTGTAGGGTGCCGTCTTTTGGATGGGACGTTAAACGGGTGTCCTGACTCTCTGAGGTCATTAAAGATCCCATGGTAAGAGTAGGGGTGTTAACCTTGGTGTCCTGGCTAAATTCCCAATCTGGCCCTCAAACCATCACGGTCACCTAATAATCCCCAGTTTACAATTGGCTCATTCATCCCCCTCCTCTCCCCTGTAACTATTCCCCAGGTTGTTGCTGCAAATGAGAAAGTGTTCTCAGTCAACTTATCTGGTAAAATAATGGATAAATAAAAATATATTTGAGATTCTTCAAAGTAGCCACCCTTTCCCTTGATAGCTTTGCACACTTTTGGCTTTCTCTCAACCAGCTGCATGAGGTAGTCACCTGGAATGCATTTCAATTAACAGGTGTGCCTTGTTAAAAGTTAATTTGTGGAATTTATTTCCTTCTTAATGTGTTAGAGCCTATCAGTTGTTTTGTGACAAGGTAGGGGTGGTATAGAGAAGATAGCTCTATTTGGTAAAAGACCAAGTCCATATTATGGCAAAAACAGCTCAAATAAGCGAAGAGAAACGACAGTCCATCATTACTTTTAGACATGAAGGTCAGTCAATCTGGAATATTTCAAAAACTTTGAAAGTTTCTTCAAGTGCAGTCACAAAAATCATCAAGCGCTATGATGAATCTGGCTCTCGTGAGGACCGCCACAGGAAAGGAAGGCCAAGAGTTCCCTCTGCTGCAGAGGATAAGTTCATTAGAGTTACCAGCCTCAGAAATTGCAGCCCAAATAAATGCTTCACAGAGTTCAAGTAACAGACACATCTCAACATCAACTGTTCAGAGGAGATTGTGTAAATCAGGCCTTCATGGTCGAATTGCTGCTAAGAAACCACTACTAAAGGACACCAATAAAAATAAGAGACTTGCTTGGGCCAAAAAACGCGAGCAATGGACCGGTCTAATGAGTTCAAATTTGAGATTTTTGGTTCCAACTGCCGTGTCTTTGTGAGGTGAATGTATGATCTCTACGTGTGGCTCCCACCTTGAAGCTGTCACGCCCTGGCCTTAGTATTTTGTGTTTTCTTTATTATTTTGGTCAGGCCAGGGTGTGACATGGGTGATTTATGTGTCTTGTCTAGGGGTTAATCAGATTTATGGGGTTGTGTTTAGTAGAGTTATCTAGGAAAGTCTATGGTTGCCTAGAGTGGTTCTCAATCAGAGGCAGGTGTTTATCGTTGTCTCTGATTGGGACCCATATTTAGGCAGCCATATTCTTTGGGTATTTCGTGGGTGATTGTTTCCTGTCTTTGTGTTTGTTGCACCAGATAGGGCTGTTTCGGTTTTTCACGTTTCTTGTTTTGTAAATTGTTCGTATTTTTCATCTTTCATTAAAGATGTTTAAAGATAACCACGCTGCATTTTGGTCCTCCTCTCTTTCACCAGAAGAAAACCGTAACAGAAGCATGGATGGTGTCGGGGTACTTTGCTGGTGACATTGTCATTTATTTAGAATTCAAGGCACACTTAATCAGCATGGCTACCACAGCATTCTGCAGCAAAATGCCATCCCATCAGGTTTGCTATTAAAGGCACTATCATTTGTTTTCAACAGGACAATGATCCAACACACTTTCAGGCTGTGTATTTGACCAAAAAGGAGAGTGATGAGGTGCTGTATCAGATGACCTGGCCTCCACAGTCACCTGACCTCAATGCAATTGAGATGGTTTGGGATGTGTTGGACCGCAAAGCGAAGGAAAAGCAGCCAAAAAGTGCTCAGCATATGTGGGAACTCCAAGACTGTTGGAAAAGCATTCCTGGTGAAGTTGGTCGGACAAATGCCTAGAGTGCAAAGCTGTCATCAATGCAAAGGGTGGCTACTTTGAAGAATCTCAAATATAAAATGTGCTTAAAACTTTTTTGGTTACTACATGAATCCATATGTGTTATTTCATAGTTTTGATGTCTTCACTATTATTCTTCGATGTAGAAATTAGTAAAAATAAAGTAAAACCCTTGACTGAGTAGGTCTGTCCAAACTTTTGATTGGTACTCTATGTATATATACAGTTGAAGTCGGAAGTTTACATACACTTAGGTTGGAGTCATTAAAACTTGTTTATCAACCACTCCACAAATTTCTTGTTTACAAACTATAGTTTTGGCAAGTCGGTTAGGATATCTACTTTGTGCATGACACAAATAATTGTTCCAACAATTGTTTACAGACAGATTATTTCACTTATAATTCACTATATCACAACTCAAGTGGGTCTGAAGTTTACATACACGAAGTTGATTGTGCCTTTAAACAGCTTGGATAATTCCAGAAAATGATGTCATGGCTTTTGTAGTTTCTGATAGGCTAACTAACGTCATTTGAGTCCGTTGGAGGTGTACCTGTGGATGTATTTCAAGGCCTACCTTCAAACTCAGTGCCTCTTTGCTTGACATCACAGGAAAATCAAAAGAAATCAGCCAAGACCTCTGAAAAAAAATTGTAGGACTACACAAGTCTGGTTTATCCTTGGGAGCAATTTCCAAACGACTGAAGGTACCACGTTCATCTGTACAGACAATAGTACGCAAGTATAAACACCATGGACCCACACAGCCGTCATACCGCTCAGGAAGGTGACGCGTTTTGTCTCTTAGAGATTTTTCGTACTTTTGTGTAAAAAGTGCAAATCAATCCCAGAACAACAGCAAAGGATGTTGTGAGGATGCTGGAGGAAACAGGTACAAAAATATCTATGTCCACAGTAAAATGAGTCCTATATCAATATAACCTGAAAGGCCGCTCAGCTAGGAAGAATCTACTGCTTCAAAAAAAAAGCCAGACTATGGTTTGCAACTGCACATGGGGACAAAGATCGTACTTTTTGGATAAATGTCCTCTGGTCTAATGAAACAAAATAGAACTGTTTGGCAATAATGACCATTGTTATGTTTGGAGGAAAAAGGGGGAGTCTTGCAAGCCGAAGAACACCATCATGTTGTGGGTGTGCTTTGCTGCAGGAAGGACTGGTGCACTTCACAAAATAGAGGGCATCATGAGGACGGAAAATTATGTGGCTATATTGAAGCAACATCTCAAGACATCGCAAATGGGTCTTCCAAATGGACAATTACCCAAAGCATACTTCCCCAGTTGTGGCAAAATGCCGTAAGGACAACAAAGTCAAGGTAATTGAGTGGCCGTCACAAAGCCCTGACCTCAATCCCATAGAAAATTTGTGGGAAGAACTGAAAAAGTATGTGAGAGCAAGGAGGCCTACAAACCTGACTGAGTTACACCAGCTCTGTCAGGAGGATTCACCCAACTTATTGTGGGAAGCTTGTGGAGGCTAACTGAAACATTTGACCCAAGTTAAACAATGTAAAGGCAAGCTACTAAATACTAATTGAGTGTATGAAAACATCTGACCAACTGGGAATGTGATGAAATAAATAAATGCTGAAATAAATAATTCTCTCTGCTAGTGTCACGTTCTGGCCTTAGTTCTTTTATTATGTCTTTGTTTTAGTTTGGTCAGGGTGTGAGTTGGGGTGGGTAGTCTATGTTCTTTTTTCTATGTAGCATTTATGCGTTTGGCCTGGTATGGTTCTCAATCAGAGGCAGGTGTCGTTCCTTGTCTCTGATTGAGAACAATACTTAGGCAGCCTGTTTTTCCCACTTGAGTTGTGGGTAATTGTTTACTGTGTCTTCACCATACAGAACTGTTTCGTTTTCGCTTCTGTCTTTCACTTTGTTATTTTGTATTTTCGTGTTCAGTGTCTTTTCATTAAACATGACGAACACTTACCACGCTGCACATTGGTCCGATCTGTCATACCCCTTGTTAGAGGAAGACGAATTTCGTTACAATTATTCTGACATTTCAAGTTCTAAGAATAAAGTGGTGATCCTAACTGACCTAAAACAGGGAATGTTTACTAGGATTAAATGTCAGGAATTGTGAAACTGAGTTTACATGTTTTTGGCTAAAGTGTATGTTAACTTCTGACTTCAACTGTATACTGAACAAAAATATAAACGCAACATGTAAAGTGTTGGTCACAGAAATGTTCTATACACACTGAAAGCTTATTTCTCTCAAATTTTGTGAACAAATTTGTTTGCATTCCTGTTAGTGAGCATCTCTTATTGCCAAGATAATCCATCCACCTGACAGTTGTGGCATATCAAGAAGCTGATTAAACAGTCTGATCATTACACAGTTGCACCTTGTGCCGGGGACACTGAAAGGCCACTCTAAAATGTGGGGTTTTGTCACACAACACAATGCCACAATGTCTCAAGTTTTGAGGGAGTGTGCAATTGGTATGCTGACTGCAGGAATGTTCCACCAGAGCTGTTGCCAGAGAATTTAATGTTAATTTCTCTACCATAAGCGACCAACTTCGTTTTATAGAATTTGGCAGTACGTCCAACTGGCCTCACAACCGCATACCACGTGTATGGCGTTGTGTGGGCGAGCGGTTTCCTGATGTCAATGTTGTGAACAGAGTGCCCCATGGTGGTGGTGGGGTTATGGTATGGACAGGCATAACCCACGGACAACGAACACAGTTCTTTAATTGATGGAAATTTGAATGCAAAGAAATACTGTGATGTGATCCTGAGGACCATTGTGAGGCCAATTATTTTTAAGGTATCTGTAACCAACAGATGCATATCTGTATTCCCAGTCATGTGAAATCCATAGATTAGGGCCTAATTAATTTACTGTAACTCAGTAAAATCTTTGAAATTGTTGCATGTTGCGTTTATATTTTTGTTCAGGATATTTTTCACTGTGACCTGCTACTGCTGACTATCAGGGAGTGAGTTGTGGAGAGGGCCGGAGGGGTGTATGTGTGTTGAGCACTGGTTGAGAGAGCGCTGCAGCAGGCAGCTGAGTCATGGAGACAGAGCAGCACCGGCTTACATCGTGACAACTTTGTTCCAGTTGTAGGTAGGAAGGCTATTCAGATTGGTCGTGGAGACACCTATTTCCAACCCATTTTCCAAATCCTAAATCAATTTGTGCCACTTGTGTAGCCTTCCTGGATATGGCAAATATATTTAATAAATAACTAACTTCAGTTTGTTGTTGTAGACTTGTGTTATTAGGCAATTATTAATATCCATGTTCAGTTAATTAAATTGGACGTTATCAATTGCGGTCATGGTCACAGCTCTATAGCAAATGTATCATTTAGGTGAATTTCAGTTTCATTGTGGACTTTTCCCTGAAATGAGTTGTTGGACTATCAGGGGCTTTAGGCTATAGCTCAGCAAACCATGACAAAGTTGAATTGCGATTATAAACCCAGATTTTTGTCAGTAGCCTAAGGCTATTGAAATAATTAGTCAATCTCTCAAATTGGCCATTTATAACGGTTTGTAGTCTGGCACATAATAACGGCACAGCTGCCAGAAAATAGCCTAACATTCGTTTTTTGAATTTCGTCAAAGTGTTTCTTGCAGATTTCGAGATCCTCTGTCCTCACTCAAATTACGTTAATATTCCTTCATAATTCACTCAATAACGTTATGGAAAAAGGTTTTAATGGATAAATGTGTGAACTCCTCTCTTGCGGTTGAAAAAAAAACATTTTGGCATACTTTTCAGGCCTTGTGGGCAGGATCTGAGAGGTCACTGGGCTATACATTTTAACTAGATCTGGCAACCCTGGGTGACACACATGGGCAACTAACAGCTTACTACACAACATACACTTAGTATTACTTTCTTAGCTACAGTATCCCTGGCATATTACAGCATTTATGCAGCTGCATAAAATAAATATTTTTGGACTCACAGTTGTTGTGCTCACTTGAACAAGTGACCAGCGGTCCTTCTTGTGGGTAAACTTTGTCATCAAACTCTGTCATCAAAGCCTGGCATTCTCTGGATGGAGTCATGCTGGATTGACAGCTTGGCCAATCTATTATACATTTTCTAGCCCAAGGTGTTGCGTGTGAATGTTTTGAAGCCTGGAAAATAGACCCTTTCAGACAGATATTTTAAATGCTTAAACCCAGACTCTGATTCCACTTATTCTGCTTCAGTCATTACCACGAACCCTCTCCATCTGATAGCAGGTAGGGGGAGCAAAATAGTGATCGCTTTGCCACTGATTCCTTCCATACCACTCATTGTTGAATTAGCGATTTCCGACTTGTAGTGTAATGTTTATGTCCAATGGCAGATGAGCCCCCGAGATGATTTATCTATCATTTCTCTTCATATGGCAAGGATTGAAAAGGATTTTGCTGTCGATCATCAACGTGACTCGTAGTGATGACTTCTTGTCTAGCTAGCTTTTGATTTTAAGATTTTGAACATATGATGTTGACATGATCAGTCCAATCAAAGCTATGGTAGACATAACGTGATTTGACATTATTTTATCTGTGGCCAGTAGAGCCCAACTGTCATAATAATACCCATAAAACCTAGCGGTCAAACAGGGAAATGGTTCTATTGGTTTTCCAACCATTTATTTTTGCCATTGAAAATTTTATAAACAGATTTTAGAAATAGAATTACAGCAGAAGTGCCTGTCCAAGAACGCTCTCAAGGTCATAGAGTCTGCTGTGTTTTGTGTAACTTACCCTGGTATGACGGATTCGGATTCCAAAATGCTTATTAACATCAAAATAGATATCATACAAAACTGCAAATCCCTGCAAGCTCCAGCACGTCATCTATTGCTGACACATTTGCTAACAGGTATTGTGTCAATTTAAAACTTGCACAAGACAGTTCACAGAATTGTCGATTTAAAGAAATGTTGCCAATTTATTAATTACTACATTTAGCTAACATTAGGTAGTTAATCCAGAGATTCTTACCTTTGCCTTGATTCAGCAGTCTCGTCCAGATCAACATGGCATTTGTAGTTCTTTATGATAGCCACATTACCAGCTAATTAGCATTTCATTTTATTTATTTATTTATTATTTTTTTGGGGGGGGATAAATACAGGTGAATATATTGATAAAGGTCACCGTGTCCGAAAGAGATTTACATGGATATCAAAATATCATGCCATGGGAAGCCTACACAAAACCCAGCATACTCTAGGACCTTGAGCCTTCTTTGATTGGCACTTCTGCTGTAAATATATGGCAGAACCCAAAGGGGCTTGAACTGCCTGGCTCTCCCTGTAGATTCTGTGGTGATGTAGTCTCCCCATGAGTGACAAAACACTGAGCAAATCACGGTGCAACTAGAGAACATTACCAACTCCTATGTTCTGTGCTTTCGCTGGCTGCCCTTCCAACACAGAAAGCATTGAGCTAGGCTGACTCACTCAGGAAAGAGACCATGTTTGTATGCAGATTTATTTACTCAAGGATATATAGATATTTTTTACATTGTTTACAAACTGATTTGTGACACGAATTAATGCCAGAATTTAAAAAACAGTCTGATTTCTATTTAATTTTTATTTTAAGCATAACAGGTGAGACTCAAAACACCTGCACTGAATGATGGGCCGCAACTGAAATCAACCATACCATGTTCATGTATGATAATATTGACTCAACTGTATAAATTTAGCTACTCTGTTTTTTTTGCAGATAAAGTGGATGATGGGTTGGTTGACAATCAAAAGGGTATACTTCAAAGTACTTCATAGTATCTCAGGATAAGTCTTCTTTTGGAGTCCTTGGCTATTCAGAAGGTGTGTAACAGTAATTGCTTTCATAATACAACAAACACTTTTACACCAGATTCACTAGCTGGGGTTCTTGTATTTGGTGTAAGGTGTGTATACCTTTTTATTTTCAGTGAGGAATCAAATAAAACAAACTACAGTGGGATGACTTCCTGCTTTAAGGCTTCAACAAAACACAGGCCTAATTCTTTTTATCATTAATTGATTACTCAGACCCAGCAGAACCCCCAACCCACACTGCATGAGGATGCTTTCCTGTATGTCGAGGAGACAGTAGATACACTCTGTGAGGCAAGATGAGCCATAACCACTGTCCTGAAATGTGGCTCTCACAGAACAGCTCCCATGGGCATGTTTGTTGCCTTGCATGGCCAACTATTGTACTTACTTGAGTTACACTGGCCTATCAATAATTAGTAGATGTGTAAGATGAGGGTCAGGTTATAAACCTCATATAGCAGCATTGTGTCAAAATGAATGTCTATTTTTTATGTTTCTATTCTGAGTTCATCTCTCACTCTTCCATACTGGAGCTCCAGTTCCTGTTCCAGCATGTCCTACCAGTGACTGGGAGACTAGTTGTGGAGAATTTTGCAGGAAAATCAGTTTCATGAATGCTTTGGCACAAAAGTATTTACTCTTCCAGTCATCTGTTTGTGCTTCAGGGGTACCAGCTCTGCAGCTCGGCTTGTTGGGGTAGAGATCAGTGCAGAGTTTATCAGGCTTCAAAATATGGCTGTGGAGAAGTATGGCTTCAGTGACCGAATACAGATAAAGTGATCATTAGTACCCCCTGTATATTTCCTCGCAACTGTTACTTTATTGTTGCTCCTTAATTATTTGTTATTTTTCAACAACAACGTTTTTTTTTAATTTTATTTAAATTTTTTACTTTAGTAAATACTTAACACTTTTTTTCTTAAAACAACATTGTTGGTGAAGGGCTTTTCAGTAAGCATTTCACTGTGAGGTCTACACCTGTTGTATTCTGTGCATTTGACAAATACAATTTGATTTGAGTTTGTCTCTTGAACTTATCTTTGTCTTATATTTTTGAAGAATATAAGTGCCACAGCTGTCTCTCTTTGTCTCGCATTTCCCCAGGTCATCCATGCAAATAACATGACTCAGGATTCCATGTTACAGAATTCAGATTTTCTTATCATGAACAATGTGTTTGATTACTTTCTACAGCCCAATGATCAAATGAAGTAGGTAAACATTGGACACCATTACCCGGGGTGTATTCATTTGGGCACACTTTTTGCAACTGATAACAGAAATTAGTGTTTCTTATTGGACAAGTCGAAGTAGTCCCTCATTCTTTCAGTTCATAATTTTTTTTTTTTTTTTTTTAATGTGACGACCCAGACCACCATGAAAGTACTCCACTTGTGCTCTATTGATTATAGTTTCAAGCCTCCAGGAAGCACTTTCGTTACTTCATTACTTAGTTGGGGCGACAGGTATCCTAATGGTTAGAGTGTTAGACTAGTAACTGAAAGGTTGCAAGATCAAATCCCTGAGCTGACAAGGTAAAAATCTGTCGTTCTGCCCCTGAACAAGGCAGTTAACCCACTGTTCGTTCCAAGGCTGGGATTGAAAATAAGAATTTGTTCTTTACTGACTTGCCTAGTTAAATAAAGGTTAATAAATAACCTTCAATCAGTATGCTGTCTGTTTTCCACACTTTGAGAATGTAATGTTTCTATGGTGTGTCACGTCAAGCATAATGCACACTTATAATGCTGTCCTGTGCTCGTCCTTCAGGGAGGGATCAACCTTAGCCAGTGAGTAGATAAAGTACCTCTGGATTACCACGTCTATCTGGGGAAGGACGGTGGCCCGGACGCATTCAAAGAGATACACCTTTATAGGATCTGTGACCCCGAGTGAAGACCAAACATCCCTTCAGACGCTCTGTCCCTTGGAAATGTGCTGCAATGCAGATACACTTTCGTATAGGACTGTGCCTTATCATATCATGTTCAAGGAATAACAATCTATCAAGATGACCAAGTGATCTGTGACAGGCTATCCAAACTATCACTGGGATAATGTCATGTACTTTACAATTCAGTGAATTCATGGGAGGGTAGCATAATTGTGCAGAAATTGGCTAGTAACTGGCACCAGTTGTAAGGAAATTCTCAATCACTGAAACCCATTATTTTTGCAGCAATTTTATAGTGCTTCATTTGGACTCTGTGGCCATTGAAATTACAACAACTTTGGAGGATTTGGCACCTTGGTTATTAAGCTCTGTACCTACATCAGACAGGCATCAAGCAGTCACTATGTTGTGCAAAACAAGCAATCGACACCACCTTGAATATAGGCCTTCAATAACCCTCAATATTCTGTTTATCTGCTATAATGTTGGAACTGATTATGATGACTTTTACTTAGATCTGTAAAAATGCTGTATGCTCTAGTTCAGTTGTTCAAAATATGGCTTCTTCACTCTTTTGATGTTCAAATGAACATAAACGTGATTGGTGGTGATGACGCGAGTGGCGGGACAAACAACCAATAAAATATTCTTCACTCAGGCCACCCCCCCCCACACACCCCCATCCCCCCATCCCCCCACCCCCACCCCAAACGCTTCCTTGTCTGTGAACAACTAGAGCTGATCAAACTTGTCGTCAACACCGTGTCGGTCCGCCGGAGAAGTGGGGCAGTCCGCGGACTTTTTGTATATTTCTCCCGCGTATTATCGTTTCAACGATACACAACCGAACCGGTAAACCTCTCTTGGATTCTTCCTCTTGTTTGCAGCATTGTTATCCGGTGGTTTGAACATCGGCGTTTTTATTGATAATATCAGAAATAGATTGTCAGTCATTGAGCACATTTTCATGTGGTTGGAATAGCTTCACTTTTGTGTGTGAGACTGACTGGGAAGCATGTGTCATTAACAAAGGCTGGAGTTCCTCTTAAATTGTCGTCACTTTTTACAATATTCGGGTCATTGCCCTTTGTTTATTGGCTATGTTTGCTGTTAACTTTTATGTAATAAGTATTTCTGGCCTTCTTTTTCCCTCTTTTTTTGAAAGTCAAGAGGACCGATCAAGAGAAGACGAAGATAAAGAAAGATGCCGCTTCTCCACAGAAAGCCTTTCGTCAGACAGAAGTCCCCAGCGGACCTAAAACCAGATGAAGAAGTATTCCTCTGTAAAGTCACGCATGAAATCTTCAGGACTTATGAGTACGTGAAGTAATTAAGTTATTCGTTTGGACAATTTCAGAATCATTATAGAAAAGCACTATCAAATATCGTCTCAACTCGAGTGAGAAAAGTTACACCGAAGTGACAGCAAACGTTAGGTAACATTACTTAGCTAAAGTCAACTGCAATGTTGGAAGCGCGACAAAGTACTTACTATTATAAACTAGTTGTAATATCTTCAATGTATTGTCTGACTGGCACCTACTTAACTCGCCATTTGATGAAATTGGTCAGAACTGCAATTTATATCCAGGTTATTTGTTAAGCGTAACGTTAGCAAAGCTAACTAAATCATTGCTAACTAGTTAGCCAAGCGGCTACTAGTGTTGAAGCGAGTAGCTAACGTTACCTCTACCAGCCGAGCTAACCAAGTATTTAGTTGGGCCTGCTAGCCGGCTGGAAGCTAGCGCTTCAAACTATTAAACTTGAGTCGACTTTAATTTGAGTTCAGGTTGTTATTGTCACAATGTATTGTAATATCTGTCGAATAACATGTTGATGTAGTTAACCAATCTTGTTGAAAGTTATGGGACGGTTCTCTGCTCACATAAGTCGAAGGATAAGGGCAAATCTGCTACTTGCAACTTTTCTGTCTCAGTTAGCGTGAGAAACGTGGTCGGGGCTATTGTTGTGTGATTGTTTATCGAAGCTAGCTAACTAGGAATCAAAATGCTAACTGTGTTATATAGTTGATAGTGAATATTTTGGGGGGCAAATTGTTACCCATTGACGACGACACATTTTTGACTTACCAACGAATAACACACTCAGACAAAAAAAGTAAACAATGGCACCCAGATCCATATATTGACCATGATGGTTTTTATTGCAAATTTAGTACAGTGATGGACATCGTAGTTTTGTTTATTATTTAAAAACTATTTAGAAGATGGAGTATTTTATATTTGTTTTTGTTTAAAGTATTTTTGAGGTATGGTGTCTTTGGAATTGTTTTTACTCATGTGACAGATTTATCAACATGACTAAAGAAACTTCAGGTTTTTCAAGATCCTATCTTTGTGCAGAGACCTTGGAAAAGCCTCAAGTTTACAGTATACAGAGATAAGTAAGGCATAAATTGTATGCAACACTGTTTTCAACAGTGATTTGGGGAGCATGGGTTTTCCTGGCCTCCAGTGATTGTGTGGGCAACAATATTTTGCCTCTGTCCAGAAAACTTGCAAAATTGGTGTACACTTTCATTTCATGCTGTCACACATTAGGGTCCTGGTTGAAAGTAGTACAACAGTGGAGGCTGGTGGGAGGAGCTATAAGAGGACAGGCTCATTGTAATGGCTGGAATGGAATCAATGGAACGGTATCAAAAACATTGCACTGAAGCAAACCACATGTTTGACTCCGTTCCATTAATACCATTCCGGCCATTACGGTGAGCCTGTCCTCCTATAGTTCCTCCCACCAGCCTCAACAGTAGTACACATTAGGGAATATGCAATGACCTGAACCACCCTGTCTCCCCACAGTGAGTTCTTTGAGAGGACCATCTTGTGCAACAGCTTGGTGTGGAGCTGTGCGGTGACAGGCAAGCCTGGCCTGACCTACCTGGAAGCCTTGGAGAGTGAGAAGAGGGGCCGTCGTAGCCTGCAGAGCTTCCCCTCAGCCCTGGTGGTCCCCTTGCTGCACCTCACAGCACTCACGTACCGTACCCGGCTCCACGAGATCTGTGATGATGTGTATTCTTATGCCAGGGAGAGGTTTTTTCCTGGGGAGATCGTGGATGTTGTGAACCGCTCCGGTACCAGGTAAAGTGTTAATTTATCCATATGACCTCACCTAGCATCATCAGCTTTACTTTACTGTACTCTGTGTGTTCTTAGTCACACCAGTGTCAGGTAGTGATTTTATCCATATGATGATCTTACCTACCCTCATCACAAGTGTTGTTGGTTTTATCCATATGACCTCACCAAGCATCTTCAGTTTTACTATATTTTACACACATGACCTCATCCAGTGTCATCAGTTTCACTTTTCTCCATTTTTGGTTTTAAATCATCTTCTTGAAAGAGTTTGATGCCTTTTACTGTCTCTCCTTACGAGCCACTGATTTCCCTATTTAGCCGAAGGAGTATTCACTAAATGTTTTATGTTCACTAGCATTACCTCTGTGACAGTAGATTCTAGCTCTTTGACAGTGGAATCATGTGCTCTGTAGTAAACAGATACATTGTTTTGTCAACATGGTTGAGTTGGCCATGAGCTGTTTGGAGATGGGCACCAGAGGAGAACTGATGACTGGGTGTGGTCCAATGACTTGTGTCCCTCAGTCATATATGCCAGAGTTGTCTGAACAAAACCCACAGGTCATGCTTATTTAGCAAGGCTCCCAAAACTCTGACCATTAACCCTCATACCACCAGTCTGTAATCGTTTGGCTGATAGATTATAGAATCTACTGAGCATATGGATTAAATCACTATAAAGGGCCATCTTCTGTATTCTGAGAGGAGATCAGTCAGCCATCATGAGCTGACCTTGCTATTTGGAGATGGCTCCACCCACTCACTACTGTGGTGTTAAGGCGAGTGCTGTGGTTGGCTAAGCCAGCACAAGGAGTTGTCCCAGACATCACCTCATCACGGCTTGCCTGTAGGCAGTGCAGAGAGCCAGCCAGACAAGAAGAAACATGGACCCACAGCAGGGGAGGAGGGAGGGAGAAGGCGTAGGGGAAGCAGGCGCATGCAGGGACAATTGCCATGTGGCTTCTGGCTGGGCTGGGCTCTGAGGGATTAACTCAGCCAACATGCTCTTGTCAGTTGTTTCTGACTTGAGTGCTTAGTCTGATGTGCTTAAGTTAAATGCCTGTAAGCAGGTTCAGTGTTTCTGGCCTCGTTTGTCAGTTAGGCCAGTGGATTAGGTATTAGTGAGGGCATGTCTCAAGTTACAAATACTCTTGTTAAAGTCTGGCCATCTACCAATGACTATTCTTTCAATTCTAATACCATGATTATTGTTACAAGTACAGTTACGAATAGTTACTATACTTATTTAATTGAAGATTGGATATTTATTTTTTTGAGCCCCACTAATAAATCGGTTGACAGATTTATTATCGGCCGATAATAAATCTAACAGAAATATTTGTATCAGGCTTTATTCCACCGGTAAAGCACCAATATTATGTACATAGAATTAACAAATACGTGTGCTAATTTGTAATTTTTTAAATGTTCAATGGTTGTCTGAAGACGGCGCTCAACGAGCTCCTCATTGAACATCATTCATTCTGTAAGTCACAGCGTGAGAGTCAGAGTGGGCATAGTGATTTGACTGTGAGCAGCTTGCCAGCGACATATCTGAATAAGTAAGTCATCAAAAGTACGCTCAAGCAAGCAGCCCTGTCCTCAACACATGCTCAATTGTTTAACGTTAGCAGGCTAGCTAACCGTAGTTAGGCTCTATTTAGCCAGCAAGGTAGTTAGCGTAGCTAGCTAGCAAGCAATCTGCTACTTATGTGTGACCCTGGACTGGCGTCAAAGTCAACATTGACTCATCCTTCATACAAACAATAGGCCCAGACAGTAACCGTATTATGTTAGTGGGCTTATTTAGTTGACGCAGATATTACCGTTCGGGCCATGTGCTTTATTCTTGATGAGAAGATTAGCTAAATTGGAAAGTGTGACTGAAACCAGTGCGGCAAGCATTTCTTTAGTGTTTTGTCATCAGCGCATGCCATTTGCAGTTGAAATGTATAGCCGATATGTTTTGTATTGAGTAAGTGTAATTTACATTATGGTCTAAGTAAGAACATTTTCGTAATTAACAGCTAGCGTGTGCTTGTCATATCAGACAGTGCATTGTGATCACAAGTCAGAGATAGAGAGAAGAGATGGAGATCCCATTGGGAAATGAATAGAGGACCGTGTAATGCCGCAGACGGTTGACCAATCGCGTTCACATTATCATGTTGCGTCATGCGGTTGCTACGGTAATCATCATGCAATCTCTTCTTGAAGTCATGGGTGAGTCAAAACCTGCCCATTTTCCTCTGTTGCGATTCCAGAGCTATACAATATGACATAACAAGCTAATTATCTGACATTTCTGAAAATATTTGTAAAGTTGTACTTGTTAATGAAATTCATGGTAATGTTGTGTTTTTGAGCTAGTGCCCCATCGACACCCATACACTCTGTGAAGAAGAGCTCTCCTTGTCAGAGTTGCTCAGAATGCACTGCATAGTCCATTGACGATGCATTAGAAACGTACACAATGTGTGTTAATACGATTCCAATGACGTTTCCCCATCTCCTCAAAAGTATCTCTGAACAACCTCTCCTTGCGAGATTACTTTAGTGTTTCTATGGTAGCCTAGTGGTTAGAGCGTTGGTCCAGTAACCGAAAGGTTGCGAGATCGAATCACCGAGCTGACAAGGTACAAATCTGTCGTTCTGTCCCTGAACAAGGCAGTTAACCCACTGTTCCAAGGCCATCATTGGAAATAAGAATTTGTTCTTAATATCTTCTTATGGCTTGGGGGCAGTATTTCGACGTCTGGATGAGAAGCGTGCCCAAGGTAAACTGCCTGTTACTGAGGCCCAGAAGCAAGGATATGCATCGAATTGGTAGATTTGGATAGAAAACACTCAAACTTTTCCAAAACTGTTAATATAATGTCTGTGAGTATAACATAACTGATATTGCAGGCGAAAACCTGAGGAAAATCCATCCGGGAAGTGGGATTGTTTTGATGTGGGTCATTTTCAATTGAATGCCTCGATTATCTAATGGGTTAGGACCCAGATTGCAGTTCCTATGGCATCCACTAGATGTCAACAGTCTTTAGACATTGTTTCAGGCTTGTTTTCTGAAGAATTAGAACTTTCTGTCAGTGGACTGTAGAATAATGCAGTGCTGGTTTGCGTGTGTGACCGAGTGCGTGCCCTTCGTTGTTTTCCCTTTCTATTGAATACGCTTTTGTCCGGTTTAAATATGCTAAATTATTTAGACAATGACAACCTGAAGATTAATTATCAACATCGTTTTACATGTTTCGACAAACTTTACCGGTACTATTAGGATGTATTCGTCTGCATGTTTTGACTGCCTTTGAGCCAGTGGATTACTGAACAAAATAAGCCAACAAGAGTTTTTGGGATATAAAGAGGGACTGTATCGGACAAAACAAACATTTATTGTGTAGCTTTTTTTCTGCATTTTGTTACGTTACAGCCTTACTCTAAAATGGATTAGATTAAAAATTTTCATCGTCAATCTACACACAATACCCCATAATGACAAAGTGAAGCATTTTTTTTTTGTTGCAAAAAAACGAAGTATTCAGACCCTTCGCTATCAGACTGTCAGACTTCAGGTGCATCCGGTTTCCATTGATCATCCTTGAGACGTTTCTAGTTCTCCTGTGAATTCAATTGATTGGACATGATTTGGAAAGGCACGCACCTGTCTATATAAGGTCCCACAGTTGACCGTGCATGTCAGAGCAAAAACCAAGCCGTGAGGGCATAGGAATTGTCCGTAGATCTCCCAGACAGGATTGTCAAGGCACATCTGGGGATAGGTACCAAAAATGTTTTGCAGCATTGAAGGTCCCAAAGATCAGTTTGTGGTTCCAAAGAAGTTCTTCCTAGAGCTGGCCATCCAGCCAAACTGAGCAGTCATGGGAGAAGGGCCTTGGTCAGGGAAACCCGATGGTCACTCTGTTAGAGCTCTAGAGTTCCTCTGTGGAGATGGTTGTCTTTCTGGAAGGGTCTCTCATCTCTGCAGCATGCCACCAATCAGGCCTTGATTGTAGACTTGTTAGGCGGGAAGCCACTCCTCAGCACGCTTGAAGTTTGCTTAAAGGCACATAAAAGACTCTCAGACCGAAAGAAACAAGATTCTCTGTTCCGTTGAAACCAACATTGAACTCTTGGGCCTGAATGCCAAGCGTGTCACCTGGAAGAAACCTGGCACCACCCCAATGTTGACGCATGGTGGTGGCAGCATCATGCTGGGGGGATGTTTTTCAGAGACTGGGAGACTAGTCAGGATTAAGGGAAAGATAAACAGGGCAAAGTTCAGAGTGCTCCAGTCTGAGGTTTTCATCAAGGATCAAAGACTGAATAAAATGGTGCCGGAGAAGATTGCAGATGTTTTACTTGCCCCCAGCCGATTTTTTTTTATTTTTATTTTAATTTTTTATATTGGATTATTTGCATTAAACTTATTTTTTAAACTTATTTTGCCACTACCGTCTCTTATGACCGAAACTTCTAGACATTAGGACTGCAATTACTCACCACGGACTAGCAGAATCCTCATTTTTGTTCCTTTCACAACTCTGACGCGAAGGATACCCTGCTTCCTTGGGAACAAGCCCCGGTCCCTGTGATCTGCGGAGAAAGAGGGGCCGACGGTCTGGCTGCCTTCTGAGAATTCACTGGTGATCAAATAACCTCCAACTTCACTCCATTCTGCTAGCAAATGTGCAATCTTTGGACAATAAAATAAACGAGTTATGCGGAAGATTGAACTACCAACGGGACACTAAAACTTTAACGTCTTATGCTTCACGGAGTTCTGACTGGACGACGACAATATCAACATACAGCTGGCTGGTTATACGATGTACCGGCAGGATAAAACCGCAGTGTCTGGTAACACAAGGGGTGGTGTTCTATGTATTTTTGTAAATAGCAGCTTATGCACGATATCTAAGGAAGTCTCAAGCTATTGCTCGCCTGAGGTAGAGTATCTCATGATAAACTCGTTCTGCCCCTGAGCAGGCAGTTAACCCACTGTTCCTAGGCCGTCATTGAAAATAAGAATTTGTTCTTAACTGACTTGCCTGGTTAAATAAAGGTGTAAAAAAAAAAAAAACTATAGACCACACTACCTGCTAAGAGTTTATCTGTTTTCTTCGTAGCTGTTTACATACCACCACAGTCAGAGGCTGGAACTAAGACAGCGTTGAATGAGCTGTATTCCGCCATAAGCGAACAAGAAAACGCTCACCCACAGGCAGCGCTCCTAGTAGACGGGGACTTAAATGCAGGAAAACTTAAATCATAAGTTTGACCTAATTTCTAGCAGCATGTTATGCGTGTAACCAGAGGGGAAAAAACTCCAGACCACATATACTCCACACACAGAGACAAAGCTCTTAAATTTGTCAAGTCTGACCATAATTCTATCTTCCTGCTTTCAAGCAAAAATTAAAGCAGGAAACAAGTGACTAGATCAATAAAAAAGTGGTCAGGTGAAGCAGATGCTAAGCTACAGGACTGTTTTGCTAGCACAGACTGGAATATGTTCCGAGATTCCTCCAATGGCTTTGAGGAGTAGACCAAATCAGTCATTGGCCTTATCAGTAAGTGGGTTGACGAAGTCGTCCCCACAGTGACCGTATGTACATACCCCAAACAGAAGCCATTAATTACTACTTCTATGCTCGCTTTGAGGCGACTGTGTGATCACGATCTCCGCAGCCGATGTAAGACATCAGCATTCACAATGCCGCAGGGCCAGACGGATTACCAGGACGGTCAGGGAATGCTCGCAGTACACAACTGGACGTGTCTTCACTGACATTTTCATCCTCTCCCTGTCCGAGTTTGTAATACCAACATGTTTTAAGCATACCACCATAGTCCCTGTGCCCAAGAACACTAAGGTAACCTGCCTAAATGACTACCGACACGTAGCACTCACGTCTGTAGCCATGAAGTGCTTTGAAAGGCTGGTCATGGCTCACATCAACACCATCATCCCAAAAACCCTAGACCTACTCCAATTGTTTACCTCCCCAGCAGATCCACAGATGATACAATCTCCATTGCACTCCACACTGCCCTTTCCCATCTGGACAAAAGGAACACCTATGTAAGAATGCTGTTCATTGACTACAGCTCAGCGCTCGACACCATAGTGCACTCAAAGCTCATCACTAAGCTAAGGACCCTGAGACCTAACACCTCCCAATGAGAACTGGATCCTGGACTTTCTGAAGGGCTGCCCCCAGGTGTTAAGGGTAGGTAACAACGCATCCGCCACACTGATCCTCAACGCAGGGGCGCCTCGGGTGCGTGATCAGTCCCCTACTGTACTCCCTGTTCACGTTGTGGTGTCCACATCACCAACAAACTAACATGGTCCAAGCACACCAAGACAGTTGTGAAGAGGTCTCAAACACCTTTCCCCCAGGAGACTGAAAAGATTTGGCATGGGTCCTCAGATCCTCAAGGTTCTACAGCTGCACCATCGAGAGCATCCTAACTGGTTGCGTCACTGCCTGGTATGGCAACTGCTCGGCCTCCGATCGCAAGACTCTACAGAGGGTCGTGCGAACGGTCCAGTACATCACTGTGGCCAAGCTTCCTGCCATCCAGGTCCTCTATACCAGGCGATTTCAGAGGAAGGCTCTAAAAGTTGTCGAAGACTCTAGCCGCCCCCTGCCATAGTGTTCACTCTGCTACCGCGCGGCAAGCGCTACAGTAACGCTAAGTCAAGGTCCAAGAGGCTTCTAAACAGCTAGTACCCCAAAGCCATAAGATTCCTGAACATCTAGTCAAATTGCTACCTAGACTATTTGCGGTGCCCCCTCACCCCCTCTTTCCACCACTGCTTCGCTCTGTTTTATTCTATGCATAGTCACTGTAATAACTCTACCTACATGTACATACTACCTCAAATAACCGGTGCCCCCTCACATTGACTGTATCGGTACCCCCACTGTATATAGTCTCGCTATTGTTATTTTACTGCTGCTCCTTAATTACTTGTTACTTTTACCTCTTATTCTTATCTGTATTTTTTAAAACTGCATTGTTGGTTAGGTGCTTGTAAGTAAGCATTTCACTGTTGTATTTGGTGCATGTGACTAATACAATTTGATTTGAGGCTGTAATCACTGTCAAAGGTGCTTCAACGAAGTACTGAGTGAAGGGTCTGAATACTTATGTAAATGTATTTCAGTGTTATATTTTGAATAAATGTTAAATTCCAAACTGGTTTTGCTTTGTCATTGTGGGGTGTTGTGTGTAGATTGGGGGGGAACTATCTATTTTAGAATTAGACTGTGGATAAGTCTGGGTCTGAATATGTGCTGTATATCGGTAATCAGTGACTTTTGCCTCACCAAAAGCTGTTATCAAACCCCAAAATCCGCATATTGGTTCGGCTCTAGTGTTTTTCATTCCATTAAATGTTTTTGGGATCTTTCCTACAGGCAACCGTGTGAAATCCTGGATGTACAGTCTCCCCATCATTCCAACAAGCCGGTTAATGGGCACTCCAAACTTCAGATGGATGGGGACTCCATAGTCATCAGTGACAGTGACGAGGATATCCCCAAAATAAAGGCCAATGGGTCAGTCCGTAAGATTCGCAATTCAAAGCTGCCTCTGAAATGTCACCTATTCCCCATATAGTGCACTACTTCTGACCAGAGACCCCCGACCCTGGTCAAAAGTAGTGCACTATGTAGGAATTAGGGCGCCGTTGTGAATGCACACAGTCTTTATCCATGTCCATTTTGGCTTTGATAAAAACCCTTTTGGCTCTTCTCCCCTTATGTCTAAAGGAAGAAGAAGAAATCTGTCAACCCTTCTGTGTTCAAGTACAAAGTGCAGCCCATCAAGGAAGGCAGTGAGGCCATATTCACAAAGGCTGGTCAGATGAGGTGAGTCGTGAGACAATACATTTGCCTTCCTGCTAAGCAGCGTATATTGTTATTCGACAGCCAACCCCCCTCGTTCTTTTTAAATATAACTCAGCGTTATACCTTCTCTCTTTCGCACTAATTTTAGCCGTAAGAAGAACACGTTTTCACGGGACAGATTAAAGTTGCTGCTCAAACAGCATTGTGAACCACAGAATGGAGTCATCATGCTCAAGGTATGATTTAACTCTAGAGTTTTAATGAAATGCCAGTTGGTGTTCCTTTTTAAGCAAAAACCATTTAAAATGTGGAAAACAGGATTGTCTTGTCACGTTCATTTGAATCCAGTAACTGTCATTTTTCTCTTGTGTTGCTTACTGTTTCTTGTTTGTTTCACCCTTAGGCATCAACTGTTTCTAAGTACAAGTTGTCAGAACAGCACTTCTCCCAGTTCTTCCCTGACGAGCCCCCTGTGTTTGTCTTTAGTCCCCCTCCTAAAGGGCGGGGCAAACCCAAGAATGTGTCTTCTCCTGGAGAGGTGAGGATTGGCAATGTCTTCATCCCAAATGGCCCTATGGGCAGGTCTTGGTCAAAGGTTCTGCACTGTATAGGGAATAGGGTGCCGTTTGGGACACGCACTACATGTAGAACTGTTGTCAAGCATTACTCAGTGAAGATATAACCATTTTATTACATTGTAATGATAACTGTTAAAATGTTTGGACTTCCATAATGGTTTTCTCCAGTAGACTTGTTTGTAAAGACCTCTATGAATTGTAAAGCTTCTCAAGACTCAATAGCATTTTCATAATTTCCTTTAGGTGGGATACAATTTACTGAAAGCAGCAGAGAAGCTTCGTCTGATGCAGCAGAAAGAGGAGATGGCTACGGGTGAGTCCAGTATATTATAATAGTTAGCATGTAAGTGCAAAAACTGGTGCACTGTTGTCATGTAAGTTCTAATGAGACTGTCCCAAGATATGTATGAATGATCCCACAATTTTAACTACCATGTCTACAGTGCATTCGGAAAGTATTCAGACCCCTTGCCCTTTTCCATATTTTGTTACAGCCTTATTCTAAAATGTATTAAATATTTTTTCCCACCTCATCAATCTACACACAATAACCCATAATGACAAAGCAAAGACAGGTTTTTAGACATTTTTCTTAAATTAAATAAATTTTCTTTTTAAAAAGACCTTATTTACATAAGTATTCAGACCCTTTGCTATGATATTCGATCTTGAGCTCAGGTGCATGCTGTTTCTATTGATCATCATTGAGATGTTTCTACAACTTGATTGTAGTCCACCTGTGGTAAATTCAGTTGATTCGACGTGATATGGAAAGGCACAGCTGTGTTTTTAAGATCCAACAGTTGACAGTGCATGGCAAAGCACAACCAAGCCACGAGGTCGAAAGAATTGTCCATAGAGCTCCGAGGCAGGATTATGTCGCGGCACAGATCTGGGGAAGGGTACCAAAACATTTCCGCAGCATTGAAGGTCCCCAAGAACACAGTGGCCTCCATTTTTCGTAAATGGTATCAGTTTGGAACCACCAAGACTCTTTCTAGAGCTGGCTGCTCAGCCAAACTCAGCAATCGGGGAGAAGGTCCTTGGTCAGGGAGGTGAACCCCAAGAACCCGATGGTCACTCTGAAAGAGCTCCAGTGTTCCTCTGTGGAAATGGGAGAACCTTCCAGAAGGACAACCATCTCTGCAGCACTCTACCAATTAGGCCTTTATGCTAATGGCCAGCCGGAAGCCACTCCTCATTAAAAGGCACATGACCGCCTGCTTGGATTTTACTGAAAGGTACCTGAAGGACTCTCAGACAATGAGAAACAATATTCTCTGGTCTGATGAAACCAAGATTGAAGTATTTTGCCTGAATGCCAAGCTTCACATCTGGAGGTAACCTGGCACCATCCCTACGGTTAAGCATTGTGGTGGTAGCCTCATGCTGTGGGGATGTTTTTCAGCGGCAGGGACTAGGAAACTAGTCAGCATCGAGGGAAAGATAAATGGAGCAAATTTCAGAGGTCCTTGAAGAAAACCTGCTCGAGAGCACTCAGGACCTCAGACTGGGGTGAAAGTTAACCTTCCAACAGGACAACGACCCTAAGCACACAGCCAAAACAATACAGGAGTGGCTTCAGGACAAGTCTCAATGTCCTTGAGTAGCCCAGCAGGAGCCCAGACTTGAACATCTCTGTAGAGATCTGAAAATAGCTGTGCAGCGACACTCCCCATCCAACCTGACAGAGCTTGACAGGATCTGCAGAGAAGAATGGGAGAAACTTTCCTAAGCTTGTAGCGTCATACCAAAGAAGACTTGAGGCTGTAGTCGCTGTCAAAGGTGCTTCAACAAAGTACTGAGCAAAGGGTCTGAATACTTATGTAAATGTGATATTTCCCTTTATTTTTTAGGCATTTACAAAAACACCAGAACCTGTTTTTGCTCTGTCATATTGGTGTGTTGTGTGTAGCTTGATTAGGGGGGGAAACAGATTTCATCTGTTTTAGAATAAGGCTAATGTAACAATGTCAAGGGTTCTGAATAGTTTCCGAATGCGCTGTGTATCTATATATACAGAAGAGTCCAGAACCAAAAATTCAATATGTTTTAGTTACAACAATATCTATTTTGCTCAGCACATGAAAAGGCCAAGCTGAAGAGGGAGAAAGAAGATAATCTGGAAGCCAAAAAGAAAGAGAAGGAGGACAAAGAAAAGAAAAGGGAAGAGATGAAGAAGATGTTTGAAGAGGAGAAGCAGAGGAGGAAAGTGGAGAAGGAAAAAGTTAGTTGATATGAGGAACTTTTCTTTGGATCAATTTCATTGTTTAATTTACATTTGATTTGTACACCATACAACTTCTCATGTCTCATTTTACTTAATATAGGTTATACTGTATATATCATTATACTGTATTGCAGGAGAGGGAGAAGCTGAAGGAGGAAAAGAAGCAATATGCAGAGCGACTGAAGATATGGAGCAAACCCAGAGAAGACTTGGAGTGTGAAGACCTGAAGGTGAGCAGTCCCAGAACATCCTTAGCTTGTCTGGGACCAATGTTCCCTCAATTTTTCAGCACTCAGCAAATTTCAGCTCTGCTGAGCGCAAATTCAGATTTTGGTGCAACTGTCAGTGCGCCGTTGCTGTGAACACTGAGGCTGTACCCGTTTTAAGTTCGTTTCAGACGGTGGTCCAGTAGGCTACTGTGGCCAATTTCATTGTAATGTAGGCCTACCAGTGGCCTACCATCAAAAACAATATAGAAAATGCATTCCTTAACATTTTAACATAGAAATAGCTGTTCTATCATTCAGCCTACAGTAGCAGTCAATGTGTGATGTTCAATGTAGGCCTACATTCCATGAGAATTTTGAACAAAACATGCATAGCTTGACCTGTTTATCCACTTGTCCTTCAGACAAGCCAGTGACAATGTTTTATGTAAGAAACTACTTTACAAAATACAATGCATTATTACAGAGAATCAGACTAATTATGCTACCCTTTCCATATTTGTCTCTTGGCTTATTCAAGCCTGTCTCAAAATACAATACTGCCCCTTTAAGACAAACTCTTAACCTGACTCGCTTTTCCAAGACTGCTATAAATGTACATGTTTTGTGCTCTTGTTGGAAGCAATCACTCCCCCCATTGCTGACTACAAAAACATATATAACTGGGCTAAGAAGCCACTAACTAGCAAAGGATATGAACAAATGTGCGCGCGTAGGACTACTCGCTTTGATCTCAAACCAAGCGCATCTACTGACCACTCATGCTTTAAACACAGTCCAGTTGAAATAGCTTGTTAGAAGCTTATGGGTTCGTAGCTTCATCCCCGTAGCGTGCACACCCACAAACACCAATTGATTAATGGACTGCTGAATGCGCACTACTGCTAAAAAGTTTGGGGTCACTTAGAAATGTTCTTGTTTTTTTTTAAAGAAAAGCACACTTTTTTTTTCATTTACAATAACATCATTGATCTGAAATACAGTGTAGACATTGTTTATGTTGTAATTGACTATTGTAGCTGGGAACAGCTGATTTCTAATGTAATATCTACATTGGTGTACAGAGGCCCATTATCAGCAACCATCACTCCTGTGTTCCAGTGGCACTTTGTTAACTAATAAGTTTATAATTTTAAAAGGCTGATCATTAGAAAACCCTTTTGCAATTGTTAGCACAGCTGAAAATTATTGTTCTGATTAAAGAAGCCATAAAACTGGCCTTTAGACTAGTTGAGTATCTGGAGCTTCAGCATTTGTGGGTTCGATTTCAAGCTCAAAATGGCCAGAAACAAAGACCTTTCTTCTGAAATTCGTCAGTCTATTCTTGTTCTGAGAAATGGATTTTCCATGCAAGAAATTGCTGAAGATCTCGTACAACGCTGTGTACTACTCCCTTCACAGAACAGCTCAAACTGTCTCTAACCAGAATGGGAGGCCCCGGTGCACAACTGAGCAAGAGGACCAGTGGTCTACCATCAACATTAGTGTCTAGTTTGAGAAACAGGCACCTCACTAGTCCTCAACTGGCAGCTTCATTAAATAGCATCCGCAAAACACCAGTCTCAACATCAACGGTGAAGAGGCCACTCTGGGATGCTGGCCTTCTAGGCAGAGTTCCTCTGTCCAGTGTCTGTGTCCCTTTGCCCATCTTAATCTTTTACTTTTATTGGCCAGTCTGAGATATGGCTTTTTCTTTGCAACTCTGCCTTGAAGGGCAGCATCCCGGAGTCATCTCTTCACTGAGAGATCTGGCTGTAATAAAGAGATTCTCAGCTTTTTTTTTTCTTCTCTGCTCCAAAAAGCAATTGCTGCAGGCTCTAGTTTTGTCTAATCTTGATTATTGTCCAGGCGTGTGGTCAAGTGCTGCAAGGAAATACCTAGTTAAGCTGCAGCAGACCCAGAACAGAGCGGCACGTTTTGCTCTTCATTGTAATCAGAGGGCTGATATAAATACCATGCATGCCAGTCTCTCTTGGCTATGAGTTGAGAGACTGACTGCATCACTACTTTTTATAAGAAACAATTTGTTGACAATCCCAAATTGTTTGCGTAGTCAACTTACACACAGCTCTGACACATACACTTATCCCACCTTACATTCCACCAGGGGTCTTTTTTTACAGTCCCCAAATCCAGAACCAATTCAATGTGTATGGTATTTTTTAGAGCCCTTATTGCATGGAGCTTTATTCCATCTCATATTGCTCAATTAAACAGCATACCTGGTTTCAAAAAACAGATAAAGCAACACCTGTTTTGTGTGGACCCCAGGAAGAGTAGCTGCTGCTTTTGCAATAGCTAATGGGATCCTAATAAAATACCAATTCCAAATGGCAATAGTCTATTTGCATATAGGCCTACTACAGCTCTGATTGGTTATGCCGTACCGGTCTGTGTAGAGTACAGGCAGAGTCTTGCTTGTCATTGCAATAGAATCCTGCTCTGACTCGTTCCGCTTACAATAATGTCTTGTGTAGTATGTTTTGCATACTAAGTACTGTACGTTGCTTTAAAAGTGGCTAATATTGCATCGATTTGATCACAATTCCCACAGTAAAGAGACTGAGTTTCCCCCGTTAGTTAACACTATCAATCTCGTGATTTTCTGCGCGGGCTGATATTTATTCTGCATGGCAGTCCTGGGGAGATACGCACACTGCTTAGAGGGAACATTGTCTGGGACCATGCTAGTTATTAGGGGGTTGGGACACAATCAAGTTTGGGAAACATTGTCCTAAATGTTCTCTAAATGGTTATGTGGGATTGACTGAATGATATAACCATTATTGTTAAATTACTTGTTCTCAATGAATTACTAGTTAAGTAAAGAATATTTAGGCTTCTGACTCACTCTCCTTTATGGCTTCATGTCCAGAATCTCCCAGCCCCGGTCCCAGTGAAGACCCGTCTGCATGCAGAGCTATTTGGAGACGCCCTCATGGTACTGGAATTCCTCAAAGCTTTTGGAGAGCTCTTTGACCTGAAGGATGAGTTTCCAGAAGGCATCACACTCGGTAAGAAACACCGGCAAAACGTATTTTTAGTCACTGGTCCTGCACCTTTTAGATTTATCACCCATGTTTGCTTTTTGAGTATAGTTTGTCAATGCTTGTGTGAAAGTACACTGGTACAGTGACCGTCTGGTTGTGTGTGTTGGCGTGTGTGAAGAGTTTTTTGACTGTGGGGCCCTTGTCTCTGTTCCAGAGGTGCTGGAGGAGGCCCTAGTAGGGTCGGACCCTGAGGGGCCGCTGTGTGAGCTGCTCTTCTTCTTCCTGTCGGCCATATTCCAGGCCCTGGCTGAGGAGCAGGAGGAGGTGGCCCGCGACCAGGTGGCTGAGGCGGACGCCAAAGGTAGGGATAGAAACGGACCTCGACAATGCTTGTTTAGTATCAACTCGTAAACCCATTGTGATTGTTCACCAAATAGACTTTGGATGTTATCAATGGTGACATTTCATCCAGGATGTAGGATTGACTGAATTTTAGCATCATGGTGAAATCTTAGTTTTCATTGAGGTAAATCGTCTTCCTTGTTGGCAGATCTGAGTGAGGCCCTGGATGATGATGCGGACCCCACCCAGTCAGCCATCAGTGCTGTGGCTTCTCTGGCTGCTGCCTGGCCTCAGCTGCACCAAGGTGAGAGTCAGGACAACATTCTTTAATATAGTCAATGTTCATATATAACTATTTGAGCATTTTTTTTCTTTTGGACTGAGAGCCTGACTCTACTGCATTGGCTCCCAAACTGGGGGGGGGGGTGAGGGGTCGGTACGGGGGGACAACGATAACTGTCTGGCTTTAAACTTACTCTTGGAAGTTTTAATAGTAGAATGCAGAAAGTGCAATTTCTCAATTGGGTAGTGTATCAGTTCCTCTTGTCTTAGACACTTTGTCACTATTGTAAAGTGGCTGTTCCACTGATGTCAGAAGGTGAATTCACCAATTTGTAAGTCGCTCTGGATAAGAGCGTCTGCTAAATGACTTAAATGTAAATGTAAATGTTAGAGTTATTTATAACTTGTCAGAAATGTCCAGATCAACTAGCCCATGTCAGCCTCTGTTTTAGATTATTTTTTAGCCCATAGATAATGTGATTTTTTTTATTCTCAAATATCACGTGAAAACACATTAGACATTGCAAATGTATTGCATGAAAATAAGCTTGAAACCTGCAAGATTCTCTCCACCAACAAGAGGGGTGTGAACAGTTTGTTATGAACCGTGTTTGTTCCCATAGAAATAGACATGGCGCGCGCAGGATGTTCCCCAATGCTATGAGGGGGGGGCCCCGAGTGATGAAGTTTGGGAACCCCTGCTCTACTGCACATGACTTGGGTCTTTAAATATATACAGTAGTGTAAACAATAACTATACAGTATATGACTCTGTCGGTGTGTGTAGGCTGCAGTCTGAAGCAGTTGGACCTGGACAGCTGTACTCTGTCCGAGATCCTGAGGCTGCACATCCTGGCATCGGGGGCCGACTGTAACTCCGCAAACTCCAAGTTCCGCTACCAGAAACAGGGAGGTTTCGGCTCTACAGACGACCCCTGTGTTGAGCTGAGACTTGCTAACCCGGCTCTGATCAAGAGGCTTTCCTGCACTGCTGTCTATGACCTGCTGCCAGGTGAGACTGAGAGACACACACCGATTGAAGCCACATGACTTGGGTTAACACTGGAGAGATCATACAGGGTTGACGCCTTGAGTGTAGCATGAGTTTAATGGATCTGTGGTGTTCTGTCCCAGGTGAGAAGCTGAAGATCCTCCATGCGTTGTGTGGTAAGCTGCTGACTCTGGTGTCTACCAGGGACTTCATAGAGGACAGCGCTGACGAGCAGAGACAGGCCAAGCAGGAGCTCAGGGAACTGAAGGCTGAGCAGCACCGCAGAGAGAGGGAGGAGGCTGCCTTCAGAGTCCGCAAGAGGAAGGAGGAGAAGTTAAAAGAACAGGAGATGAAACTGAAAGAGCTGAAAGACAAACATGAGAAGCTGATGGAAGACGAAGGAAGAAATGGCTACATGAAGACGGAAGAGATGAACACCAGCACTGAGAGCCATGGGGAAGAGAAGACCGAGGATGAAGAGGAGCAGACAACCAACAGCAAGACTAAGAAGCGTAAGTAATAGCCCTCAGTCCTCTTACCCTAGATGTACATACTACTAGCAATTAGAGGTCGACTGATTATGATTTTTCAACTCCGATACCGATTATTGGAGGACCAAGAAAGCAGATTAATCGGCCAATTTAAAATAATAAAATAAAAATGTATTTGTAATAATGACAATTACAACAATACTGAATTAACAATTATTTAACATAATACATCAATAAAATCAATTTAGCCTCAAGTAGATAATGAAACGTGTTCAATTTGGTTTAAATAATGTAAAAACAGTGTTGGAGTAGAATGTAAAAGTGCAATATGTGCGATGTAAGAAAGCTAACATTTCTGTTCATATGAACATATGAAAGCTGGTGGTTCCTTTTAACATGAGTCTTCAATATTCCCAGGTAAGACGTTTTAGGTTGTAGTTATTATAGGACTGTTTCCATCTATACCATTTGAATTTCATTAACATTTGACTATTGGATGTTCTTATTGGCACTTTAATATTGCCAGTGTAACAGTATAGCTTCCGTCCCTCTCCTCGCTCCTCCCTGGGCTCGAACCAGCAACACAACGACAACAGCCACCACATCGAAGCAGCGTTACCCATGCAGAGCAAGGGAAACAACCACCCCAAGGCTCAGAGCGAGTGAAGATTGAAACGATATTAGCGCTCGCTAACTAGTAAGCCATTTCACTTTGGTCACACCAGCCTCATCTCGGGAGTTGATAGCCTTGAAGTCATAAACAGCGAAATGCTTGACGCACAACGAAGAGCTGCTGGCAAAACGCACGAAAGTGCTGTTTGAATGAATGTTTACGCGCCTGCTTCTGCCTACCACCACTCAGTCAGATGCTTGTATGCTCAGTCAGATTATATGCAACGCAGGACACGCTAGATAATATCTAGTAATATTATCAACCAGTGATTATGATTGTTTTTTCTAAGATAAGTTTAATGCTAGCTATCAACTTACCTTGGCTTACTGCATTTGCGTAACAGGCAGCCTCCTTGTGGAGTGCATCGAGAGAGAGGCAGGTCGTTATTGCGTTGAACTAGTTAACTGTATGGTTGCAAGACTGAATTCCCCGAGCTGACAAGATGAAAATCTGTCTTTCTGCCCCTGAACGAGGCAGTTAACCCAACGTTCCTAGGCCGTAATTGAAAATAAGAATGTGTTAATGTGTTAATAAGAATCTGACTTGCCAAGTTAAATAAAGATTAAATAAAGGTGTAAAAAAAAAAACAGATTTTTTTACAATGGTTATGAAAACTTGAAATCGGCCCTAATTAATCGGCCATTCCGATTAATCGGTCGACCTCTACTAGCAATCCTAGAAGGCTTTCATGTAGTGTGACTCGATCAATTGTTGTGGTGAACAGTAAAATTAATGCAAATGTTTTGGAACTGGAATGTTAAACAGTTCTGTGGTCCAGGTCTAAATGCTGTGAACTATTTTCCACTCTGGTTAGTCTCATTATTGCCATTCTAACATAGACATTTGATTTCAGCCATAGAGAAAGAATGCAATCCCAAGGAGAAGCAGCCTAAAGATGAGCCTAAAGAGGTCAGCCAAGAGGAGCTTGCTCAGCAGCAGCAGAGGGAGAAGGAGCTCCAGGAGAGGATTCAGAAGGCTGCAGCCTGCACCTATATCCTCCCTCTGGGGCGAGATCGCCTCTACCGCCGCTACTGGCTCTTCCCCTCCACACCAGCCCTCTTCGTGGAGGACGACTACTTCGGCCTGACAGAGGACATGTTGGAACCCCAGGAACCAACCCAGGAGCCAGCCAAGGCTGAGGGGATGGAGGTGTCTCCGAACAAGGCCAGAGAACCAGAG
This sequence comes from Oncorhynchus masou masou, assembly GCF_036934945.1. Classification (NCBI taxonomy): domain Eukaryota; kingdom Metazoa; phylum Chordata; class Actinopteri; order Salmoniformes; family Salmonidae; genus Oncorhynchus; species Oncorhynchus masou. The sequence continues at coordinate 23,629,635 of NC_088232.1, forward strand.
GACCTCTCCCAGACAGGCTGTACCCCAGGCCCTGTCTCCAAACCTGTCCTCCCAGCCCTTGTCCAGAGCAGCTCTGCTCCCCCAGTGAACCGTCCTAACCGGTGGGCCTTTTACAGCAGTCCCCAGGAGGTGGAAATGCTGCTTGAGGCCCTGAACCCACGGGGCCACAGGGAGAGCAGCTTGAAGGAGGCCCTGGTGCAGGAGAAAGAACGTATTGCGCAGCTCCTCGGTACCGCTGCAGCAGCTGATCGCTACCACCGCACAGGTACTGACTACTACAGTCCACCAGACTATAGAGGAGAGGCCTCTGGCTATAGCAACTTGATCCAAATGGCCAATCTCTTTCTAACATCAACAGGCTGCGTTTACACAGGCAGCCCAATTCTGATATCCCCCCCCCCCCCCTAATGTTTCTTTTGACCAATCAGATCTGCGAAAGGTCAAGTAGATAGCTAGGTAGCTGTTTAGCTTTCTGACAATTATTAAGCTAGTTAGCTACCACATGTTCTTCTCAGATTGTCAACAGAGTAGCTAGCAAGGCCAGTCGCGTTTCCAGGAATCTGATTTATATCTGATTTTTAAACCACTACAAATGTAGCTTGAATTATCAGATTCCATGTCCTTTCTGTTCAGACTGAATGAAAAAAGAACGGTTTCGAATCGGATATGCAACAAATTTGAGTCACTTCAAACTGCCAATGTGAACAAGGCTTTAGTTGGAAAAATATCAGAATTGTGCTGCCTGTGTAAACACAGCCCAGTTGTCACTGACTACATGTGGACTCTGGTCCACTGGTTTGTCTCACTGCACTTCAGCAGAGAATCACTGAATGATTGATTGACTGAGTGAGTGATGGTTTTCAATTCAAGTGTTCCTACTGTATGTTTGGTATATTCACTGTTTTGCCTGTTTTTTTTGTTTGCAGATATTAAAGCAGAGGTTGCTGGTAGCAAAGTGGTCTCGGCCAGGTCCAAGGCTACCCCTGCTCTACTAGAAGGCACAGCGGCTCCTGCTGAGAAGTTCATGGGCAACAGGCTGAGAGACCTGCTGCTAGATATAGAGGACCGCATCTACCAGGGTACACTGGGTCAAATCAAGGTTAGGAGTAGTGGTGGCTTTTCGGCATGATAAATGTCCAATAGGGTGGGGGCAGGGTAGATGTCTGAGGGTGTGAAAATGTCAGGGGGGTGGGGGGCAGGTACCTAACTTGTGGTGGCTATTCAACAGGCTGATGGTCTGGGGGTAGAAGCTATTGGTCAATCTGTTCCTTTTAGCCATGATGTGCCTTTACTGATGTGTCTGAGTGATGGAAGTGGGGAGAACAGGCTATGGCTCGGGTGGCTGAGGTCCCTGATCTTCTTGGCCTTCCTGCGACACCTGGTTTTGTAGGTGTTCTGGAAGGCAGGCAGTGTGCTCCCAATGATACGTTCGTCTGAGCATACCACACTCTGTAGTACCCTGTGGTCACCGGCCGTGTAGTTGCCGTACCAGGCTGAGATGCTGCCGGACAGTATGGTCTCGATGGTTCTCCTGTAGAACACTGAGGTTTTCTTGGAGACAGACCAAATTTCTTCAGCCTCTTGAGGTTAGTGTCGCTGTCGTGCTTTCACCAGTGGCCATGTGGTTTGACGCCCGTTGATGAAGATGGGGGAGTGCCCAGCCTGGTTACTCCTGAAGACCACAATTCACTCCTTTTTTTGTTTTGCTGACATTGTGGGAGAGGTTGTTTACCGGTCACCACACCGTCAGTGCATACCTCCTGCCTGTAGTATGTCTATGGAATGTCAGGGCAATAGGTGAATTGGAGAGGGTCGTGTGTGTTGAGGTGATGTAGTCTTTGACTAGCCTCTCGAAGCACTACATGATGACGGAGGTGAGGGCTACTGGTCGGTAATAGTTCAGTTGCTTTCCTTTTCTTGGGCATAGGGAGGATGATAGTGGACATCTTGAAGCAGGTTCGGATAACTGCCTGAATTTGAGAGATTTAAAATGTCGGAAATCACAACAGCTAGCTGGTCTGCATGTGCTCTGAGGGTGCGGTTAGGGATGCCGTAAGGGCTCGCAGCCTTGAGACGTTTAACAAGCATGTAGTCCTCAGGGGACTCTCCTCGGCAGCTCAGTCGTGAAGCGTGAGGAAAAGGGTGTTTAGCTCGTGTGGTATGGGCGGCTTTGGTATCCGCAACTTGACTGGCTTTCTTTTTGTAATCCATGATCAAAAAAGGCCCTGCCACATATACATCAATGCATTTTATGAATCTGGTGACTGAGTCTGCATATTTATTGATGTTCTCCCCATAGGTGACCTGGAACATATTCCATGTGATCAAAACATCCATGGATAATGGGTTCTGGTTGGTCAGACCAGCACTGTGCAGACCTGACCACCAGAACTTCCCTCTTGAGACTTTGTTTGTAAAAAGTAAGTAATGGACTTGCTTCCATTCAGCCACAAGAGCATTACTGAGGTCGGGCACTGATGTTTGGCAATTAGGCCTGGCTCGCAGTCGGCGTTCCAATTCATCCCAAAGATGTTCGATGGGGTTGAGGTCAGCGCTCTGTGCGGGCCAGTCAAGTTCTTCCACACCGATCTCGACAAACCATTTCCGTATGGACCTCGCTTTGGGCACAGGTGCATTGTCATGCTGAAACAGGAAATGGCCTTTTCCAAACTGTTGCCACAAAATTGGAAGCACAGAGTTGTCTAAAATGTCATTGTATGCTGTAGAGTTAAGATTTCCCTTCACTGGAACTAAGGGGCCCAGCCCAAACCATGAAAAACAGCCCCAGACCATTATTCCTCTTCCACCAAACTTTACAGTTGCCACTATGTATTTGGGCAGGTAGTGTTCTCCTGGCATCCTCCAAACCCATATTTGTCTGTCGGACTGCCAGACGGTGAAGCGTGATTCATCACTCCAGAGAACACGTTTCCACTGCTCCAGAGTCTTAATTGAGGCAAGCTTTACACCACTACAGCCGACGCTTGGCATTGCGCATGGTGATATTAGGCTGTTGTGCGGCTGCTCTGCCATGGAAACCCGTTTCATGAAGCTCCCAATGAACAGTTCTTGTACTGACGTTGCTTTCAGGCAGTTTGGAACTTGGTAGTGAGTGTTGCAACAGATGACAGACCATTTTTATGCATTTCAGAACTTGGCGTTTCCGTTCTGAGCTTGTGTGGCCTACCACTTTGCGGCTGAGCCGTTGTTGCTCCTAGGTGTTTCCACTTCACAATAACAGTACTTCTACGTTCAAAGTTACTGACCTCTTCAGTAAGGCCATTCTACTGCCAATGTTTGTCTATGGAGATTGCATGGCTGTGCTCTATTCTCTACATCTGTAAGCAACCGGTGTGGCTGAAATAACCAAATACAGTCATTTGAAGGGGTGACCACATGCTTTTGCGTATAAACGCAGAACGTGAAGTGTTGGTCCCATGTTTCATGAGCTGAAATAAAAGATCTCAGAAATGTTGCATACACACAGATTATTTCTCTCAAATTTTGTGCACAAATTTGTTTACATCCTTGTTAGTGAGCATTTCTCCTTTGCCGAGATAATCCATACACCTGACTGGTATGGTATATCAAGAAGCTGAAACAGCATGATCATTACACAGGTGCACCTTGTGCTGGGGACAATAAAAGGCCACTCTAAAATGTGCAATTTGTCACTTAACACAATGCCACAGATGTCTCAAGTTGAGGGAGCCTGCCGGAATGTCTACCAGAGCTGTTGCCAGAGTATTGCATATTAATTATTTCTCTACCATAAGCCTCCTCAACATCGCTTGAGAGAATTCGATAGTACGTCCAACTGAAATCACAACTGCAGACCACGTATGGTGTTGTGTGGGTGAGCTGTTTGCTGATGTCAACGTTGTGAAGAGCGTGCCCCATGGCGGTGGTGGGGTAATGGAAGGGGCATGCATAAGCTACAGACAAACAACAAAATCGCATTTTATCGATGGTAATTTGAATGCACAGAAATACTATGACGAGATCCTGAGGCCCATTTTGTTTTAAGGTATCTGTGACCAACGGATGCATATCCTTTTTCCCATTCATGTGAAATCCATAGATTAAATTCTAATGAATTTATTTAAGTTGACTGATATCCTTATATGAATTGTAACTTTTGTAATTATTGTATGTTGCGTTTATACTTTTGTTGAAGTCCCCCATAACAATGAATGCTGCCTCCCGGGTACGTGTTCTCCAGCTTGTCTGTGAAGATATGAAGATATTTTTAATATATTTTTTGGTGTCTGCTTGGGGCTGGATATACACAGCTGTGGCGATAATCTGAGATTACTATCGTGAGGTAAAAAGGATGAAATTTGATGACCCTGTATTCCAAATCGGGTGAGCAGAAATTCCTGTACATTTCCCCTGTCACACCCGTTGTTATTGGTCATAAAGTAGAGCCCTTCCGTCTTTGTTCTTGCCAGAGAGCCCTCTTCCTATCCTCTTAATGAACTGTAAAACCCTCTGTATAATCCGTATGTGTACCATGGTGCAAAGGGGCATTTTTATGGTACACTGGCTCTGGTTAGTCAATAGTTCTTTCTCTGATTAATTGCTTTATTTCACATAGTAATACCACTGCACCATCGAGACCATCCTGACCAGTTGCTTCACCGCCTGGTATGGCAACTGCTCGGCATCTGACAAAAAGGCGCGACACATGGTAGGGCGTACGGCCCAGTACGTCACTGGGGCCAAGCTTCCTGCCATCCAGGACCTATATACTAGGCGGTGTCAGAGGAAGGCCAGAAAAATTGTCCAGTCACCCAAGTCATAGTTCTCTCTGCTACTGCATGGTAAGCGGTGCCGAAGCGCCAAGTCTAGGTCCAAAAGGCTTCTTAACAGCTTCTACCCCCAAGCCATAAGACTGCTGAACAATTAATGAAATGGCCACCGGACTATTTACATTGACCCCCCCCCCCCACCCCCACCCCTTGTTTAACACTGCTGCTACTCGCTGTTTATGATCTATCCATAGTCACTTTACCCCTACCTACATGTACAAATGACCTCGACTAACCCGTACCCCTGCACATTGACTTGGTACCGGTACCTCCTGTATATAGCCTCGTTATTGTTACTTTTTATTATTTTTTACTTTATTGGACTGCATTGTTGGTTAAGGGCTTGTAAGTAAGCAATTCACGGTAAGGTCTACACCAAATTTGATATGAGATGCAGCAAAAAATCAGTTCTTTGTTAGTAATGATTAGGTATTTACATGTTATTTGACGACAATGAATGAGCTGTTATGAGGGACTTGTATACAGTGGTAGGCAGAGTTATGAATTGAATCTGAATGCTTTCCAATTTTCCTCCCAAACTTGAAAAAGGAACATGTAATTTTCAGGAAATGAAAACATTGGTGACTATTTGATGACATCTTTGGTTGGTCATGTATTGTAGGTGATGGAGAGGAGTGAGTGGAGGAAAGCACTGGAGGAAGGCCACTATGAACTACTGAGCCCCGAGTTGAAGGAGAATGGTTTTGGAAAAGGAGAGAACTGTGACGTGGAGAAAATGGACATCAATTGTAACTTGAAAAAAGACAGGTAAATGCTGTACATCCACCACATTTGTCTGAATTTTGTACTACTGTCTCAAATTGTGCACCAAGAGGTTAACTAGATATAATTAATGGTTATATTGATGAGTTGTCCTTATGTCTGATAAAAAGACAGCTACCATATACTTAAATTAGTTAGATGTTTTTTCATACTATATATTTTATCTGCAAAGTACCCTATACAGTACTTTCGGAAAGTATTCAGACCCCTTGACTTTAGTTTTTTACATTACAGCCTTATTCTAAAATTAATTATTTGTTTTTTTCCATCAATCTACACACAATACCCAATAATGACAAAGCAAAAAAAAGATTTTTAGACATTTTTGCAATTTATAAATGCACTGAAATATCACATTTGCATTAGTATTCAGACCCTTTACTCAGTACTTTGTTGATGCACCTTGGGCAGCAATTACAGCCTCGAGTCTTCTTGGGTATGACGCTACAAGCTTGTCACACCTATGTTGGAGGGGGGGGGGGGTTCTCCCATTCTTATCTGCAGATCCTCTCAAGCTCTGTCAGGTTGGATGGGGAGCGTCGCTGCACAGCTATTTTAAGGTCTCTCCAGAGATCTTAGATCAGTATGCATTGGAGCGCAATTTCGGGTCTGAATACTTCAGTAAATTAGGTATTTTCTTTTTTATCCCCATTTTTCTTCCGAATTTCGTGATTACAATCTTGTCGCAACTCCCCAACGGGCTCAAGAGAGGCAAAGGTTGAGACATACGTTCCCCGAAACATGACCCGCCGTGCTTCCTAACACCCGCTCGCTTATCCCGAAATCCAGCTGCACCAAACACCGTTCAACTGACGACTGAATTCAGCCTGCAGGCTCCCGGCCCATCACAATGAGTCACTAGAGCACAATGAGCGAAGTAAAGCCCCCCTGGCCAAACCCTCCCCTAACCCAGACGATGCTGTGCCAATTGTGCTCTGCCCTTTGGGACTCCTGGTCATGGCCGGTTGTGACACAGCTTGGGATCGAACACCAGGCTGTCGTGACACTGTAGTGCCTTAGACCTCTGCACCACTTGGGAGGCTTGTTTTTTTTATTTTTAATAAATTAACAAAAATGTCTGAACTGGTTTTCGCTTTGTCATTATGGGGTATTGTGTAGATTGAGGGAAAAAACATGAACAGGATGTAAGGTAACACAATGTAGAAAAGGTCTAGGTGTCGGAATTCTATCCAAATGCACTGTATTAAAAGTATGTGGACACCCCTTCAAATTAGTGAATTTGGCAATTTTAGCCACACTTGTTGCTGAAAGGTGTGTAAAATCAAGCACACAGCCATGCAATCTCCACAGACAAACACTGGCCGTAGAATTGTCTTACTGAGCTCAACGACTTTCAACATGGCACCATCATAGGATTCCATCTTTCCAACAAGTCAAATTTCTGCCCTCCTAGAGCTGCCCCTGTCAACTGTAAGTGCTGTTATTGTGGCTCACGCTTAACAATCTGGCAGTTTTATGGACTAATCTGGGTTTGGCAGATGCCAGGAGAACGCTACTTGCCCCAATGCGTAGTGCCAACTGTAGACTTCACGTGCCCGGGGCTGTTTTTCATGGTTTGGGCTAGGTTCCTTTGTTCCTGTGAAGGGAAATCTAAATGTTACAGCAATTCTGTGCTTCCAACTTTGTGGCAACAGTTTAGGAAAGGACCTTTCCTGTTTCAGCATGACAATTCAACACAAGGCCCATAGAGATATGGTTTGTCAAGATTGGTGTGGAAGAACTTGCTGGCCTGCACAAAGCCCTGACCTCAACCCCATCGAACACCTTTGGGATGAATTGGAAAGCAGACTGCGAGCCAGGCCTAATCGCCCAACATCAGTGCCCGACCTCACTAATCTCTTGTGACTGAATGCTGCGTGGACTTGCTTCCAATGTTCCGAAATCTAGCTGAAAGCCTTCCCAGAAGAGTGGAGGCTGTTATAGCAGCAAAGGAGAGACCAACTCCATATTAATGCCCATTTTTGGAATGAGATGTTTGACGAGCAGGTGTCCACGTACTTTTCTTCATGTAGTGTATATATTTTATTGACTCCCAGAGACGAAAGCATAGGATCAGTAAAAAAGCATGTGCAGGTTGAATATTTCGTTGATCAGGTTCCAGGAGCTGAAGGGAGAGACCAAGAGGTTAGCTAGATAGAAATATGGTTACAGTGAGTTAATTAAGAAAAGGCATAGGTACCAGACAAGTAAAAATGTGATGTTGAACTCGTTTTTCATATGGTTTGAATGAAGAAACTCATGTCCTCAAATGGCAACAGCTGGTTCAATAAGAGTTCCAAATTCCACATAGCTTTCTGTATTTTCTTTACTCATTATTTCATCCCCACTGTATCTTTGATACCCAGAGGAAGATCTTTGTTGACACCCACAGTTGAACACGGTCTCTTTGTCTGCTCCATGTTCCAGTTTACAGGTGTCATTGTTCAGGATACAGGAGCTAAAGGGGGAAAGTATGACTGCTGCCTCCAGCCCCAGTACCCCTCAGCTGGTCAACAACACAGTCCACTACCTGGCTCAGGCCCTGGCCCACATCCAACAGGGCATCGAGAGGAAGTTCCTCAAGGCTCCACTGGGTAGGCCAGCAAAACTCACAGAACTTTCTGTAGAGAAGTGGTATTGTCCTTATTGCACCCTATTCCCTTTAAAGGGCACTACTTTTGACCGGAGCCCATAGAGAATAGGGTGCCATTTTGGACACAGTGTGCATTGTATTAACTTTGAGCTACAGTTTAATGCATTTCCTGGATTAAAAAATGTAAATTGAGAATCTCTATTAAAATGCTGTTTAGGTCAAGCTTTTGGTCAACCAGACCTTTAATCAGAGCATCTCATAACAGACCATAACTGGCAGGGAATAAGTGCCACCTGTGATTTAATGTCTGCTCAGACCTGTATTTTTCACACACTAAACTGGTCATTAGAAAGGTCCATGCTTATTACATTTTAGTGTTTAGAGCGGTTAATGATATGTTTGATGTTCAAATGTATCTTGTGGACGGTCATGGCAAACCAGTGCCTCATCTTATGTTGTACCCTCAACAGGAGATGAAGACTCTAAGAAGGACCAGAAGGCAAAGAAGAGAGACAAGAAGAAAGATGAGGATCAAAACAGTGAAGGTAAGGTTGATAGCAAGCAAGGAAGGCAAAATCAGCACTATGGATTATCTATACGCACATACATACACACCCAGTACCAAGGTTTATTTTTACTATTTTCTACATTGTAGAGTAATAATGATGATATCAAAACTATGAAATAACACGTGGTAACCAAAAAAGTGTTAAACAAATCACAATATATTTATTTGAGATTCTTCAAAGTTGCCACCCTTTGCCTTGACAGTGTTGCATACTCTTAGCATTCTCTCAACTAGCTTCATGAGGTAGTCACCTGGAATGCATTTCATTTAACAGGTGTGCCTGGTTAAAAGTAAATTTGTGGAATTTCTTACCTTTTAATGCGTTTGAGCCAATCAGTTGCGTTGTGACAAGGTCGTGGTGGTATACAGAAGAGAGCCCTAGTTGTTTAAAAGACCAAGTCCATATTATGGCAAGAACAGCTCAAATAAGCAAAGAGAAACAACAGTCCGTTACTTTTAGACATGAAGACTATAGGGAAAGCATTACAGGTGAAGCTGATTGAGAGAATACCAAGAGTGCAAAGCTGCAATCAATGCAATGGGTGGCTACTTTGCAGAATCTCAAACATAAAATGTGTTTTTTGGTTACTGTACGATTCCATATGTTATTTCACGGTTTTGATGTCTTCATTATTATTCTACAATGTAGAAAATAGTAAAAATGAAGAAACCCTTGAGTATGTGTCAACTTTTGACTGGTACTGTAAAAAATATCTTAATGATACCAATCTGAAATAAGATAACAATAAAATATGTACACTGTGTACAAAACATTAGGAACACCTTTCTAATATTGAGTTGCATGCCATTTTGCCCTCAGAAAAGCCTAAATTTGTCAGGGCATGGACTCTACAAGGTGGCGAAAGCGTTCCACAGGGATGCTGGCCCATGTTGACTCCAATCCAGGCTCGATCACAACCGGCCGTGATTGGTTATCCCATAGGGCCGGCTCACAATTGGCTGAGCGTCGTCCGGGTTTGGCTGGTATAGGCCATCATTGTAAATAAGAATTTGTTTTTAACTGACTTGCCTAGTTAAATAAAGGTTAATCGTATATATATATTTTTATGCTTCCTGTGGGTGGTGGACCATTCTTGATACATAAGAGAAACTGTTGGAAATGAGAGAACCCAGCAGCGTTGTAGTTCTTGACGCACTCAAACCGGTGTGCCTGGCATCTACTACCATACTCCGTTTGTCTTGCGTATTCACCTTCTGAATGGAGCACGTACACAACCCATGTGTCAATTGTCTAAAGGCTTAAATCCTTATTTTTACCGGTCTCCTCCCCATCATCTTCACTTAGTTTGAAGAGGATTTAACAAGTGACATCAATAATGGATCATGGCTTTCACCTGGACAGTCTGTCATGAAAAGAGCCGGTGTTCCTAATGTTTTGTACACTCAGTGTGGGTTGGTGTATAATTGCATGCTGTTGTTCTGACAGTATGTTTGTCTCCCCTCCCCTCAGGTGGCTTTGACAGTGTGGGTTGGTGAAGACTGTTGACTTGTGTTGTAGATAATGGTGAGGAATGGAGGACTGCTCCATCCTATGATATGTCTGACTGTATGTTTCTGCCCCTCAGGAGGTAGTGACAGTGGTCGGGTGGTGAAGACTGTCCAGGAGCGTTGGAGGGAGTCTCTGCTGGGCTGTTCCAGCCTGTCTCAGGTCTTCCTCCACCTCTCCACCCTGGAGCGCAGTGTCATCTGGGCCAAGTCTCTGCTTAACGCTCGTTGTAAGGTCTGTCGCAGGAAGGGAGATGCAGAAAACATGCTGCTGTGTGACAGTTGCGACAGAGGACACCACATCCACTGTGTCCGCCCCAAACTCAAGGTAGGCTGGATGATGCTTTTCTTCACACATGGCCTAAAGGCTTGAATGACGTCAACCTTAGTGCTATGGTGCTTAGGTACCCATAGAACATTTTGATATACAATGGTATCGCCCCGTTGGTCAACCAGTTCTGCCTTTCTTTTTTTTTGTTTTTATATATATATGATTTGAAATGGACAGCTAGCGTGAACTAGCGTGCTACAGGAAGGATGAGGGGAATCATGGCAAAATATATTTTGGATCCTTTTATTTTTTTGTAGCATTTTCCTCTGTTGGAGCTGTGGCATGAATGAGGTTGGTGTCTGACTGTAGTGTGATGGGTTGTACAGTTATGAAGGGGCCAGCTGCAGAGCATGTAACTCTGCTGTCCCCAGAACTAGATAATACTCTGGTTTGAATCTTCCTCTCTTATTCGGGCTAGGCTATATATTGTAGGTGGGTTGAAGCCTACATTGCTAATGATAAGCTATGGAAAGGGCCCTACTCTACACATTTCTTTCTTAAGATTGGCTCAGGTGTACTTAATGTTTTCATTTTTTTCTAATAAAATTTTTCCATTTCGATATTGTTTAGTTCATTTCACTTGTTGCCTGAAATGTCATTCAAAATCAAGCTGTGCCAGAGAGTCGCCTATAGACAGACTTTCACAATTGTTCCATTTTGAAAGCTGCAACTTTAGGACAATTAAACACTATTAGAATAACCTATTTGGGAAATACTCTTCATAACTTGTCTTAGTGCATTAGAAGGCTAACTAACTAATTATTTATTTATTTTCATATTTCGTAGAACTGGAATTGTGGCAATACCATTATTCCAAATAAAAAATGGATGATTCTAATAATAGCATAGACTAACATTAGACATCAGTATATTTATTAAGTAATTCACTTTTTTTCTTACCTCTTCAGTGGCCACAATCTCAGTGGTGAGCTCACTGTATGTCTGCCGGTGTGGGGCAGGGTCTAGGTGAGACAGGGACTTGGAACCTTGGATCCAGTGCAGTAGATCTATGAAGGTAGTCCTGTAAATTAGGGTTTATCTGGGGTTCAGGTCCTCTCTAATGGCAGCCTTGACATCTCAAGTGATGGTGCTGTCTTCCTCACTTGGGGCCATGGATTGTAGAATCCTTGTTTTCAGAGGTAGGATCAAAATATAATTTTATTGGTCACTTACACATGGTTAGCAGATGTTAATTTGGGTGTAGCGAAATGCTTGTGCTTCTAGTTCCGACCGTGCAGTAATATCTAACAATTTCACAACTACCTTGCACACACAAGTGTGAAGGAGTAAATAAGAATATGTACATATAAATATATGGATGAGCGATGGCCGTGCGGCATAGACAAGATGCAGTAGATGGTATAGAGTACAGTATATACATATGAGATGAGTAATTTAGGGTATGTAAACATATCACGTGGCATTGTTTAAAGTGTCTAGTGATACATTTATTACATCCAATTTTTAATATTAAGTGGCAAGAGTTGAGTCAGTATGTTGGCAGTAGCCATTCAATATTAGTGATGGCTGTTTAACAGTCTGATGGCTTTGAGATAGGAGCTGTTTTTCAGTCTCTCGGTCCCATCTTTGGGTACCTGTACTGACCTCGCCTTCTGGATGATAGCAGGGTGAACAGGTAGTGGCTCAGTATGGTTGTTGTCCTTGGTCTTTTTGGCCTTCCTGTGACATCGGGTGGTGTAGGTGTCCTGGAGGGTAGGTAGTTTGCCCTCTGTGATGTGTTGTGCAGACCTCACTACCCTCTGGAGAGCCTTATGGTTGTGGGTAGAGCAGTTGCCGTACCAGGTGGTGATACAGCCCAACGGAATGCTCTCGATTGTGCATCTGTAAAAGTTTGTGTATTCGGGGACAAGACAAATTTCTTCAGCCTCCTGAGGTTGAAGAGGCGCTGTTGCGCCTTCTTCACCACGCTGTCTGTGTGAGTGGACCATTTCAGTTTGTCTGTTATGTGTACACTGAGGAACTTAAAACCTTCCACATTCTCCACTACTTTCCTGACAATGTGGATAGAGGGGTGCTCCCTCTGCTGTTTCCTGAAGTCCACGATCATCTCGTTTTGTTGACGTAGAGTGTGAGGTTATTTTCCTGGCACCACACTCCAAGGGCCCTCACCTCCTCCCTGTAGGCAGTCTCGTCGTTGTTGGTAGTCAAGCCTACCACTGTAGTGTCGTCTGCTAACTTGATGATTGAGTTGGAGGTGTGCATGGCCACGCAGTCGTGGGGGAACAGGGAGTACAGGAGAGGGCTGAGAACGCACCCTTGTGTCGCCCAAGTGTTGAGGATCAGCGGGGTGGAGATGTTTCCTACCCTCATCACCTAGGGGCAGCCCGTCAGGAAGTCCAGGACCCAGATGCACAGGGCAGGGTCGAGACCCAGAGTCTCGAGCTTAATGACGATTTTGGATAGTACTATGGTGGATAAATTCTGGGCTGTAATCGATGAACAGCATTTTTATATAGGTATTCCTCTTGTCCAGGTGGGTTAGGGCAGTGTGATTGCGCTGTCTGTGGACCTATTGGGCTGGGTCTAGGGTGTCAGGTAGGGTGGAGGTGATATGGTCCTTGACTAGTCTCTCAAAGCACTTCATGATGATGGAAGTGAGGGCTACGGGATGATAGTCGTTTAGCTCCGTTACCTAAGCTTTTTTGGGAACAGGAACAATGGTGGCCCTCCTGAAGCATGTGGGAACAGCAGATAGGGATTGATTGAATATGTCCGTAAACACACCAGCCAGCTGGTCTGCGCATGCTAGGGATTCTGTATGGGCCGGCAGCCTTGCGAGGGTTAACACGTTTAAATGTTTCACTCACATTGGCCACAGAGGAGGAGAGCCCGCAGGTTTTGGTCAGTGGCACTGGATTGTCCTCAAAGCGAGCAAAGAAGTTTAATTTGTTTGGCACTTCAGTTTCTTGCGAGAGGGTGTTCTCCACGGCAGGGGGCATAGTGACTACAAAGCGGTCTACCCTCTCCCCAAACAATGTAGACATCCTCATCTTTTTTTTTTTAAATAATTTGAAGTTATAAGCTCAGGTCTGCAAGATGTTGGTGTCCTCGACGGGGCTGGTTTTCTTTGAGTAATCTGTGATTCACTGTAGACCCTGCCACATGTCTGAGCCGTTGAATTGCGACTCTACTTTGTCTCTATACTGACACTTAGCTTGTTTGATTGCCTTGCAGAGGGAATAGCTACACTGTTTGTATTCGGTCATGTTTCCGGTCGCCTTGTCATGATTAAAATCAGTGGTTCGTGCTTTCAGTTCTGCGCGAATGCTGCCATCAATCCACGGTTTCTGGTTGGAAAAGAATATAGTCACCGTGGAAACAACATCACCGATGCACTTGCTAATAAACTCGCTCACCGACTCAGCGTATACATCAATGTTGTCTGAGGCTTTCCGGAACATATCCCAGTCCACGTGATCGAAGCAATCTTGAAGCGTGGAATCCGATTGGTCGGACAAGCGTTGAACAGACCTGAGCAGGGCGTTTCCTGTTTTTACTTTCTGTCTAGGCTGGGAGCAACAAAATTGAGTCGTGGTCAGATTTGCCGAATGGAGGGCAAGGTTTTTTTTCCTATGCGTCATAGAAGTTAGTGTAGCAATGATCCAGAATGCTGCCAGCCCAGGTCGCGCATTCGATATGTTGATAAAATTTAGGGAGCCTTGTTTTCAGATTAGCTTTGTTAAAATCCCCAGCTACAATAAATGCAGCCTCAGGATATATGGTTTACATAGAATCGAATGAAGTTCTTTCAGGACAGTCCGTGTTTGCTTAGGGGCGGATATACACGGCTGTGATTTATAATCGAAGAGAATTCTCTTGGTAGATAATGCGGTCGGCATTTGATTGTACGGAATTCTAGTTCAAGTGAACAATAGGACTTGAGTTCCTTTGTTATGATCACATTACGATGCGTTAATCATAAGTCATACACCCCTACTGGGATCCGCTCCATTTGTTCTGGGTGCTGGTCCGAACAGGGGATCCGCTTCGGGAAAGTCTTATTCCTGGCCATAATGTTGGTAAGTTAACCAGTTGCGATGAGCAAACCCGTATCCGGGAGCGTAATCATAGCCTCAAGTGCATTAGCATAACGCAACTTTTCCGATTGAATGAAAATCGCAAATGAAATAAATATATTCAAACACAAGCTTAGCCTTTTGTTAACACTGTCATCTCAGATTTTCAAAATATGCGTTACAGCCAACGCTAGACAAGCATTTGTAAGTTTATCATGGCATAATGCTATGCTAGGCTCTGCTGGCAGCAGGCAACATTTTCACAAATAAGAAAAGCAACCAAATAAAATAATTTACCTTTGAAGAACTTCGGATGCTTTCACTCAGGAGACTCTCAGTTAGATAGCAGATTTTTTGTAGGCGAAAAAGCTCCCGTTTCTTCACCATGCTTGGCTGAGAAATCGACCGAAAAATGCTACAACTATAAACGCCAAACTATTTTCAAAATTAGCTACATAATATCGACAAACACAGCAAAAGTTGTTTAGGATCCATCCTCAAGGTGTTTTTAACAAATGTATTCGATAATATATCTGTCGAGGCAGTTGGTTTCTCATAAGAAGCGATTGGAAAAATGGCTACCTCAGTATTTTACCCAAGGTTTTCTGCGGGAGACACCATGTGACCACATGCCATATATGGTCCCTTACAGCTATTCTTCAAGGTAAATGTCTAAAAAGACATCACAATGCTGTAGACACCTTGGGGAAAACGTAAGCTCATTCGTAGCTCATTCACAGCCATATAAGGAGTCATTGGCATGAGGCGGTTTCAAAAAATGCGGCACTTCCTGGTTGGATTTTTATCTGGGTTTCGCCTGTAACATCAGTTCTGTTGCACTCACAGACAATATCTTTGCCGTTTTGAAAACGTCTGTCTGTCTTTCCAAAGCTGTCAATTATATGCATAGTCAAGCATCTTTTCGTGTCAAAATATCTTGTTTGAAACGGGAACATTTTTCATCCAAAAATTAAAATAGCGCCCCCTAAATCCAACTGGTTAACGTTACTCTTATATCCAATAGTTCTTCCGGGCTGTATGTATTAAGACTTAAGATTTCCCGGGGTAACAATGTAAGAAATAATACATAAAAAAAAACAAAATACTGCAGTTTCCTAAGAACTCGAAGCAACCATCTCTGTTGGCGCCATCTTGCAACTTACAGACGGTGCAGTTTCAGTGCCCAGTCGGGTTTAACTGTCCTGAAGCGTTTGAGCACCTGGAGGACCTCCTCTGTCACTTTTCAAGTCATCATCAGACACGGTGACGATGTCTTTATTTTTTTCAGGGTCTTGTCTGTCAGTGCAGACTATTCAGCTGCCTGCTGCTCAAGATAGCTCTCCAACATGTCATAAGTGGAGTTCCATGTTGTGACATGGTGTATGAGCTTGTGGGTCGGTAGCTGTAACATTTCTTTCTTGGTCTTAAGCACATGAGTGGCTGTTGTGCTTCGGTGGAAAAATGAAACCACCTTCCTGATCCTCCCAAGGAGGCGGTCCATCTGGTTACCTGAGATTTCCCTTTAAGATGCTAAATTGATCACAAGTGCAAAGCAAGCTATCTGTGGCCCCAGTCCAGCCTCTCACTGCATTTACTTGGTTCTTGGCATTATCTGTGGTGGTTGGGATATTGCTATTGGGCCTCTCTAGCTTCCGCTCTGCCACTGCTCCTAGCAGTACCTGTGTCAGATTTGTCACTCGTAGAGGGGGTGTGGCTGTAGCACCGGACTTCACATCTCCCACTCCTCTGTGGTGTAGTGAGCAGTCAGTCATGTAGCTTTCTGTTACCCTGGAGGTCCACTCCTCTGTGGTGTAGTGAGCAGTCACAGTCAAGTAGCTTTCCATTGCCCTGGAGATCCATCAGTCTGTG
Organism: Oncorhynchus masou masou; assembly: GCF_036934945.1. Lineage (NCBI taxonomy): Eukaryota > Metazoa > Chordata > Actinopteri > Salmoniformes > Salmonidae > Oncorhynchus > Oncorhynchus masou. The sequence goes on from NC_088232.1 coordinate 23,646,133, forward strand.
GTGAGGGCAACAGAGGATGCCTTGGATAATTCATTGACAATTTTGATATTTTCCTGTTCATAAATATCTGGCACGATCTTCGTACTGAAGTGGGTGCGAGAGGGGATTTTGTAGCGTGGCTCAAGCACTTTCACCATATTTTTAAACCCTTTGTTTTCCACAACAGAGTGTGGCCTCATGTCTGCAGCGATAAACATCCCAATAGGTTTGGTAATGGCTTTAGTCCAGTCTGATTCGTCAGCAAAGGGCTTAAATGCCGCGGTGAGAAGTTGTCTCTTGGCTGAGTTGGCTCCCGTCACTGACACACCAGGGTGATGTCACTTTAAATTTGTGGCCACGCTCAATGAATTTCCATGATCATACGACTTTCTTGTGGCACAATGCCTTCACACCGTAATGGTGTTGTCCACCACCCTTCTTCCGTCATCATATTTGACAGGGAAACCAAAATGCTCCCATACATGAGACTTAAATGAAGCGGGAGGCTTTTCCAGTTCTTCAGCTCCTCCCACTAGCCATGGCTGTCTGCTCTTTTTTCTTCTTTGCTTTTTGCAATGTGAGCATCCAGGATTGATTCGTTAGGATTCAACATGCCCCGTTCTCGTGAACAGTACACACAACTGTTTAAAAAATAATAATCGAATCAACCTTCAGGCTTCAGAGTAAAACACAGCATCTGTCTTGTCTTTATCTTTTCACTGCAACTCTGCATCAAGATGTAGGGAATTATTACTTTAAAAAGTATGTGGCAGTAAAACTGTATTTCACACTATGATGGTTCAACAATTGATCTGCGGTTCACATGCATGGCGACCGTGGGGGGTGATAAGTACGGATCACGGCTCAACTACGGTCCTTTACACCACCAGTATGTATTGATATTTAGGCTGTGTGCCTTTTTTTGTAATTTCTTTTAAAATGTATGTAGTTCTGTTTTTGAGCTGTTATCTGTTAATGTTCTGTATTATGTCATGTTTCAAGATGTGTGGACCCAAGGAAGAGTAACAGCTTTTGCGACCTCTAATGGGAATCCTAATAAAATACCATTCTGTAAATTGTAACATATATTTATTGAAGTAGGATATGCAGGCTATAGGAATAGGCCACCTGGCATGGCCCTGCTGTGGGCTTGCCCAGTCATCGCTTTACTGTGGGGTGCCAGTCAATTTGAAATCAGCTGTACATCAGTCATATTACGTCGTCGTCACTCAGGCTGGGAATTGCTGGGACCTCACTATATGATATCACGATACATGTGTATTGCAATTCAATACATTTTTATTGGGTTTCAAATGTTCCAAATGTATTGCTCACCATCGAATCAATTTTATTTGTCACATGCTTTGTAACAACAGGTGTAGACTCAGTGAAATGCTTACTTAGGGGCCAATCACAACAATGTAGAGAAATAATATACGGTATAAATACACAATGAGAAACGATATCTTGGCTATATGCACAGGGCTACCAGTTCTGAGTTGTTGTGCAGGGTTATGATATTGAGGTACATATACAGTGGGAAGAACAAGTATTTGATACACTGCCGATTTTGCAGCTTTTCCTACTTTTCCTACCTCTAGCATGTAGAGGTCTGTAATTTTTATAATAGGTACACTACAAGTGTGAGAGACGGAATCTAAAACAAAAATCCAGAAAATCACATTGTATGATTTTTAAGTAATTAATTAGCATTTTATTGCATGACATAGGTATTTGATCACCTACCAACCAGTAAGAACTCCGGCTCTCACAGACCTGTTAGTTTTTCTTTAAGAAGCCCTCCTGTTCTCCACTCATTACCTGTATTAACTGCACCTGTTTGAACTTGTTACCTGTATAAAAGACACCTGTGCACACACTCAATCAAATAGACTCCAACCTCTCCACAATGATCAAGACCAGAGAGCTGTGTAAGGACATCAGGGATACAATTGTAGACCTGCACAAGGCTAGGATGGGCTACAGGACAATAGTCAAGCAGCTTGGTGAGAAGGCAACACCTGTTTGCGCAATTATTAGAAAATGGAAGAAGTTCAAGATGAGTCAATCACCCTCGGTCTGAGGCTCCATGCAAGATCTCACCTCGTGGGGCATCAATGATCATGAGGAAGGTGAGGAAACAGCCCAGAACTACACGGCAGGAACTGGTCAATGACCTGAAGAGAGCTGGGACCACAGTCTCAAAGAAAACCATTAACACACTATGCCGTCATGGATTCAAATCCTGCAGCGCACACAAGGTCCCCCTGCTCAAGCCAGCGCATATCCAGGCCCGTCTGAAGTTTGCCAATGACCATCTGGATGATCCAGAGGAGGAATGGGAGAAGGTCATGTGGTCTGATGAGACAAAAATAGAGCTTTTTGGTCTAAACTCCACTCGCTGTGTTTGGAGGAAGAAGGATGAGTACAACCCCAAGAACACCATCCCAACCGTGAAGCATGGAGGTGGAAACATCATTCTTTGGGGATGCTTTTCTGCAAAGGGGACAGGACGACTGCACCGTATTGAGGGGAGGATGGATGGGGCCATGTATCGCAAGATCTTGGCCAACAACCTCCTTCCCTCAGTAAGAGCATTGAAGATGGGTCGTAGCTGGGTCTTCCAGCATGACAACGACCCGAAACACACAGCCAAGGCATCTAAGGAGTGGCTCCGTAAGAAGCATCTCAAGGTCCTGGAATGGCCTAGCCAGTCTCCAGACCTGAACCCAATAGAAAATCTTTGGAGGGAGCAGAAAGTCCGTATTGCCCAGCGACAGCCCCGAAACCTGAAGGATCTGGATCTGGTGAAGGTCTGTATGGAGGAGTGGGCCAAAATCCCTGCTGCAGTGTGTGCAAACCTGGTCAAGAACTACAGGAAACGTATGATCTCTGAAATTGCAAACAAAGGTGTCTGTACCTAATATTAAGCGCTGCTTTTCTGATGTATCAAATACTTATGTCATGCAATAAAATGCAAATTAATACTTAAAAATCATAATGTGATTTTCTTGATTTTTGTTTTAGATTCCATCTCTCACAGTTGAAGTGTACCTATGATAGAAATTACAGACCTCTACATGCTTTGTAAGTAGGAAACACTGCCGATTTTGCAGGTTATCAAATACTTGTTCTCCCCACTGCAGGTAGGGGTAAAATGACTAGGTAACAGGATAGATAATTATTATTATTATTTTTTTTTAACCTTTATTTAACCAGGCAAGTCAGTTAAGAAGAAATTCTTATTTTCAATGACGGCCTGGGAACAGTGGGTTAACTGCCTGTTCAGGGGCAGAACAACAGATTTGTACCTTGTCAGCTCGGGGGTTTGAACTCTCAACCTTGCGGTTACTAGTCCAACGCTCTAACCACTAGGCTACACTGCCGTCCCATAATGAACAGTAGCATCAAATATCTGGTGCGGAGAGACAAGCGAGCCATGAGAAAACGAGTTCTCTTTAACTCAGTCAACTTCGGTACAACATGCTATGGAGAGTGGCACTCTCGAGACCTCTGAAGGATCTTACAATTACGCCTGACAAGGACAATAAAATCCACTCCTCGTTGGAAGCCTCCTCGTTGGAAGCGTGAGGCTCAGATTCATTCCTTCAATTATTTAGCTCTTCACTTCGTTTACAGTAACGATTCACGATACTAAAACAAACAATTAGAACGCGAGACTGTCTTGCATTGCTGCAACTAAACCGTCCCATAGAGGTAGAGCGTGCTCACCCCATGGATGTTGTGTGCTGAAGCTTGTACTTGTTTTCTAATGTTTTTTTGAGTTAATATTCAGTTTATTAGTGCAATGAGTAAGATGGTTAAGAGAACGACCTAGACAACGCTGGCTAAGCTGGGTTCTGGGTCATGCACCCTGTCAGGGTTATAGCATTTCTCTGAAAGATACTCGCTCTCTGTGTAGTTTCTCTGCTCGAAACCGGTCCGTGTGCACATTGCCACGTACTGTGTACAAACTCCCTGGAAAGACTTGTAGAATTCTTCGGCTTTCCTTTTCAGGGACCAGAGACAGGGTGGTCAGCGCAAATGTCTTGTGTGCATGCGTGTGGTGCATGGTGTGGCTGCCTGCGCCCAACCCTGGCAATGTGTGCTCTGTCGCCGGTTACGGGAGGCTTTTTGAACAGCGAAAACGGCCAAGTTCGGTGGGTAACCCCCGCCGAGAGTCTGCCTTGGTCAAGCACAACTTGTTTCTCTTCCCAGACTTGTTGATGAAGGGTCCGTTCCCACCTCAGTGATCTGGTCCTACGTTGGCTTTTGAGATTGGGCTAGCTAAACGAGCGCCGCAAAGCATGCTAGCCAGGTTGGCTAATTTGCCGAGGCGAGTTAGCTATTACCTTGGCATATATCTGATCGACCCTCTGCAAAAACACTACTGTGACAAGTTCCCCCACGTTTGGCCAATGGGATACTACATCAGCCATTGCCAGAGCCCCTGTGCCCGTAAAGGGGCTGGGCTTCATGCAGGCTATAGTCTCATGGCAGCACAACACATGTTGGAAGCTTGTTCATGTTTAATGCTCCCCTGCCTGTTGTCCCAGGCGCCCGGGCAGAATTAGCAAGCGAGGCCAGAGATTTTGTTCCTATGGGCTAGAGGTTTACCTCCGAAGATTATTGCTACCAATCCATCTACAAGGGCACCCTCCACGAGAGGACTGTATGGGTATAAGTGGCCTGCATTTGACCACTTTTGCCAAGATCAAGGACTTCTTCCTTTTCGGTGCTTTATAAAGGGCATCCTTATGTTTCTACATGAGCTTTTCAAGCATTCTCTGCTTTTAAGTGTACATGGCCGCTGTCTGAGTGTCATGTGGGAATTGACGGAACCTCACGGGTGGGCGCTCACTTCCTGACGGTGCGGTTCCTGAAAGGTGTGTGCGGTCTCAGACCTGTCTCTAAACCTATTGTGCCCACATGGGACTTGGCGCTGGTTTGAAGCATTGTGCTGCCCCCTTTGAGCCTCCGGAGTCGGTGGATCTAAAGATCCTCTACAACAAAACTTACCTGCTCATGGCTTTGGCCTTGGCCAAAAAGATTGGGAACCTCTTATCCGTACACCCTTCCTTTACTCCGCTTGTGGCGTTCTCTAAGCAGTGTCTCTCCAGCTGGATTGTGGCAACTATCTCGATGGCATATATAGGCACACGTTACCTAGCGGTGTACACGCCCACTCCACCATGGGTCTGGCAACGTCATGGTCCTTGTTTAATGGGTTGACTAGTGGAGATATTTTTGAGCATCACTGCACAATTTTGTGAGGTTTTGTCGCTTGAATGTCACTGCTCCCAGTAAAGCACAGTGTGCTTACAGCTGGGTCAGGGGAAGTCACAAGGCAGCGCTCCATAATCACAATACCCGCATCTCGCGTGGTCAGGTCTGGATTGTCTGCCATGGGCAGTTTAATTTAATATCAATTGGGGTTGGCTTGGGGGGTGACTTATTTCCCCATAGAATATGGTACCGAAGTTGACTGACCGAGAGACAATGTGATGTTATGACTATAACTACGGTTCCCTGAAGGAGGGAAACAAGGTCCTGCACCACCCATTTCTGGGCTCGGTGAAGAGGGGCCTTTTTAATTTAAGGAATGAAGCCGAGCGCTTTTTGCCCGTGGAAGGCGGCACTTCCAGTGAGGCACGGGTTTCATCGGCCTTGTCAGGCGTGATTGTAGAGCCTTCAACCGGAGTCGCGTGAGTTTGGCTCCCCATAGTATGTTTTACCGAAGTTGACTGACTGAAAGGCAACAGTCGTCATAACGTTACATTTTGGTCAGTCATCATGGAAATAAGTGCCAAACAAATTCTCTGTTTTCCATCTTTTTAAATAATCTATGAAGTAAAGAGTTGAGTTTTGGTGCAGGTACAGCCAACTAGCGGCAAAATAATATTGTGACGTCTATACGATATATTGTCAATATATGTCCTGATACGTAACTATCTAAACCTCTCCCTTGCTCTATCCATGTTGTGTCCAGGCTGTCCCAGAAGGGGACTGGTTCTGCCCGGAGTGCCGTCCCAAACGGCGAGCCAACCGCCTCACCTCCCGCCAACGCTCCTCTGTCGACTCTGAGGAAGAAGTGGAGGAAGAGGAGTCGTCAGAGGATGAAGTGGAAGAAGAATCGGAGGAAGAGGAATCAGAGGAGGAGACCGAGGAAGAAGAGAAGAGGTGTGTTTTGACCGTCACTATACTTGTAATTGTGTTAATTTACTATCATCTTAAAACCAAAACATTGTATTCATATATCCGAAGTTTCCCTTCCTCAATTCAGCCTCCCTCTTCTCCTATAGTGTCACTAAAAAGGGCCGGACTGCTGTGAAACCACCTGTGCCTACTACCAAAGGCAGTCGGTCAAATAGCAGGACCACCAGCAGCTCAAGTCATTCCACTCCCCGGAGCCAGCACACTACCCCCAAACAGGCCCTCTCGGCCGGGAAGGGAGCCTCCGCGAAGTCCTCGGGAAAGAAGCCCACCCCAATCTCCAACAAGCCCACCCCAGTCTCCAACAAGCCCACCCCAGTCTCCAACGGCAGACGCCCACCACGGCCAGGCAGCAGAGTCAGCTCTCGGATCAGTCACGAGATACTGGCCTCCAGCGGTACCTCCAGCAGGACAAGCAGCCAGCCTACTCCATCTCCTTCTCAGGCAGACTCCCGTAGAAGACCCATCTCCGGTAAGACCAGTTCTGCGAAATGTTTCTGTACAGAAGTGTTGAATGTTAATTTTGTCATGTATAGTTCCTTCAGAAAGTATTCATACCCCTTGACTTATTCCATATTTTGTGGTTTTGCAGCCTGAATTCCAAATTGATTAAATATAATAAATGTCTCACCTCTACACAAATTACCCCACAATGACTAAGTGAATGTGTTTTTAGAAATAATTGCAAAATGTATTAAAATGAAGTTCAGAAATCTGTTACATAACTATTCACAATAGGGCTGCCGAAGTGGCCTAAATCATATTAATTGAATTGTTTTTAAACTTACGGTCGATTTTCACTTTTTAGTTTTTTTCTCCGAGTAAGCTTTGTTGTACAGTTAAAGGTCAGATACATTATTTCTGATTGAAATGCAGTGTAATGAATACAGGGCTTGTGAAATTATACTTGTGCTTAATATAAGCCTTCCACAGTCAAGACCAACTAATTATTTTATCAAAATAGTTTAGCCTGCTTTTTTGCAATCACTGATCAATTAGGCTTTCATATCTATGAAAATGTCCTTTTTGTTACAGATTTAACCAGAACCATGCATAATGCACATTCACTTCTTGTAGCATGCATCATAGAAAATGAACACAGGTCTCATAAACAGTCTCTTAAGAACAAGCCCACGTGCTAGTGAGTATCCAGCTAATCTTTAAAGTAATCTTTATTTCACGTTTAGCCAACTTGGATCAATTTGTTAGCTATTTACAGTTTAATTGTAATGAACACACCCTTCTGTCGTAAATTATTTAAACAGCATGCTAGCCTGTCCACTTTGTTCAGATGTTTAAATCAAGCAGCCTACTTTATTTCTCAGAATGAGAGTTGCCAATTCCTTATTTGTTTTATGATTTTTGCACATTTATAAAACACAGCTAGTTTAAGTCTTTGGCTAAAATGCTGCTAGCGGTATGTGGTACCACAGTGTGGCGCACCACCAACTGAGCATACATTTTCCAGAATCAATGTTCATTAATATACTCCTGTTTTAGTAGTGCCTGCTGCATGCAATTTGAGCAATTCAGACAAAGGCTTTTGTGAGAAAGGTTTACTTCTCTATTACTGTGTGTATGGAGAGCAAGAAGTGAAGTAGTTGACTTGCCAAAATCCCAATGTGTTTCTATTGGTTTATTTTGGCCCTAAGCTTGTCCACCTACCTTCCCTCCTCTGGAACAATGGCTCCCATTGTTATGGTAGAGACATGTGCATCTTGTCATTATATACAGATATCTGGTGTAAATGAGAAGACCAAAAAGACATAAGAACTAGCGGACATAAAAACAAAACTAAAAACTTGATTATTGCGATACAGGCATTTGGAATATCGCACAAAAACATACATTTGAATTCATTCAATATATCACCTTAATTCACACCCCATGGGTTAATACATGTTAGAATCACATTTGGCAGCGACTATAGCTGTGAGTCTTTCTGGTTAAGTCTAAGTGCTTTGCACACCTGGATTGTACAATATTTGAACATTATTCTTAAAGAAATTCTTCAAGTTGGTTGATGATAATTGCTAGACAGCAATTTATGTCGCCGTTGATCTTCCAGACGATTTTAAATGAAAACTGTAACTAGGCCACTCGAACATTCAACGTAGTCTTTTTTTCTCCGATCACAGCCAATAAACTAACTGTTTTAAAGTCATCATTTGCCTTGTGGTGAAATGCCTCCTGTCCAGCAACAGAGTTAGGAAGGAACTGCATCATTGTAGTGACTGGGTGTATTAATGCACCGTCCAAAATGTAACTAATAATTTCACCATGCTCAATGTCTGCTATTTAATCTTATCCAATCTACCAAAAGGTGCTCTTTGCGAGGCTTTGGAAAACCTCCCTGGCCTTTTGCTTACACAATCTCCATTTAACAAATTCACAAAATGTGAAAAAAGTTAAGGGGTGTGAATACTTTCTGAAGGCTCTGTAACGCTTGAAAATCCTCAGGGGAGTGTCTTCAGTTATACAACTTCCTTCTAGTTGAGTCATTTTTAGTTTTTCTCAGACAGTGCACTTCTTTGATATTCACAATCGGCTACATCTTCTCTGTTCCTCCAGCAGAGGTCTCCCCCAAGCCCAAGCTGGTCCTGACTCCCTCGGTCTCAGGTTCTTCGTCCAGTCGCCGCAGCTCAGGGAGGAACTTGGGAGTCCATGAATTGTCTGCCTGCGAGCACCTGACCGTAGAGCTTGTCAGACATGAAGACAGCTGGCCCTTCATGAAGCTCGTGTCCAGGATACAGGTAATACGTGACTTTTTTTTAAAGGTACATTTCTTTCTGTTCCAGCTTGGCTCACAGAGAAACACATATGCGCGCATGCACTTAAACAAACACACACACACAGAGGCAGCACTCCTATGAATACACTTTGAATACAACTAGCTACCTCACTCCAGACGCCTACTATCTAACTATCTAACCCATATTTTTTCCCAGGGCCCCCCTTTTTTCACAGTGTAGTTTTTTGTTTTTAAAGTGAATTCCTACAATTCTAAGAATCATAACATCTTATAGGTAGGCTATTCAATGATATAATAATGGATAAGGAAAATAAATCAAGACCCCTCAATTTAATTTACTCTCAATTTAATGATTCATATGGTCTTTTACTAAAAGTGAATAGATCAATTGATGGCGAGAGTCACACATTGTAAGATTACTTCCTAAGCAAAGTCCAATTTCTTTGACTCCTCAACCATAGGTCTTAGCTCAGCTTCTGAATGTCAGAGAGAAATCAAAAATATCCCCATATGCATCAGTTGCGTCTTCTGGCATCTTACCTCATGTTTCTATTTATGCATCATTATAGATCTGTATAAATAATTGCACATTTATATATATTTTAAGTGTTGTGTATTTTTTTTACCCCTCAAATCAGGGAAGGTCCTGGTTGTTGGGTCAATTAGACCATTTCATGCTCATCTATCTAAAACATTTAGTTATTTCACTATTTTTGTAGGTTAGCTGGCTGGCATTGATCTTACTATGTAACAGGTGTTGGAACCAAATGTATTTTCCAGTCGTTTCGTTCGGAACAGAATATATATATTTTTTCATTCTACTTTTCCAACCAGCAAAATAAAGTAATGGTTTATGAAGTTCCTTTTTAAACCACATTTGGCTTGACATTAAGTTACTTTACCAAGTACTGTGAATAGAGCAGTTTTTTTAATGCAGTGGGCAAAAGTTAGTTTACCTGCTATTATGGGGCAGAAGAGGTGACTGACAATAAAGCAGGTGGGGAGAAAGTGAGAGAAAGCTGAGGGAGGAGGCCTGCTTTGAAGCGCTGGGCACCTTATTGTTATGACTTGCATTATCTGAACTAGGCCCATAGAATTATACCTACGGAGGACCGGCTTCTATGAAGGAACTTTGAATGTCTTTAGAGTTGGTTCAATGTTGGACCAAAACTAGAAAGCTAACAGGCTTGTGTGTGCAGAGCGGCACCAGAACTAAAGCTCCAATCACTTTTTTTGTTTTTAGGTGACACGTTTTTCTACACCAGCTTCAAACAGCAGAAAATATCATATTTTTGGTTATGATACAATTACTCTACATTATACTTGTTTGTTTTGTCACAAACTGGAATTACAATCTTATCAACCAGGAAATGGCAGGGCGATTTCTACATAGTATACCTTCTAAACATGTCTTACCTTTTGTGTAGTTAAATCTTATGTGAAACATAACTATAGTATCCTTAACTAGTGTTGAAAAAGTTAATCCATTGTTTAATTAAAAATGAATTGCGTTTAACGTCAGTAGTAGGCTAGTAGACTATACTTCGGGAGGGGCAGGTAGCCTACGCGCGTGCACACAGTGGCCAAGATTTTCCGCTGGAAGGTAGACACTGGAATTAACTGTACGGGCAGCAAATGCACATCCATCTCCAAATGCTTTTGGTAACTTGGACAGAAAGTTCACGTTGATCCACTGAGGCAAAAAAGACACACACAAATTAACTACAGCGCATTTTCTATATTTGTGGGCATGTGACAAATAAATGTTTATTTGATTAGTCGTGCGGTTACTTGTATACCCTCTGATTTATTTGTCCTCACTTCTGCAGGTTCCAGACTACTTCGACATTATCAAAAGACCCATAGCTCTGAGCACTATCAGAGAAAAGGTCAACAACTGTGAATATAAAACAGCTTGTAAGTTGATTTTTTTGCTTTTACCTAAACCAACACTAAGACTTGAACCATTTCCTTGTATATTGGATTACATTTTTTATCAGCATGAAAAACTAGTTTTATGCGGTCATGGTTCTGCACACCAGATTTGAAATTATTTCTGATCATCTTTTTCCCCCTCCTATCTCACAGCGGAGTACATTGAGGACGTGGAGCTCATGTTTGCCAATTGTTTACAATACAACCCTCGGCACACGAATGAAGCTAAAGCAGGAGCAAGGCTCCAAGCCTTCTTCAACTCAGAAGTCTCTAATCTGGGGCTGGCAGACCGGACCACTCCTCCACAGAAGCGGCCCCGGATGTAAAGCCGACTGACTGAAACTACTGGGTCATATTCATGCACACCGTTGCAAGAATTTAATTGGTTTTGCGACAAAAACAACGTTTGTTATTGGAGACTTGTTTATTTTTTTACCTTTTATTTTATCAGGGAGTCATGCTGAGACCAAGGTCTCTTTTACAGATGAGCCCTGAATGACAGAAAATACACACGGTCATAATTCAGGTAGTCCCTCTGTTTCGTTCTGTTTTCTTCCTTTTTGTTTCTAGTGAATATGACCGTGCATTGTAAAGTCTGAACATTCCCAAACCATTTTGGAAGTGTAAATATCATACCCTCTCAAGATAAGGCAGGAACAACTATATCGTTGTGAAAGTATTTGCACTGAATATTTCAAAAAGCCTTTCTATTTGTATTCACTCAGGGTAAACTGAGGGTAAATTGTTGTTTGAAACCAGGTTTCAACAGTGCATTTATATTTTGTATATTGGCAGCATTCCTAGACTACTATTTTTGTGCACATACTTTTTGTACTTCAGTTGATTTAGCTGAATTAAGTATTGGAACTTAATATGGACAGTTTAATTTTAGTTTCATAATATTGAACATATTTTACATCAACTGTTTCAGGTTCCCATCTTTCAGTGAAACACTACACTGGAAACCGATATTATTTCTTATGTCTCTTATTTCCTATCATTCATTGGTTATTTATTTCGTTTTGAATGCAATAACTTTATTTATATTTCTATAGAACATGTTTTTGTAAAGAATTATTGGCCTAGTTTTGAGTTCAGTCTTTAGAAACTGTTAGGGTCTAAATACTGAGTGTTGTCCCCCTTACTGTCACCTTTGCTTTGTATTTGCTATCGTGTACATTTTCCTATATATACAAATAAATTGACTTTGTTTAATACTTCTTGGTCATCTCTCACTTTTTGTTGCCAATGTCTTCTAAATAATTGTGAGGCGTATTGTTTTCAGGTTAGGTGTCCATTTTTAGTAGGGTTAGAAAATAACTTACCGATGCCTGAGTTGAATGTAGAAGTGGAAGTCCTTGCTTAGCTTTATTGTCATCAGTATGTCATAGGATAAATTCCTCCTATCCCATTCCTGATCCCGCCCGCTGCAAGTGCGGTGGCTCATACTGGCGCGCCCCTTACCACCACCTTTCTCCCCCGCTCTCTCCCAGTCCCACACACCCGGTCGGCTCGTCCAAACATTACCATATCTATTTACCCACATAATCGCAAATCACACAGGACCGACGATCGGACATCATGGTAAACGGCTTTACTTTTCTAGTTAGATGTTAGGTAGTTTCTAGTTCGGTGTAGATGGAACTTTTTGTAACTTTGTTACACTGGGCTGTTTTCGAAAAACGTTGCTTGCTTGCATACCAATGTTTGATTGCTGGTTATAGTTGTTTTGGACATTCCATAGTGATTAGCTGTAGCTACGAAGTTTGTTTCAAGTTAAATAATATACCGTTGTAAATTTCTAAAATCAGTTCCAGTTTAGGATTGCTGCAAGGCCTGCAGTCTAAGGCGGCCATTTTAATTTAATTATAGCGCAGTCCTCTGTCTAACGGTAATCGCTAAACTTTCAGCTCATGAAGACAAGTTGGCTTCTGGCTAACGTTAAAACCAATCCTGCTGGCAATCACATTTTCTACGCTATAAGCTTCTGTAGCTAGCTGGTTATAGATGATAGACTAGATTACTTGAAATGGTCTTACTGTGCTGTTTGATTGCACTCGAGTCAAGCTAATAACGCGCCCATGCGGATTTCCACGCTTGTTCCCATACCAGCTAGTTTGCTGCAGTGGTCCTTGACACATGCAAAAGGTTGCTGGACACAGTGCTAGCTAGTTTCCGGTCTTATTCGCTGACAGTTGCGAGTGTGGTGGTCACTCAGTGGTCAGCGAGTCCTTTTTGATAAAGGGTTTTTAGCCAGTACACCACCGTGTTGAATGTCCAATTGCCATCGCTATTGATGGAACACTTTGGCCAGCTGACATAGCCTATGAGGCATGCAAAATGACTCAGCAGGTGTGCTGGCAGGTAGTGTCAGAGTGAAAGTGTTGATTCATTGTAAATGAGTGTCAAAGTAAAGGAAGGTTATGATCAATGCTGCAGTCACTTGTTATTTTGTCTGCATGACTCGTATCGGTAGCTAATTCTATAGCTGCATACTGTATGTGTAAATGTTTGCGTTTCTTATGCCTTCTAATAGTGACCCCAGGGAAAGCATTTCCATGCTGTTTAGCTATGGGTCTAGATTCAATGTCCACATAATAAAGGGACATGATAATAACTATAGTGTCTTAGCAGCATTGTTCCCTGTGTTTACTAGCTATTGAACAGGGCACCACCATATTGAAGGCTGCCATTTCATTCCCCCCTCTTTCCGCAGGCCTCTGGTGTCACTGTCAACGATGAAGTCATCAAGGTCTTCAATGACATGAAAGTCAGGAAGTCATCCTCTACCGAAGATGTAAAAAAGCGTAAAAAGGCTGTGCTGTTTTGCCTCAGCGATGACAAGAAGAAGATTGTTGTGGAAGAGGGCAAGTGGATCCTCGTTGGTGACATTGGGGAGTCGGTGGACGACCCATACGCCTGCTTCGTCAAACTTCTACCTCTCAACGATTGCAGATACGGCTTATATGATGCCACATATGAAACAAAAGAATCCAAGAAAGAAGACCTGGTATTTATATTTTGGTACGTTTGGATGTTGTAATGTAAGGAGAACCATAGCTTGGTGGCCCCAGGTATAAAACAGTTTGAGAAACACGGTCTTTGACTTTGGGTAAAATAACTGATACTTTAATTTGTGTGGTATGGAATAAGGACATTAGTCTTAAATTGTTTCTCTCATTCCAGGGCACCTGAGGGTGCTCCCTTGAAAAGCAAGATGATCTACGCCAGCTCTAAAGATGCCATTAAAAAGAAGTTCACAGGTGAGTGACAATGACTATATCAAACTGCTATTCCTGTATGTTTGACCTGATATCGTATGATCGTGCTCAGTAATTTGTTCAGGTGAATTTGCATAGTCTAAACGGTTAACTTCTAGTTAACTATCTTGTTAGAACAATTTAGACGGTTTTTTTTACAAACATAAGTTATTTTCTTTCCCTATCTATGATCTATAAAAGTTCCATGGCTATAGCTATTGAAGTTATTAAAAACACTGTTCAATTTGAACCCCATGGAAAGTTTTTAAAATGTGGTGTCAAACAAAATTCCCCCCGCCTTGATAGTATTCAACATGACAGTATAAAATGGATGGCAATCAGCTCTATACATCCCTTTCTTTCAGGTATCAAACACGAATGGCAAGTCAACGGATTAGACGACATCCAGGACCGCGCCACCCTTGCAGACAAGTTGGGAGGAAACGTGGTGGTGTCACTCGAAGGGTTACCATTGTAAACGGAAATACTACGTGCCATCTGGATTCCAGACGCTTTCACCTTAGCAGTTGTGTCTATATAATTTGGTCCTAAAGGAATAGCTGTAGGCTTTTATTTTGTTCAGTTTTATTATCTTTTTTTCGCACAAAGGAGATCTCATTAACATATGCAAAAGCCTACAAGTTATTTTGCCAGCTGACTTCAAAAAAAAAAATGCTGGTATTTTATTTTTTACCTTCGAGGAATGTTCACTCATCAGGTGTTTTGCCAAACAAATATGTACAACAGCACCACACTACCTGAGATTAATAACACTCCCAAAACAAAAAGTTTAGCACTGTTTTTGCATTCTTTGCTGCCTAAACAGTGACTAAATGCTCAGTAGAGTAGGAAAATGTGAACGCTTTCTATAATGCCTTGACAGTCATATTCACTGCCCAGGTTACAGCTAAAAGTAAGTATTTTGCACTAATTAGGTTTTTCATATGACTGACGTATTTATTTGAAGTGTTCTATCGTATCCAATATGTTATTCGACCTGGCAAAACACGTAATAGACTATGCATATATAAAGCACTTTTTTGTTTATACACTACAAGTTGAGACAAAAAAGTTTCGAATAACTATAAAGAATATCTATATTTATGTCAACTAGAGATGTTACCTCAGTTTTCATTCCTGTTATGCATATGGACAAGAACAGATGAGTATTTGACTGTTCAATTGCCACCTTACTTTCATTTGAATGTACAGTACACCACCGTAAAAAGGAGGGGTTGTGGTTGCAGTTTTTTTTTTTACACTAAACAAAATAATTCAAATATATCAGTAAAGATGGCAATATGTGCATTTGGAGCATTAAGTGGAACATTGTTTTTGAGATCAGGCGAGGAGGTTGCCACTTTGCAATAAAACCTTGTGGCAGATAACAGAAAGAAGTGTCTTCTGTTCTGGGTTGTCTCTGAGTGTATCTGTTCATTAGGAGGCCTGAGAAGCAATAAAGAGATACATTAATGATTTCCTCTAACAGGAAATAGAAAGATCTGGCCTATATGCTATGCTATGTTGCCTTGGTTAGTTTTTTATTCAGATGCAGTGAGTGTGTGACAATCTAATGGGCTCTGTTCAGGAGGGCAGCTTCAACTTAACGGAACATTCTGGTATAAATATATTGTGTATAATTGGGAATAATTTCAGCTCTATACATTATATTTTCTGTGTGAAACTCCAAATGGAAATAAGGTGGGTTCCTTGATACTTCTTATATCTAATATCTACACTGTTGTGCGTGAAGCCAAGCTAGTAAGGCTATTTCTGTTGTAGTACAGCAAATCATTACTGACCAACCTCCGATCATACTGTATGTCATTGGAATTGGAGAACTGTCAACTTATGTCATTGAAATATTTATAGATTGAATCATATTTTTATGTAATGCTCTTTCAACCTTAGAGAACTGCAGTTTCCCAAATTAATCAAATCACCTTTTTTATACTCTCCATCTCAGTTTCAATGAACAGCCAGGCCAGTCTGCCCCTGTCCCTTCATTTGAACAGGGCCAAATGTTTCTAGGAAAGAGCGAGTGGTGCGTCTTTTACTGCAACTGGGCTGAGGGCCAGGCCTGCTGCCTTCTGCCTGTAGTGAATTTGATCTGCAGGCAGTGAGCAATCCTCTGCTGGTCAGAGCTATTTATGGCCAACACATGCTTTTGTGTCTTGTCATCGTTGTCCACAAATGGCAAAACTGGACAAGCTTCCAAAGAGCAACGAAAGGGAAGCCCTGGTAGAGGAGAAGAGTAGCACGTTAAAGTACACACGCTTGCCGCCCGCTACCAAGAATGCTTTTCACACTCAAGAAACAGAATAGGAAAGAAGGGGATGGAAAAATCACATAGGAAAAAAATCCTTGGTGTATTAATATAAGATGTTGTAAACCCCTGCTTATGGGAAGTATCTAACGCAACAGATGGCCCAGTCCTGTGACAGCTGAAATATATGGTGTAGGTTGGCGTTGGTGTCACACCAAATAGACTTCGAACAAACTCTTGATTGTATCTCTGTCTGGACTGACTATGCTACAACTTAGTGAGCAACAAGTATTATCCAATGGTGTCCCCAGTGTCTAGAACGTTGTAGTATACTAGTCATGGTTAGGTAACCTAGTGGTTAAGAGCGTTGGGCCAGTAAACCAAAAGGTCGCTGGTTTGAATCCCCGAGCCGACAAGGTTAAATCTGTCCATATGCCCCTGAGCAAGGCAACCCTAATTGCTTCTGTAAGTCGCTAAAGGACTTAACATTTAATAATGTTATGAAACTGGTCTGAAGGCTACTGCTGTATAACTTATCTTATACGGGCTAGTCACACAAACATGCCTATTGAGTAAGGAAGTTACTTTTGTCCTCCGAAGAGGGAGCGTGGTGGATGGGCCGATTGATAAAATAAAAATGTATGAGGATATTATTAGGAAGGTCAATACAGGTTATTCATTTTCATACTTTGTGACTTTTTTGTTGTTGAACTTTCATCTTCTAGACACTGCCACATCAAGTGCATCCTATAGCCTGGTGGAACCAGCCCTGCATCCTTTGACAGGCATATCATTGATGTTGGTCTTAACTAGTCTAAAAATAGTTTAAAATAGTCTAATCAATATATCCAATACATTTGTCAACGAGCCAATTAAAGATTAAATCATAACTATTTTCCTCTTCAGTGGAAAATTCCATGAACTTTTCCCTACTGTGTCTCTATATGAAAGATACTGTGTTGAATTTAGAATGTGGTCTCTCTCAGAGCAGTACATGTAGACACCTACAGTACATGTAAGCCCTTATACCCTCATGCATATGTTAAACAAAGTGCCTGTTATTCATGTCAACTCAGAATGTGTCTGAACAAGAAAGTAAACAATAAAATGAAAATAAACAAGTGACCTCTCCTTGCTCTCAACAAGATTCTCCATACTAACAAGATGAGCACAGCCAGCCAGCGCATGTAGCTTGTCATTCAGAGTTATCATCATATGATACAGTCATACATCATTATAGTCCAACAACATCAGGGATGTAATGATGAAAGGGCCTACAGTATCTCGGTATGTGGATCAAATCAAAGTGTATTTGTCACCTGCAAAGGATCTTGCAGGTGTAAACAGTACAGTGACATGCTTACTTGCAAGCTCTCCTTAACAGTGCAGTACATGTGTACAATCTAAATGACAAATATCAAAGTCAGATGACAAAATCTAAATATTCCCAAGTAATAAAAAGTAGTAATAATAGTAATATAAAACTAGTTGTGGAGATCAAACTGTTATGTATCGTTATGAAGCAACAATTCGTGTTGTCACAGTTCTGCACTATGTCAAAACATATTTCTCAATTTGAAATAGCAAAATAAAACAAGCCATGTTGATGCTGTGATTAAGTTACACTCAAGTCTAGAATTGATTTGATTCATTACATTGGGGTTGTTTTGTATAATTGCATCACATCACAGAAAGTTAAAGGGTCAATCAGCACTTGAAACAATAACAAAGCGTTTCCCCGCCACTATTTAAGTAAAAAGCTGAGGGATGGGGCGGGAGAAATGTAATCACTCTCAAATTCATAGAGCTATGGATGCAAGGACTAACCATCCATGATATACATATTATAGTTTAATATTTTTTTAAGGCTAAACAGTGTTTGTTTACATGTACTTTCTTTTGAAAGATTGGAGTAAAACAAGCTCATATTTTGGACTCAGATGGAATACGACAGTTAAACTAAGCTGATGAGGCATTTAGAAGTTATTTTCTTTAAGAATCAATGGATGTAGAAACTGCTGATTGCCCCTTTAATATAATGAATATTTAAAATATTACTTTTAAGGTAAGAAAGAAAAAATATTTTTGTAGTTTATTACATGTTAATACCATGGCGTCACCAAACCATAATTTGCACATAGACTGTTGATCAAAGATTATTATAATTGTGTGAGTTTAGTGCCGTCTAGTGTTCGTTATATATAAGCCCCAGGCTTTATGTATTTGAATCCAATTGTAAACAGCACACAGACCAAAGATCATACCACAACGATATAGCTCCGAAACAAGGAGTATTTGTATTTATTAATTAAGGATTCCCATCAATCATCCTGGAGTCCAAACAAATAAGGCAAAAATTTAATAAAATGACAATTTCTTTAAACCTTTATTTAACCAGGCAAGTCAGTTAAGAACAAATTCTTATTTTTAATGACAGCCTAGGAACAGTGGGTTAACTGCCTGTTCAGGGGCAGAACGACAGATTTGTACCTTGTCAGCTCAGGGGTTTGAACTTGCAACCTTCCGGTTAGTAGTCCAACGCTCTAACCACTAGGCTACCCTGCCACCTCATAAAACATTGCACCATACAACATTGATAATAACACCATACATACATGTGTGTCTGTCTCCTCACAGTCTGCATTATTAAATAAGGTGTAGTTTTATCTGGGGTTTTTTCAATCTGATTTTACTGCATGAGTTCCATGTAATACTCTTATGTTTTCCAGTCCGTTTTGGACATGTGGACTGTGAAGAGACCCCTGGTGGAATGTCTTGTGGGTTATGCATGGGTGTCTGAGCTGTGTGCTAGTCATTTGAACAGACAGCTCATTGCTTTCAGCATGTCAATACCTCTCACAAAGTAGTGATGCAGTCAATCTCTCCTCTACTTTGAGCCAGGAGAGGTTGACATGCATGCCATTGATGTTAGCTCTCAGAGTACATTTAAGGGCCAGCCGCGCTGCTTTATTGCATATGTCTCTCTTTGTGGCCCTTGACAATATGACTGGGCAGTAGTCCAGGTGCGATAAAACTAGGGCCTGTAGGACTTGTTTTGTTGATAGCAATGTGAAGAAAGCAGAGCAGCTTTTTATTACAGGCAGACCTCTCCCCATCTTAGCTACCATTGTGTCAAAATGTTTTGACCATTATATTTTATAATCCAGGGTTACACCAAGCAGTTTAGTTTACCTCAACCTTTTCATTTTCCACATTATTCATTTCAAGTTTTAGTTGAAGTTTAGGGTTTTGTGAATGATTTGTATGAAAAAAATGCTTTTAGTTTTTGAAATACTTAGGAGTAGCTTACTTCTTGCCACCCATTCTAAAACTGACTGCAGCTCTTTAAGTGTTGCAGTGATTTCACTTTCTGTGGTAACGGACGTGTATAATATTGAGCCAATCATCATCATCATCATTTGTGCAAGTGCCATCCGTACATGTTGAGTGCCCTTCCCTATAATCGTGAAGAAAATCATTTGATAATTTGTTTACTGTGAAATAGCATTGTATCTGATCAAACACCATTTTTTTTTCAAAAGTTTACTACGGGTTGCTAGCAGGCTGTTTGGTGGGCTGTTTTGAGCCATTAAAGGGTGCTTTTTAATTATTGGGAAGCAGAATGACTTTTGCTTCCCTTCAGGCCTGAGGATACACACCTTCCTGTAGGCTTAGATTGAAGAGATGGCTAATAGGAGTGGCAATATTGTCTGTATCATCCTCAGTCATTTTACATCCAAGTTGATATACAACAATAATTATTTCAGCTCTTCCACACTCACTTTACAGAAATCTAAATAACAATGCTTGTCTTTCATAATTTGGTGAGTTATGCATGGTGTGAAGTTTAATCATTTGTTGTTGGAATGTCATCCCTAAATTTGTTAATCTTACAAAGGGAAAACATTAAAACAGTTGTCAATATCAGTGGGTTTTGTGATTAATGAATCATCTGATTCAATGAATATTGGAGCTGAGTTTGCCTTTTTCCCAAAAATGTTATTTCAGGTGCTCCAAAGCTTTTTACTATCATTCTTTATATAATTTATTTGTTTCATAGTACAGTTTCTTATTTTTGTTTAGTTTAGACACATGTTTACTCAATTTACAGTATGTTTGCCTTTCAGCCAGACTTATTTGCCATTCCTTTTGCCTCATCCTGCACAACCATATAATTTTTCAGTTTCTCATCATCTTCAACATAGGAATCACTACAAAACCTCTTGTATGACCTCTTATACACTATATTAGGCCCAGCCTCATGTGGCTGGAGTGTGTCAGCAGTTCCTGCAAGAGGAAGGCATTGATGCTATGGACTGGCCAGCCCGTTCCCCAGACCTGAATCCAATTGAGCACATCTTGGACATCATGTCTCGCTCCATCCACCAACGCCACGTTGCACCACAGACTGTCCAGGAGTTGGCGGATGCTTTAGTCCAGGTCTGGGAGGAGATCCCTCAGGAGACCATCCTCTACCTCATCAGGAGCATGCCCAGGCGTTGTAGGGAGGTCATACAGGCATGTGAAGGCCACACACACTACTGAGCCTCATTTTGACTTATTTTAAGGACATTACATCAAAGTTGGATCAGCCTGTAGTGTGGTTTTCCACTTTAATTTTGAGTGTGACTCCAAATCCAGACCTCCATGGGTTGATAAATGTGATTTCCATTGATAATGGTTGTGTGATTTTGTTGTCAGCACATTCAACTATGTAAAGAAAAAAGTATTTAATAAGAATATTTCATTCATTCAGATCTAGGATGTGTTATTTTACTGTTCCCTTTATTTATTTTTTGAGCAGTGTACCTTTATTTAACGAGGCAAGTCAGTTTCAATGACGGTCTAGGAACGGTGGGTTAACTGCCTTGTTCAGGGGCAGAACGACAGATTTTCACCTTGTCAGTTCGGGGGATCCAATCTTGCAATACAGTTAACTCGTCCAACGCAACAACGACCTGCCTCTCTCTCGTTGCACTCCACAAGGAAACTGCCTGTTACACGAATGCAGTAAGCCAAGGTAAGTTGCTAGCTATCATTAAACATATCTTATAAAAAAACAATCAATCATCACTAGTTAACTACACATGGTTGATGATATTACTAGATATTATCTAGCGTGTCCTGCGTTGCATATAATCTGACTGAGCATACAAGTATCTAAGTATCTGACTGAGTGGTGGTAGGCAGAAGCAGGCACGTAAACATTCATTCAAACAGCACTTTTGGGCCTTTTGCCAGCAGCTCTTCGTTGTGCGTCAAGCATTGCGCTGTTTATGACTTCAAGCCTATCAACTCCCGAGATGAGGCTGGTGTGCTAATAGCGTTTCAAACGTCACTCGCTCTGAGCCTTCTAGTAGTTGTTCCCCTTGCTCTGCATGGGTAACCTGCTTCGATGGTGGCTGTTGTCATTGTGTTGCTGGTTCAATCCCAGGGAGGAGCGAGGAGAGGGACGGAAGCTATACTGTTACACTGGCAATACTAAAGTGCCTATAAGAACATCCAATAGTCAAAGGTTAATGAAATACAAATTGTATAGAGGGAAATAGTCCTATAATTCCTATAATAAATACAACCTAAAACTTCTTACCTGGGAATATTGAAGACTCATGTTAATAGGAACCACCAGCTTTCATATGTTCTGAGCAAGGAACTGAAACGTTAGCTTTCTTACATAGCACATATTGCACTTTTACTTTCTTCTCCAACACTTTGTTTTTGCATTATTTAAACCAAATTTGAACATGTTTCATTATTTATTTGAGGAAAAATTGATTTTATTGATGTATTATATTAAGTTAAAATAAGTGTTCATTCAGTATTGTTGTAATTGTCATTATTACAAATAAATCGGCCAATTAATCGGTACCGGCTTTTTTGGTCCTCCAATAATCGGTATCGGAGTTGAAAAATCGTAATCGGTAGACCTCTATTTAATTCCTGTGCTGTTTGTAAATACCCTGGTAGGTTGACTGATAACCTGAACCAGGTTGCAGGCACCAGTTATAGTTTGAAGCTTTTTCTTGAGTGGACAGCTTGATGAAAGCCAATCAATATTTTGGTCACCCACAAAATATACCTCGCTCTTGATATCAGATACATTATGAAGCATTTCACACATATTATCCAGATACTGATTGTTAGTCTATAGCAACTTCCCACAAGAATAGGCTTTAGGTAAGGCAGTTGAACCTGTAGCCATATTACTTCAACAGCATTTGGTATGAGATACTCTATGACTCTGAATATAAACAGAAACACTTCCTCCATTGGCATTCCTGTCTCTTCTATATATGGTATAACCATGTACTGCTACCAGTGTATCATCAAAGGTATTATATAAGTGAGTTTCAGAGATAGTCAGTATATGAATGTTGGATTGAAAGAGGCATTCAAGGGAGTTCGAGGAACATAAATTAGGTTACTTACATTGACTGCTGACACCCCTGCAGCAGCACTACGACAACTCAGCGACACAATGGTAGGGATTATCTGAGCAGGGCTTGGGTCACGGGTAATTCATTGTCTCAACGCGGCCTTCAAGTGTGCGGACAGGGTCCAGTACAAGCCTCTTTCCCCCTTCGCTTAAGACAGAGTATAGCTCTTTGATTCTGTTTTCCCCCTTCCCACACCCAGCTTCTTCTATAACAAACACAACAGAACTGATATAATTTGGGGTCAGCAGTTCTGGACTGTCAGATTGATGTTTCTAACCAACACACATTGTACAGTTCATATTCTGCGGGGTGGTAGGTAGAGAGGCAGATCAGTAGCCAGAAGATTTTTGTCTATTCAATTCTATTTTTACAAAATACAGTACAGTATATTAGGTCAATTGCTATATATGAGCTATGGAAATGTACCACACTGACGAAATACTACAATAAACCCTCTTAATACACCTGACGACCTGGTTGAATGGAGGAGAAACAAACACAATTAAATTAGGGAAAAAGTAATGCAATTCAAATAATTATGGAAAGCCTTTTGCTGATGATTCTTAATCAATGGGCTCATCTAGATCACACGATAGCTTACCTACAGATTCAGAGAGTTAACCAAGGTCACAAATTGGTGGTTTGTGCTGCAAATGCAAATCTAGTCCCCATAGGACAAATAACCTACTTCGATGGATCTATCCATGAAGGGTATAGACAATGTTTAAACCTTTTTAATAGTTTTGTGAATGTGTTGGGATGAAATTGTGAGAGTAAAACTATTTGGAAGGGCCTAGCCTAGTAGTACTAGTGAAGTGACTACTCTTGGCCCCACTTGAAAGTTTGAATTGAAAGCTCCACCACACTATTTACTGACTTTGGCTCCACCTTCTCAGATCCCACCGTCACACGACTTCCTCACTATTCCACCCGCAGCAGCCATGATGGTAGGTGTTATACACAATTTACTCTAGCTAGCGCACCTTATTGTTTTATATGTGCAATCATCTGACACATTCATCAATAAACGATGATTTGCCCATTGAAAGTTAATGTGGCTAATGCATGTCCTGTGACGCCGTATTTTGTTTACCTAGCAAGAAGGGCTGGACGATGGTCCCGATTTCCTCTCCGAGGAGGACAGAGGAGTAAGTTTTTTCTTCTTCTTTGATTTAAAATACAAATATTTATCTTATTTGTATTTTGACCTTAACAGTTCGATCAGCTATTTATATTATTTGTATTCTGCAGTAATTCCTTATTGCACGATTTGATCAGCTGTTAGACAAGTGAAAGCCGTGGCTAACAGACGTCAAATTTGTTGAATAGCTAGCTACTGTTAGCTAAGCTTGCCAGCTTGACCACATCAGGAGTCAGTTGACTTCCTACTAGCTGGCCAGCTAGCTGGCAACTGTTACAATCCATTAGCTAGCTAACTAACGTTAGTTACCGTTTGTTAACAATGAACATAAGCTTATTTTAACTGCTCACTGTATGAATAACTATATTGCCATTGCTAACTAGTAACAGACCCATATACCTATGCACATTTATTAGATTTCTGCTATTGTTTTGCAGGCTAGCTAAGCTAGGAAGTGCATAGCCCAATAATGTAAAGTTACTCATACTTTGTTCGTGTCACACCTTATGTTATTTTCAAAGGTAGACCGGCTCTGGCAGCCAAAACAGCTAAATACTCCATCTAAACGTGAATCGATTATCAATTGCGATACGGTTCTAGAAACATAAAGCCCTTTACTTTCATATCACATCAAACCCTTACCAAAAAATATTGCCGTTTTGAAAGTGCAGTCAACTGTGGTATGTTGGATGCAGTAATTGAAGCATACTGCCGTTATACTGACTGCACTCTGACTGCAATCTTTTTCATAATGGTATTTTCACACATGCAAAATCTACACTAACTGTGTACACTGTTTTAGCCGGCTTTATCACAGTTGCAGCCGACAGTATTTTTCAGCTACAACAAGTTTCTGGCGGCCTTCTTCGGTCTCACACAGGTGTTCGGAGCATGCTAGATAGCTAACTAGCAGAGGTGGACGCCTGCTCACGCCTGTTGTCTTTCCTTAAACATGCGCTGTAACATGGAGATATGGCCGTGTGGAAACACTAATCCCAACCCTATTAAAGGTGTGTAGTAATTGAACTTTTTGTTTATTTTTTTATTATTAGTTCTTGCTGATATGAAAGATATGTTTCCAAAACCATACCGCAAGCGATACGTGTTCATGTTTAGAGCATGCCTCGGGGGCTCTTAACAAAAGTCCCCGGGAAGAAGATACCTTCATCCATAGGCACTAAAGGTAGTTAGCATCTATGAATGGGTTAGGACGTGCACAGCTTCTGAGTTGGCTAGTAAGCCAATACATAGTCTGATTAATCAGGCTGTAATACACAATTAATTTGTATACAGCTCGACACTAATGCCTAGAAAATCATGTAAATGTTCCTTATAAGCCAGAATGTTGAATAAAATCACATTGAAACTTACCGGTTGTCTGTGCGGTTTGTCCTTCAGCTGCTCAAAAGTTAAGACGAATAAAGTATTGTGTACCCAACTTCTTAGAGGGCCGGTAGGTATATGGTTTGGCATGGAGGTAAAGTTCGTTTTATTGGATATTCGGTTTTCTCTCGTCAATAGCTATTGACCCAAGCGTGCCATGACATGAACATGTTTTGTTCTTAACCAGGGGGGGATGAAGAACAAGCGATTCCTTTTTTTGTGTGAATTTTGTTACGTTATAGGCTTATTCTAAAAATGTATTGAAATGTTTTTCCCCCTCATCAATCTACACACAATACCCCATAATGAAAAAACAAGAATAGTTTTTTTTTTTAAATGTTTTCACATTACAAATGCAAAACAGAAATATCACATTTACATACAGTACCAGTCAAAAGTTTGAACACACCTACTCATTGAAGAGAAACGACAGTCCATCATTACTTTAAGACATGAAGGTCAGTCAATTCGGAAAATTTCAAGAACTTAAACATTTTCTTCAAGTACTGTCGTAAAAACGATGAAGCCCTATGATGAAACTGGCTTTCATGAGGACCGCCACAGGAAAGGAAGACCCAGAGTTACCTCTGCTGCAGAGGATAAGTTCATTATCATTCTGCAGCGATACGCCATCCCATCAAGGTTTGCGCTTAGTGGGACTAGCATTAGTTTCTCAACAGGACAATGACCCAACACACCTCCAGGCTGTGTAAGGGCTATTTGACCAAGAAGGACAATGATGGAGTGCTGCATCAGATGACCTGGCCTACACAATCACCTGACCTCAACCCAATTGAGATGGTTTGGGATGTGTTGGACTGCAGAGTAAAGGAAAAGCAGCCAACAAGTGCTCAGCATATGTGGGATCTCAAGCATTCCAGGTGAAGCTGGTTGAGAGAATGCCAAGAGTGTACAAGGCTGTCATCAAGGGTGGCAAATTTGAAGATTCTAAAATATAAATATATTTTGATTGCACACGTTTTGGTTACTACATGATTCTATGTGTTATTTCATAGTTTTGATGTCTTCACTATTATTCTACAATGTAAAAATAAAGAAAACCCTTGAATGAGTAGGTGTGTCATCTTTTGACTGGTAGTGGAAGTATTCAGACCCTTTACTCAGTACTTTGTTGAAGCACCTTTGGTAGCTATTTGTATTATTGGTATTCTGCAGTAATTCCTTATTGCATGATCTGATCAGCTGTTAGAC
This sequence comes from Oncorhynchus masou masou, assembly GCF_036934945.1. Lineage (NCBI taxonomy): Eukaryota > Metazoa > Chordata > Actinopteri > Salmoniformes > Salmonidae > Oncorhynchus > Oncorhynchus masou. Next base: position 23,672,711 of record NC_088232.1, read on the forward strand.
AGGTGACATCCGTGGCTAACAACAGACGTCAAATTTGTTGAATAGCTAGCAACAAATACAAAACTAAATACTCATTTACATAAGTATTCAGACCCTTTGCTCAGTACTTTGTTGAAGCACCTTTGGCAGCGATTTACAGCATCGAGTCTTCTTGGGTATGACGCTACAAGCTCGGCACACCTGTATTTGGGGAGTTTCTCCCATTCTTCTCTACAGATCCTCACAAGCTCTGTCATGTTGGATTGGGAGGGTTGCTGCACAGCTATTTTCCGGTCTCTCCATAGATGTTAGATCGGGTTCAAGTCGGGGCTCTGGCTGGGCCACTCAAGGACATTCAGAGACTTGTCCTGAAGCAACTCCTGTGTTGTCTTGGCTTTGTTCTTAGGGTTGTTGTCCTGCTGGAAGGTGAACCTGCTCCCTTGTCTGAGAACCTGCTCCAGAGCGCTCAGGACCCCCTGTACTTTGCTCCGTTCTTCTTTGCCTCGATCCTGACTAGTCTCCCAGTTCCTGCCGCTGAAAAACATCCACACAGTATGATGCTGCCACCACCATGCTTCAGTGTAGGGAGTTTTACTGAGGAGTGGCTTCCGTCTGGCCACTCTACCATAAAGGCCTGATTGGTGGAGTGGTGCGGAGACGGTTGTCCTTCTGAAAGTGTCTCCCATCTCCACAGAGGAACTCTAGAGCTCTGTCAGAGTGACCATCAGTTTCTTGGTCACCTCCCTGACCAAGGCCCTTCTCCTCCGATTGCTCATTTTGGCCAGGCGGCCAGCTCTAGGAAGAGTCTCTTAGTGGTTCCAAACTTCTTTAATTTAAGAATGATGGAGGCCACTGTGTTTTTCGGGAACTTCAATGCTGCAGAAATGTTTTGGTACCCTTCCCCAGATCTGTGCCTCGACACAATCCTGTCTCTGACCTCTACGAACAATTCCTTTTACCTCATGGCTTGCTTTTTGCTCTGACATGCACTATCAACTGTGGGACCTTATATAGACAGATGTGGGCCTTTCCAAATCATGTCCAATTAATTGAATTTACCACAGGTGGACTCTAATCAAGTTGTAGAAACATCTCAAGGATGATCAATGGAAACAGGACACCTGCGCTCAATTCCCAGTCTCACAGCAAAGGGTCTGATACTTGTGTAAATAAGCTATTTCTGTTTTTAATACATTTGCTAAAATTCCTAAAAAACTGTTTTCACTGTCAATATGGGGTATTGTGCGTAGATTGCTGAGGAAAATTGCATATTTAATCCATTTTAGAATAAGGCTTTAACTTAACAAAATGTGGAAAGTCAAGGGGTCTGTCTTGGAGTCTACAAATCATTAAGAACACCTTATTCATATGGAAGAACAGCCTCAAGTTGTCAGGGCATGGACTCTACAAGGTGTCAAAAGTGTTAAACAGGGATGCTGGCTCATGTTGACTCCAGTGCTTTGAGTGCTGGTCCATTCTTGATACACACAGGAATCTATATAGTGTGAAAAACCCAGCAGTGCTACATTCCTTGACACAAACCGGTGCATCTGGCACCTACCACCATAACCCGTTCAAAGGCACTTAAATCTTTTCTTGCCCATTCACCATCTAAATGGCACACATACACAATCCATGTCTCAATTGTCTCAAGGCTTAAAAATACTTATTTAACCTGTCTCCTCCCCTTCATCTACACTGATTGAAGTGGATTTAACAAGTGACATCAATAAGGGATCATAGCTTTCACCTGGATTCGCCTGGTCAGTCTGTCATGGAAAGAGCAGGTGTTCGTAATGTTTTCTACACTCGGTGCATATTTATATTGTCATGGCTTGCTTGGTTCAATAGCTATTGACGAGAGGAGACCGAATATCCAAAATACATTTGCATTTCCATCAAAAAAGACGTATAGTCTCCAACATGTTAAGTTCATAGGAGGATGTCAATTGAAAGTCAGGAGACTATATTTTTGAGATATTAAGGCATATATAAATCTGTAAACCATTTTCCATCCTAAAAATTAGGAATAAGCAAAGGCTTTGATTTCTGGTCAAACTGATTGGAAAGGGTCTTAGGAAACGTCTAACAGAGTCTTAAGCTATATTAAAAACACAATCATGTTAAAGGTAAGACCCCTGCCTACTAATATGAACACTTATATTTCGTTTTGGAGAATTTTCTTAATGTACACTACCGTTCAATAGTTTGGGGTCACTTAGAAATGTCCTTGTTTTTGAAAGAAAAGCAAAACATCAGTCTCAACGTCAACAGTGAAGAGGCAACTCTGGGATGCTGGCCTTCTAGGCAGAGTTCCTCTGTCCAGTGTCTGTTATTTTGCCCCATCTTAATCTTTTCTTTTTATTGGCCAGTCTGAGATATGGCTTTTTCTTTGCAACTCTGCCTAGAAGGCCAGCATCCCGGAATCGCCTCTTCACTGTTGACGTTGAGACTGGTGTTTTGCGGGTACTATTTAATGAAGCTGCAAGTTGAGTACTTGTGAGGCGTCTGTTTCTCAAACTAGACACTGATGTACTTGTCCTCTTGCACAGTTGTGCACCGGGACCTCCCACTCCTCTTTCTATTCTGGTTAGAGCCAATTTGCGCTGTTCTGTGAAGGGAGTAGTACACAGTGTTGTACGAGATTTTCAGCAATTTCTTGCATGGAATAGCCTTCATTTCTCAGAACAAGAATAGACTGACTAGGTTCAGAAGAAAGTTATTTGTTCCTGGCCATTTTGAGCCTGTAATCGAACCCACAAATGCTGATGCTCCAGATACTCAAATTTTCTAAAGAAGGCCAGTTTTATTGGTTCTTTTACTAGGACAACAGTTTTCTTCTGTGCTAACATAATTGCATAAGGGTTTTCTAATGATCAATTAGCCTTTTAAAATTATAAACTTGGATTAGCTAGCACAATGTGCCATTAGAACACAGGAGTGATAGTTGCTGTTAATGGGCCTCTGTACGCCTATGTAGATATTCCGTGAAAAATCTGCCGTTTCCAGCTACAAGTCATTTACAACATTAACAATGTCTACACTGTATTTCTGATCAATTTGATGTTGTTTTAATAGACAAAAAATGTGCTTTTCTTTCAAAAACAAGGACATTTCTAAGCGACCCCAAACCTTTGGACAGTAGTGTAAGAAAAATTGCCTTCTACTTTGTAATTCCGTTACCAAAACCCACATCTTTAAGATATTTTCTAATTTCTCTTCCTCATGAGGGAGGATAATGAAAGTTCACAGAAATAGCAATTCAAGTTAGATCTACCAATTTAGTGTTTTTACTGATGTCACGTTTGATCATGAATTATTAAGTGATTTAAACAGAACGGAATTGCTGCAATTGAATTGGCTACAATGGAAAAATCATAGTAGTTACAAACCACAGTTGGGTGAACTGCTGCTGTCCTCCCTTCCACTGGGATCCTGTTATGTTCAGCTCATAAGTTGTTTTTTTTTCATTCTCTTTCCGTAATCTGGTGGTCAAAGAAGGACAGTGAAAACATTCTGGACAACCCCTCCCTCTCTCGTTAATGTCACCTCTCCCTGCTCCAACTGCACCTACCACCAACCTTCTTTCCATCTACTGTAACAGGTATCCTGACCCACTGAGCACCGACCAACACCGTACGTCCATGGATTATTATTTCAGATTTGGTCTGGTCCGGACCAACCAAATATGGTCTTGTTTAGAGGCGGAGCTCATTACAATAATAGTCAATGTGTCGAATAATACCAAAATATGCATAAGAAAGATATTGCATATTTCTACCTTTTTACAGTGCATTTGGAAAGTATTCAGATCCCTTGATCTTTTTCACATTTAGTTATGTTACAGCCTTATTCTAAAATGGATTCAATTGTTTTTTTTACCTCACTAGTCTACACACAATACCCCATAATGACAAAGCAAAAACAGGTTTTTGAAATATCACATTTACATAAGTATTCACACCATTTACTCAGTACTTTGTAAAAGCACCTTTGACAGCGATGACAGCCTTGAGTCTTCTTGGGTATGAGCTTGGCACACCTGTATTTGGGGAGCTTCTCCCATTCTTCTCTGCAGATCGTCTCAAGCTCTGTCGGGTTGGATGAGGAGCATTGTTGCACAGCTATTTTCAGGTCTCTCCAGAGATATTAAATCGGGTTCAAGTCTGGGCTCTGGCTGGGCCACTCAAGGAAATTGAGACTTGTCTTGAAGCCACTCCTGCGTTGTTTTGGCTGTGTGCTTAGGGTCGTTGTCCTGTTGGAAGGTGAACCTTCGCCCCGCTCTGGAGCAGGTTTTCATCAAGGATCTTACCCTCGGTAATGTTGACCTTGACTAGTCTCTCAGTCCCTACCTCTGAAAAACATCTCCACAGCATGATGCTGCCGCCACCATGCTTCACTATAGGGATGGTATTGGCCAGGTGATGAGCGTTGCCTGGTTTCATTTGGCATTCTGAACCACACACCTACCGGCTCTCTATAAAGTTGTGTAAACAATACTTTCCTGTGGATATTCTGTCTAAAATTTTGAGCAGCAATCTACACACAAGGCGCACAGACAACCAGTAGAGTAAGTTTATATAACATTTTATTTAACATTCTGGCTTGTAAGGAATATTGACATGATTTTGCAGGCATTCGTGTCTGGCTGTATATACCAAATAATTTTGTTTTAAAGCCTGATTAATCAGACTAGCCAAGATGTTATTTGACAGAGCCAGCTATTGGGGAATGGTGATTTTGTCATTTGCTCATCACTAAATACAATACAATATCCGTTACAATATTTTGCAGCCTAGGGCAGTCAATGTTGACCTCCAAACTGATGCAACACTTCAAGTGGACATTTCTGATGCGTTGAGTGAGCGGGACAAGGTTAAGTTTACTGTCCATACTAAGGTAAGAGAGTTTAGCTACCTGTCTATTTATTCCTGTTTGCCCTGGCACTTGGCAAATGGAAGGCCAATCATGTGCATTTTTATGGCTGTATGAATCGAGACTCATGTCACATGACTTGCAATTATGTTCCTCCTCAGCTGTCATCTTATCTCCACATTCATGTTGTCTTCTGAAAATAAGTGTGTGTGTATGCAAAATCAGCTTTGTTGATTTCACGGAATGCAAATGAAGATCAAAGGTTAAGAAACTGCATGATGGCATTCTACTCCACTTCATTTTCTATGCAGAGAGAATTCATTTCCTGTCACTGTCAAAGTGTAACCTCATGTCATGGGTTTATTTGTTTTTACGGCTGCTTTTATAATGTTTCAAGGACTCTTGTGAAGGAAGGAATTCATTTATGATTCAAAGGGTTTCGTTACTGTCTTTAGATGATCATTGTGATCATCATTGTGTCCAGATCATCTAAGTTTTTCCCCTTTAAAAAAAAGAAATTGAGCTGCACATTCTAATCGGCAGAAAGATATTTTCAGAAGAGCCATAGAGAAATGCTCTATTCTGTATTTGGCTCTGTTTTTCAGTAGAATGTGTTCTATGACTGACGTCTGATTCCTATTATTTTGTTTTACCTTCCAGAGCACTCTTCCTAACTTCAAGCAGAATGAGTTTTCAGTGGTGAGGCAGCATGAGGAGTTCATCTGGCTCCATGACTCTTTTGTGGAGAATGAGGAGTATGCAGGCTACATTGTAAGTACTGAGCCCCATCCAGGGTACTCTGCCCCCTCCCCCCCCCAATGGCACCCTATTACCTATATAGTGCACTACTTTTGACAAGTTGTGCACTATATGGGAATAGGGTGCGATTTGGGAGATGACTGTTTTGGCTTTTAGGATTGGCTTATAAACTTCAGGGTTTTAGAAAACAACTAAATGATTCATTGTCAATTCCCTTTCTCATTAAAACTGTCTGGTGTCATGGAGTAATGAACTTAGCTTGATGTTCATTTCCAAGAAACCGCTGATTTAACTGTGATTTGTTGAATTGTAGATTCCCCCTGCCCCACCAAGACCTGACTTCGATGCCTCCAGAGAGAAGTTACAGAAACTGGGGGAAGGTGAAGGTTCCATGACCAAGGAAGAGTTCACCAAAATGAAACAGGAACTTGAAGCGTGAGTTCATGTTCATTAGGTCGTACATTGCTCGTACATTGCTTTTGTGTTTCAGTATAGTGGTTTGGTTGGGATACTTGGATGCACTGAATGCCATTGGTTCATATCTTGGCTATATCTGTGTTTCAGCGAATACTTGGCTATCTTCAAGAAGACCGTGGCGATGCATGAAGTGTTTCTTTGCCGTGTGGCTGCCCATCCGGTCTTAAGGAAAGACATGAACTTCCATGTCTTTTTAGAGTACAACCAAGACGTAAGTGGGGTTGAGATTACCAATTTAGGATTTAGATTTCCAGTCAGGTCCAAAAGTATTGTCTCCCTTGATAAAAATGAGTCAAACAGACTGTTTAAAATAAATAATACAAATACTGACCTATATTGTATGCTCCAATGTTTTTGAAATTGGTATTTTAAACTAATACAAATCGAATGAAATTGTATTTGTCACATGAGCCGAATACAACCTTAATGTGAAATGCTTACTTACAAGCTCTTAACTCAAGAAATAGAGTTCAGAAAATATTTACTTAATAAATAAAGTAAATTTTTTAAATAAAAAGTAACACAATAAAATAACAATAACGAGGCTATATACAGGGGGTACCGGTCCCGAGTCAATGTGCTGGGGTAAGGTGACTATGCATAGATAATAAACAGCACGTAGCAGCAGTGTAATGTAAATAGTCGTGGCCATTTCATTAATTGTTCAGCAGTCTTATGGCTTGGGGGTAGAAGCTGTTAAGAAGCCTTTTGGACCTAGACTTGGCGCTTCGGTACCGCTTACCATGCAGTAGCAGAGAGAACTATGACTTGGGTGACTGGACAATTTTTCTGGCCTTCCTCTGACACCGCCTAGTATATAGGTCCTGGATGGCAGGAAGCTTGGCCCCAGTGATGTACTGGGCCGTACGCCCTACCATGTGTCGCGCCTTTTTGTCAGATGCCGAGCAGTTGTCATACCAGGCGGTGAAGCAACTGGTCAGGATGGTCTCGATGGTGCAGATGTAGAACTTTTTAAGGATCTGGGGACCTAAATCTTTTCAGTCTCCTGTGGGGGAAATGGTGTTGCCGTGCCCACTTCACGACTGTCTTGGTGTGTTTGGACCATGATAGTTTGTTGGTGATGTGGACACCAAGGAACTTGAAGCTCCCGACTCGCTCCACTACGGCCTTGTCGATGTTAATGGGGGCCTGTTCAGCCCTCCTTTTCCTGTAGTCCACAATTAGCTCCTTTGTCTTGCTCATCACACTGTCAGGTGTGTCTGACCTCCCTATAGGCTGTTTTATCGTTGTCGGTGATTGTTGTGTGGTTAGCTGTTGTGTTGTCACCAAACTTACTGATGGTGTTGGAGTCGTGCTTGGCCACACAGTCGTGTTTGAACAGGATGGGACTAAGCACGCACCCCTAAGGGGCCCCAGTGTTGAGGATCAGCGTGGCAGATGTGTTGTTGCCTACCCTTACCACCTGGGGGCGGCCCGTCAGGAAGTCCAGGATCCAGTTTCAGAGGGAGGTGTTTTGTCCCAGGATCCTTAGCTTACTGATGAACTTTGTGGGCACTATGGTGTTGAATGTTGAGCTGTAGTCAATAAAAGCATTCTCACATACAGTACCAGTCTAAAGTTTGAACACATCTACTCATTCAAGTTTTTTTTCCTACATTGTAGAATAATAGAGAAGACATCAAAACTAGGAAATAGCACATGAAATCCATGTAGTAACAAAAAAGTGTTAAACAAATCAAAATATATTTTATATTTGAGTTTCTTCAAAGCAGGCACCCTTTGCCTTGGTGACAGCTTTGCACACTTGGCATTCTCTCAACCAGCTTCACCTGGAATGCATCTCCAATCGTCTTGAAGGAGTTTCGATGTCTTCACTATTATTCTACAATGTAAAAAAAATAAAGAAAACCCTAGAATGAGTAGGCGTGTCCAAACTTTTGACTGGTACTGTAAGTGTTCCTTTTGTCCAGGTGGGAAAGGGCAGTGTGGAGTGCGATTGAGATTGCGTCATCTATGGATCTGTTGGGGTGGTATGTGAGTGGGTCTAGAGTTTCCTGGATGAGGGTGTTGATGACCAGCCTTTCAAAGCACTTCATGGCTACCGATGTGAGTGCTACGGGGCGGTTACCTTCACTTTCTTGGGCACAGTGACTATGGTGGTCTGCTTGAAACATGTAGGTATTACAGACTCGGTCAGGGAGAGGTTGAAAATGTCAGTGAAGACACTTGCCAGTTGGTCTGCGCATGCTCTGAGTACACATCCTAGTAATCCGTCTGGCCCCGCGGCCTTGTGAATGTTTACCTGTTTTAAAGCTCTTGCTCACATCGGAGAGCGTGATCACACAGTAGTCTGGAACAGCTGGTGCTCATGCTTCAGTGTTGCTTGCCTCGATGCGAACATAAAAGGCATTTAGCTCATCTGGTAGGCTCGCGTCACTGGGCAGCTCGCGGCTGGGTTTCCCTTTCTAGTCCATAATCGTTTGCCAGCCCTGTCACATCTGACAAGCATCAGAGCCGGTGTAATAGGATTCAATCTTAGTCCTGTATTGACGCTTTGCCTGTTTGAGGGCATAGCAGGATTTCTTAAAAGCGTCCGGATTAGTGTTCCGCTGCTTGAAAGCGGCAGCTTTAGCCTTTAGCTAGGTGCGGATGTTGCCTGTAATCCATGGCTTCTGGTTTGGATAGGTACGCACGGTCACTGTGGGGACAACGTCGTCGATGCACTTATTGATGAATCTGGTGATTGAGGTGGTATACTCCTCAATGCCTTAGGATGAATCCCAGAACTTATTCCAGTCTGTGCTTGCAAAACAGTCCTGTAGTGTAGCATCCGCGTCATCTGACCACTTCTGTATTGAGCGGGTTACTGGTACTTCCTGCTTTAGTTTTTGCTTGTCAGCATGAATCAGGAGAATAGAATTATGGTCAGATTTGCCAAATGGAGGGCGAGGGAGAGCTTTGTATACGTTTCTGTGTGTGGAGTAAAGGTGGTCTAGAGTTGTTGTTTTTTTCTCTGATTGCACATGTGACATGCTGGTAGAAATGAGGTAGAACGGATTAAAGTTTACCTGCATTGAGGTCCCCGGCCACTAGGAGCGCCACTTCTGGATGAGCATTTTCTTGATTGCTTAAAGCCTTATACAGCTCATTGAGTTTGGTCTCAGTGCCAGCATCGGTTTGGTGTAAAAGGGATGGCTACAAATAATATAGGTGAAAACTCTCTTGGTAGATAGTGTGGTCTACAGTTTATCATGAGGTACACTGCATCAGGCGTGCAATACCTTGAGACTTCTTTAATATTAGACATCGCGCACCAGGTGTTATTGACAAATGGACACACACCTCCACCCCTTATCTTACCAGACTTAGCTATTCTGTCCTGCTGATGCACGGAAAACCCAGCCAGCTCTATATTATCAGTGCCGTCATTCATCCACGACTTGGTGAAACATATTACAGTTTTTAATGTCCCATTGGTAGGATGATCTCGAACAGAGATCCTCCAGTTTATTTTCCAGTGATTGCACATTGGTCGATAGAACGGATGGTAGAGGCGGGTTGCCCACTCACCGATTTCTCACAAGGCACCACAATCTCCGCCCCCTGTATTTCCGTCTTTTCTTCACGCGAATGACGGGGATTTGGGCCTGGTCTCGGAGAAGCAGTAAATCCTTCTCATCTGACTTATTAAATAAAAAATCTTTGTCCAGTTCGAGGTGCGTAATCAATGTTCTGATATCCAGAAGCTCTTTTCGGTCATAAGAGACGGTAGCAGCAACATCATGTACAAAATAACTTAAAAACAAACAAAATAGCACAGTTGGTTAGGAGCCCGTAAAACGGCAGCCATCCCCTCCTGCGACATTCGGTAAATCCTAAATTGCTCAGAGAAAGAGATTCTGTTTAACAAGTAATCTTTTTTTTTCTAAAGAAGATATGGGTCAAAATTATTGGCACGCCTGTTGTCAATACTTTGGCACCCTCCCCTTGCGAGGATAACTGCACTGAGCCTTTTTCTGACATGTTTGATGTGATTGGAGAACACATTGGAAGGGATCTTAGACCATTCCTCCATACAGATCTTAAATACTTTATCTGTGCTTATGGACTGCCCTCTGCAATTTAAACCACCGGTTTTGAAAGGGATTCAAGTCCGGAGACTGAGATGGCCATTGCAAAATGTTGATTTTGTGGTCAATTAACCATTTCTTTGTGGTTTTGATGTGTGCATTGATTGGTTCTCTCAAGTGTTTATTTTGTTGAGATCTCTGGTTGTTTGTATTTGAAAATCCAACAGTTAAAATGGAAGGGGGTGGCATTCGGGGGCTGTGTGTTGCTGAGCGTGTGGGTGTTTAAGTGGGAAAGACACAGAGGAGAACCAAACAGTAAAAAGCATGTACAATGAAAAAAAATGGAAACACAACGTGTAAAGCGTTGGTCCCATGTTTCATGAACTGAAATAAAAGATCCCAGAAATGTGCCATGCTCACAAAAAGCTTATTTCTCCAAAAAAATAATAAAACACAAATTTGTTTACATCCCTGTTAGTAAGCATTTATCCTTTGCCAAGATAATCCATCAACCTGACAGGTGTGGCATGATTAACAAGCTGATTAAACAGCATGGTCATTACACAGGTGCACCTTGTGCTAGAGACAATAAAATGTGTAGTTTTGTCGCACAACACCATGCACAGATTTGTCAAGTTTTTACGGAGCCTGCAATTGGCATGTTGACTGCAGAAATGTCCATCAGAGCTGATGCCAGAGAATTGAACGTTAATTTCTTTACCATACGCTGCCATCAACATTGTTTTCGAGATTTTGGCGGTACATCCAATCGGCCTCACAGCCGCAGACCACATGTCTGTTGTCCTATGGGCGAGCGGTTTGTGAACACCAAACCCACCCCCGGTGGGCGTGGCCCAAGAGCTCTATTTTCAATTCATCCAACAAATGTAAAACGCCTGGAGTTTTCTAAACAGCATTGGCACTTGGATTATAACCGGTGCTATGATCAGATGACATGAAAATAGAGCTCTATGGCCATGCACACCAGGGGTGGGTTTGGTGTCGAAAGAAGGATGCATATGTGGAAAAGAACCCCATACCCAACTGCACAATATGGTGGTGGATCTGTTATTTTATGGGGCTATTTTGCTTCCACTGGTCATGGGGCGCTTTTTAAGGTCAACGACATCATCATTAATTCAAATCCATTTTTATTTGTCGCATACACATATTTAGCGGATGGTATTGCGGGTGTAGTGAAATGCTTGTGTTCCTAGCTCCAACAGTGCAGTAGTGTCTTAACAGTTCACAACAATTACACACATCTAAAAGTAAAATAATGGAATGGAATTTATAAATATTAGGACAGGCAATGTTGGAGTGGCATTGACTAAAAAATAGTAGAATAGAATACAGTATATACAGTTGAAGTCGTAAGTTTACATACACTTAGGTTGGAGTCATTAACTTGTTTTTCAACCACTCCACAAATGTCTTGTTAACTAACTATAGTTTTGGCAAGTCTGTTATGACATCTATTTTGTGCATGACACAAGTAATTTTTCAAACAACTTGTTACAGACAGAACATTTCACTTATAATTTACTGTATCACAGTTCCAGTGGGTCAGAAGATTACATACACTAAGTTGACTGTGCATTTAAACAGCTTGGAAAATTCCAGAAAATTATGTCATGGCTTTAGAAGCTTCTGATCGGGTAATTTACATAATTTGAGTCAATTGAAGGTGTACCTGTGGATGTATTTCAAGGCTTACCTTTAAACTCAGTGTTTCTTTACTTGACATCATGGGAAAATCAAAAGAAATCAGCCAAGACCTCAGAAAAACAATTGTAGACCTCCACAAGTCTGGTTCATCTTTGGGAGCAATTTCCAAACACCTGAAGGTACCACGTTCATCTGTACAAACAATAGCACGCAAGTATAAACACCATGGGACCACGCAGCTGTCATACTGCTCAGGAAGGAGATGCGTTCTGTCTCCTAGAGATGAACGTGCTTGGGTGCGAAAAGTGCAAATCAATCCCAGAACAACAGCAAAGGACCTTGTGAAGATGCTGTAGGAAACGGGTACAAAAGTATCTATATCCACAGTAAAATGAGTCCTATATATATATATATAACCTGAAAGGCCGCCCAGCAAGGGAAAAACCTATGGCTCCAAAACCGCAATACGGTTTGCAACTGCACATGGGGACAAAGATTGCACTTTTTGGAGAAATGTCCTCTAGTCTGATGAAACAAAAATAGAACTGTTTGGCCATAATGACCATTGTTATGTTTGGAGGGAAAATGGGGATGCTTGCAAGCTGAAGAATACCATCCCAACTGTGAAGCACGGGGGTGGCAGCATCATGTTGTGGGGGTGCTTTCCTGCAGGAGGACTGGTGCACTTCACAAAATAGATGGCATCATGAAGACGGAAAATTCTGTGGATATATTGAAGCAACATTTCAATACATCAGTCAGGAACGTCGCAAATGGGTCTTCCAAATGGACAATGACCCAATCATACTTCTGAAGTTGTGGCAACATGGCTTAAGGACAACAAAGTTAAGGTATTGGAGTGGCCATCACAAAGCCATGACCTCAATCCTATAGAAAATTTGTGGGCAGAACTGAAAAAGCGTGTGCGAGCAAGGAAGCCTACAAACCTAACTCCGTTACACCAGCTCTGTCAGGAGGAATGGGCCAAAATTCACCCAACTTATGTAGGAAGCTTGTGGAAGGCTACCTGAAACGTTTGACCCAAGTTCAACAATTTAAAGGCAATGCTACCGAATACTAATTGAGTGTATGTAAACTTCTGACCCACTGGGAATGTGATGAAATAAAAGCTGAAATAAATCTCTCTACTATTATTCTGACATTTCACATTATTAAAATAAAGTGGTGATCCTAACGGACCTAAGACAGGGAATCTTTTACTAGTATTAAATGTCAGAATTGTGAAACGGAGTTTAAATGTTTTTGGCTAAGGTATATGTAAACTTCCGACTTCAACTGTACATAAGCAGTATGTAACATTTATTAAAGTGACTAGTGTTCTATTATTAAAGTGACCAGTGATTCCATGTCTATGTATATAGGGAAGCAAGACTCTAAGATGCAGGGTTGAGCAACCGGGTGGTAACCGGCTAGTGATGGCTATTTAACAGTGTGATGGCCTTGAAGATAGAAGCCATTTGGAGAACACCCAGTACCAGGACGTTTTGGCCAAAAATCTGTCTGCCTCTGCTAGTAGGCAGAAAATGGATCTTCCAGCAAGCCAATAACCCCAAACACACATCAAAATTCACAAATCAACATTTTGCAATGGGTATCTGTCTCTGGACTTGAATCCCGTTGAAAACAGTGGTTTGAATTGAGGAGGGCAGTCCATACGCTCAGAAGAAGGATATCAAGGATCTGGAAAGATTCTGTATGGAGGAATGTTAAGTTACCTCCCAATATGTACTATAATCTTACAACATTTTAGAAAAAGGCTCAGTGCCGTTATCCATGCAAGGGATTTAATACAGTCTTTTTTACTCATCTTTATGAAGGGTGCCAATCATTTTTAACCTGGCTGTATTTTGGTGACTATTGTAGCTGTGGAAATGTTATTAGACAAGCTCTCTCTCTCGTTTCTTTTAACTTTAGATAACTCAAAAGGCTAGTCGAATGTGGCTGAAAACATCTGCCATTTCCTTACCTTGTCTTAGTTTTATCATTGTCAGTTTGTCCTTACTTCACCTCTTTTGTTCACAGCTGAGTGTCCGAGGCAAAAACAAGAGGGAGAAGATGGAAGATTTCTTCAAGAATGTGGTGAAGTCAGCAGACGGCGTGTTAGTGGCAGGGGTGAAGGTGAGTTGGGTTTGCTTTTCTGTGTAAACCATTCCTCCACTCTTTTCTATGTAAATCCATTCAGCCAAGTAAATGGGGATTGAATTTGCTTTGAGTTTTATATTTGAATGAAATCACAACATATAAGTATTTTGCGACTTACGCATTGGTTGAAAAACATCGTTTAGCATCATGATTGGTGCTCACATTTTGTATAAATGCAGTTGTCAAAATCTGTATCTTCAGATTTGTATTTAGTCTTTAACAGTATGTGTATAAAGTTTGACATAATTGTCTTTTGGATTTCAGGATGTAGATGATTTCTTTGAGCATGAGAAGACATTCCTTTTAGAGTACCATAATCGTGTCAAAGATGCCTCCTCCAAATCTGATAGAATGATCAGGTCTCACAAAAGTAAGTCTCCTCACTGTCTCATAATCTCCACGTGCTAGGTAAGCTTTCTGCAATATAAATGGATTTTAATCAGTTATTAAGAATGAGATTGATTTGAGTAATTCCAATTGAAAGTATTGAAATGTAGTTTTTGCTGTGAACTGTTGGTGAGTCACTTTGGTATCATGTTTTAATGTTTGTGGAAATCAGCCTGTTTGTGCTTGTGGTGTGCGTTGTATTTTAAGTCTATTTTCTGTTTTATATTAATTCGCTGACAAATATGGAAATGGGTAAGTTGTTTGGTTATTTGTAGTTGGGTCAGTCGGTCTTAAAATGTTGGGGATGACAGCCGACTCAATTCTAAACTTTGTCATGTTCCTAAAAAAATGTTTTGGCTGAGCACAATAACTTGTAAATTACCTGGGTTTTTTGTAGCCATATTTTTGTCCAAATTTTTATATCTTAATAGGTAAGAGCCATGGAGGTTCCCTTTTAGTCTTTTGAAAAAAAAAATGTTCTGTCAGTTTTTTCACACCTAAATCCTGCTTTGACCGCTTCAGTAAACAAATTCCCCTCAGAAATCTAGTCCTCTGTCATTCCCAAGAATCAGACAATACATCTGTCATGTCCTCAGCTTTGTGTAGGAACTACTATGTATGTATGTAACCTAATTTCCACAGCATTAAAAAATGATACTGTGTTTGAAAAGTGACTCCCTGCGTATTTGAAATTGTCCTTCTGCAGATGTTTTTATCATTGTAAGTTATTTTCTGAAAGACGTTTGCTTGCATTTTATTGATATATTTTGTACATGATTGACCGACCATCTATGTGTGTGTGTGTGTGTGTGTGTGTGTGTGTGTGTGTGTGAGTATGGGGGTTGAGCTGTTATTTGAAATGTAATGTGATCTAATGCGAGTTCCTCTGTTGAAGGTGCTGCAGATGATATCAATAGAATCGCCTCCACACTGTACACTTTAGGAACCCAGGACTCCACAGATGTGTGCAAGTATGCAAAGAGTTTCCCCTTTTCTATCCATACATTGTCTGCTGCCAACAATCTACAATAACTCAAAAATATAATCTAGAAACTATAGTAACTCAAATGCAACTTACTGTTTTTCAGATTTTTCTTGAAAGTCTCTGAGCTGTTTGAGAAAACACGGGTACGAGGATTTCTCTTTAATATTGTGTTCTATGTATGACACAATGTTGTCAATTTGTTGTGTACCAGCTATAAACACCGAAGCATAGGCTATGATCAATAACTATATACATTATAGCCAAAAACTAGACCTGTGGCGACCGGTGGTGATTGGTCACAATGTAGATCTTGTCTAAAGTTCACAAGTTTCTGCTGGTGTCCCTTCCTCTACAGAAAATAGAGGCTCGAGTGGCTGCAGATGAGGACCTGAAACTTGCCGACTTACTGAAGTATTATCTCAGGGAGTCACAAGCTGCTAAGGTACCTAACGTGACCCTGCTTTTCTTAATCATCAATCAATTATGATTAGATACCCTGGTCAGTTATCAGAGGTATTCTCTGACCATTTTCATCAGACAGTGTTGTAGTGTTAGCATTAATGTGCTCTATGGAATCTGCTGTTCTTCAGGATCTATTATATAGACGAGGGAGGGCCCTGGTAGATTACGAGAATGCAAACAAAGCTCTGGACAAAGCCAGGGCAAAGAACAAAGATGTGCTTCAGGCAGAGACCAGCCAGCAGGTGTGCTGTCAGAAGTTTGAGAAAATCTCAGAGTCCGCAAAGCAAGGTACTTTATCTACTTTCTTTTATATATATTTTTTTTTTGGACAGTCCTGGCTAAATTATTGCTTGAGAAATTGCACTTTGCTAAGAAGCTATTTTTGTTTCTTTTTGACAATTTAAATTTTAAAACCGTCACAGTAAGGTACTTAATTGCAACCCAGAAATGATTTGATATTGAGATAAAAAATGCTGCATTGGACCTTTTTAAGATGTATTAATAATTCAAGGCATTTCATACTTTTCCAAAAAGTATCCCTCCCTATTGAAAATCAATTAAATCAGACTCTCAAGTTTTGCATGTAAAAGAAGCTTAACCAAATTAGGGATGTAGAGGGCTAAATCTGAAAATGTTCTGCAATTCCGGAATAGAGCTTATAGACTTCAAGACGAGACGAGTAGCAGCCTTCAGAAAGAACTTGGTGGAACTTGCCGAACTGGAACTCAAACATGCTAAGGTCATTTTTTATTATACATGGTTGTCTATTAGCGATTCTATCAAGTCTGTATCACAACCGGCCGTGATTGGGAGTCCCATAGAGTGGCGCACAATTGGCCCAGTATCTTCCGGGTTTGGCCAGTGTAGGCCGTCATTTTAAATAAGAATTGGTTTTTAACTGACTTGCCTAGTTACATTTTTTTTAAATAAAATAATTAAGACTTCCAAAACTGATTTTTTTTTCTCCCCAGGTTAAGGCTAATCCTCTTTCTCGCTACTTCTCCACAGGGTAATTTACAATTATTGCAAAGCTGTGTCGGGGTCCTCAAAGGAGACACTTAGGTCTTTACTGAAGGTTCACTGTACAGAGCTTTCCCCGCTTTGATCTGGTCTTCACTGAGAAGATGGAAGAGAGAGCATATCTGGGGTCCATTAGTTTTCAGGATGTCTGTTCGTAGTCATCACCAGAGACACCTAACTCCACCCACAACCCCCCTAAAACGTGAGGAAGCTGCGGTGGAATACCTGCAATATCCACACAGCACAAGAACCTATGACTTTGTTAAATCGCGTTAACTTTTTCATTGTTAACAGCAATCATAATTTTCCATGGGAATCTTCTCCCAATCTATATCATGTCATGACTGTCCAGATTGATGATTTGTTATTATTTTGTTTAGTGTAATCTTTGAGGCCAATAGTTTCAGTAAAACTTTTTTCTGTGATGCTGCTCAGTTACTTTGTTCAAGATGAGCTCATTCTTACTATTATTGAAGTGTATTGTCACTAAAAGCCTTTTACATGTTGTATTAGTTCTCACTGTACTGCTAATGATTGTTTAAATTTTTACTAATACTTTTGTTTTTCAGTAATTTCATACAAGTTATGTTATTTTTTCCATTACAGACAAGTAATCCTTCAGTATGTTTGCCTTAATGTAGAGTAAGCCTATCAAGTATTGTAAAAAAATAAAAAATTGATATGTTTTTTTGTTTTCTCCCAGTTTTATTTTAAGTGCACTGTTTATGAATGTTTTTTTTCCTTCTGTGACCAAAGCTTCCATTTATTTAGATGAAGAAATGCTGAAACAAATGGTTGTACTGATAATGATGATTAAAATGATTATGAAAATATTAATAATAAATGATACTGTTTACCTTAGAACCGTCCTGAACATATTTCATGACATGTTTTGACTAGGCTATTTGTTGTCCATCTATCTAGTTACAAAATTAGAAATGTTTACATCTTTTATGACTCAGAGAAACATGGAAGAAAAGCCAGGGGAAGCCAATGGAAAAGTACCTTCAATATCATATTAAACTCCATTTCGACTGTTCATATAAAGGTTGAATAAAAAGATGATTGACACTTTTTAAACTGCTTGTACTAGGTTGTTTCTTTCATCTTGAAAGTGTGGATTATGTTGTGTAGATCAGTGTGGGGGGGAAGCTACATTTCATAAATGGAAGGGGGTGAATACTTACACAACGCTCTGTATTTGAGCAATTCCCTTTTCTAAAATCTACAGTTGCCTGCTAGTTTTGAACGCCTGGGACTTTTACTTTGAAAAGCGCAAATCGGAAGTAATGTGAAATATCAGGAAGTAAGCTACAAGGTCCTGGCGACGAAGCTTTATAAAGTTTCCACCTTTGTTTACCTTTACTTCGACCGTTCTCGTAACTACATTTGCTAGCTAGATTTCATAAAATACAAAATGAACAGACAAGTAGAGTATGATTCATATGAGATAGAGGAGCCAAGTGATGAAGAAAGAGCTGAGGACAGGTAATTGTGGTTGCATGGTTTGACGTTAGGTAGCGTTTGGCTAGCTAGTACACTAAGAACGCAAGCGGGTCGTCCAATGCAAGCATGGTTGCTGGTGATGCTATCTACCTCACGTTAGTAGCCGAACAGTAACATGTAAACCGGGTTCAATGTTAAATGTTTGGGTACAGTATTGTTTCCATATTCTATAGCTTGATTCGCTTGAAGGCCCATAGCGTTCAATATTAACGTTACTTGGGCACTGAAGTAGGGGTTGGATCTGTGAAGCAGGGTTGGGGTCAATTCCATATCAACAATTGACTGGATTTAAATATAATTCACCCCTGACCTGTTATAAAGAAGTATTTTATTATTAGGGCGCCAAGTTGTGAGTGTTGTTCAAACAGGATCTGACCAATGACTGTTCAATATGAAAACTGTATGACATCAAGACCCTCCAAATTTGTTGCTGTATTTCCAGCTCTGAGGATGAGCTGGATGTGCTCTTGAACGGTACCCCGGATCAGAAAAGGAAGCTCATCCGAGAATACTTGACTGGGGAGAGTGAGTCCTCCAGTGGGGATGAGTTTGAGAAAGAGATGGAGGCAGAGCTCAGCACCACCATCAAGACTATGGAGTGCAAATGGGCGCCACCTACAGCACCAGCACCAGCAGGTGGGAATTTTCTTCTTGCATCTATAGTTTTTTTGTGTCTTTTTGGCTGGCGGCGGCAGCAGCAATGCACACTGTTGTTCTGTTGTGAATAGAGAGAACACTTCAGTTGCTGGCCGGGGGTCTGGGGGCATCTAAAGCTAATTTCCTGCATTTCTACACAATCTATGACCCTTTTGGGGTCACTTGTATTGTACATAAGAATAGAATATGTTTCTAAATACTTCTACATGAATGTGGATGCCACCAAGATTATGGATAATCCTGAATGAATCGTGAATAACGATGAGTGAGAAAGTTATAGACGCACAAATATCATGAGCATAGTGTTATATACAGACAGTGCACCATGACAGATCTATAACGTTACATTGCTATGCTGACTATGATTGGGGTGGAAATAATATCTAACATTAGACAACTTTTGGCAGCCATAACGGTACATCAACTGGCAAAAACGAGCCAAATTAATGTACTTCCGTTGAAGCGGGAAGAAACAAAGGTTACAGAACATTTCCATAAACACAACGTCTGCTAGATACTGCTACCTGACAGATTGCTAGAGGCTAGAGCTGAACTGGCTGTTAGTTCATTCACTTCAGACAGAACGTCAGTCGATTCGAGATGGAACATTAGCTAACGTTACATGTCAGTTACACTACTAGCTCAGCACTGGGAATAAATAACTATTTTTCTGTTAAGTCAAAGAGCAGTTACCTTTCCAGCTCATTCAGTCAAATAAAGAGTAGCCAGTTTCTGCTCAGCTTGCTTTTACAATTTGGGGGGGGGGGGGGACAACAACACACACACACACACACAGACAATAGCTGCCTCTGTTCACGCACACTGTGGTGTCCACGCATTCCTAAATCAATCCGGCTGAAACCACCAAGCAACCTACCCTACCGCGCTGAGGCCCCCTCATGGTCCTAAAGCACAGCACACCAATGCCTGTTTTTGTATCACAATGCAATGATAAAACTGGGAGGGACAAAAATTATATTTCAGAATGTGGGGGGTCATGTCCCCCCTGTTCCCAGTGAAAGTTGCGCCCCTGTCTATCAATAATATTGTACTGCTAGTGCATCCCGTGTGGCGCAGTGGTTAAGGGCGCTGTATTGCAGCGCCAGCTGCGCCACCAGAGATTCTGGGTTCGCGCCCAGGCTCTGTCATAACCGGCCGCGACCGGGAGGTCCGTGGGGCGACGCACAATTGGCCTAGTGTCGTCCAGGTTAGGGAGGGTTTGGCCGCTAGGGAAATCCTTGTCTCACCGCGCACCATCAACTCCTGTGGCGGGCCGGGCGAAGTGCGCACTAACCAAGGTTGCCAGGTGTTTCCTCCGACGCATTGGATGGCGCTGTGTTAAGAAGCAGTGCGGCTTGGTTGGGTTGTGTATCGGAGGACGCATGACTTTCAACCTTCGTGTCTCCCGAGCCCGTACGGGAGTTGTAGCGATGAGACAAGATAGTAGCTACTAAACAATTGGATAACACGAAATTGGGGAGAAAAATAAATAAATAATAATAATAATATTGTACTGCTGTACTCGTTAATAACAGTGTCCATTTGTCCATCCCAGGAGAGGCTTTGGGTACCAATGACAATGCTGCAACGCCTGGGTTACCACAGCCAGAGCTTTATGACAATGTTTATTTTGACTCTGATTCCGACGAGGAGGAAACTGCTCCAAGTAAGTGTGTCGCTAGAATTAATCTGTAAACATTGACTCTGAGGGCACAGATTAAGCCCTAACCTTGGACTTAAAAGGACAGAGTCCTATTGTTGTACAGATGATGCGATATGATTGTTTGATCCTCTTCTGCAGGCAGTTCCTCGGGTCAGAGACGCAGGAAACAGCGATCGATCCCCACCAATGATGAACTACTGTACGACCCGGATGAGGATGACCGGGATCAGGCATGGGTGGACGCCAAGAGGAGGAGGCAAGCAATGCATCCATCATACAAAATGCTACAAAAGTGTTTTTGTGTGTAATAACAGGGTGAAGTTTGAAAGAATATCCAAATATTTAAGGTCGGTTTCTCGGACCCAGATTAGTAAAGCATGCTCAGTGGAGAATTTCCATTGATAGTGCTTTTTAGTCCATGAGTAGGGTTGTTTGTAGCCACATACAGTGCCTTCGGAAAGTATTCAGACCCCTTGAGTCTTTCTAAATTTTGTTACGTTACAGCCTTATTCTAAAATGGAATAAATAAAACAATTTCCTCAGCAATCTACACACAATACCCCATAATGACAAAAACGAAAACAGGTTCATAGAAATTTTACCAGATTTATTAAAACCAAAAACAGAAATACCTTATTAACATAAGTATTCAGACCCTTTGCTATGAGACTCGAAATTGAGCTGTTTCCATTGATTTTACTTGATGTTTCTACAACTTAATTGGAGTCCACCTGTGGAAAATTCTATTGATTGGACATGATTTGGAAAGGCACTTACCTGTTTATATAAGGTCCCACAATTGACAGTGCATGTCAGAGCAAAAACCAAGCCATGAAATCGAAGGAATTGTCTGTAGAGCTCCGAGACAGGATTGTGTTGAGGCACAGATCTGGGGAAGGGTACCAAAACATTTTGGCAGCGTTGAAGGTCCCCAAGAACCGTGTCCTCCATTGTTCTTGAATGGAAGACGTTTGGAACCATCAAAACTCTTCCTAGAGCTGGGCAAACTGAGAAATCGGGGGAGAAGGACCTTGGTCAGGGAGGTGAGCAAGAACCTGATGGTCACTGTGACATTGCCGCTTTCCATGTTGTCTGTTGTCTGTAGCTTGTGAGGTGTGGAAACACTTAGTTGCTTTAATGGATTGTGTCTTTTTGCTCTATCTGTATGCTCTGTCTGTATGCTATGACTGCCGGCTGGCTAAAATGGCACTTTTACTGAAACGTTGATTAATGTGCACTGTCCCTGTAAAAAATAAACTCAAACAGAGCTCTAGAGTTCCTCTGTTGAGATGGGAGAACCTTCCAGAAGGACAACCATCTCTGCAGCACTCCACCAATCAGGCCTTTATGGTCGAGTGGTCAGACGAAAGTCACTCCTCAGTAAAAGGCACATGACAGCCCTCTTAGAGTTTGCCAAAAGGCACCTAAAGACTCTCAGACCACGAGAAACAATATTCTTTTGTCTGATGAAACCAAGATTGAACTCTTTGGGCTGAATGCCAAGCGTCACGTCTGGAGGAAACCTGGCACCATCCCTACGGTGAAGCATGGGAGTGGCAGCATGCTGTGGGGATGTTTTTCAGCGGCAGGGACTGGGAGACTAGTCAGGATCGAGGCAAAGATGAACGGAGCAAATTACAGAGAGATCCTTGATGAAAACCTGCTCCAGAGTGCTCAGGACCTCCGACTGAGGCAACGGTTCACCTTCCAATAGGACAACAACCCTAGGCACACAGCCAAAACAACGCAGGAGTGGCTTCGGGACAAGTCTCTGAATGTCCTTGAGTGGCCCAGCCAGAGCCTGGACTTGAACCTCATCGAACATCCCTGAAGGGACCTGAAAATATCTGTGTAGCAATGCTCCCCATCCAACCTTACAGAGCTTGGGAGGATCTTCAGAGAAGAATGGGAGAAACTTCCCAAATACACTTGTGCCAAGCTTTTACAAAGTACTGAGTAAAGTACTGGGTCTAAATACTTATGTAAATGTGCATTTCATTTAATTTTTTATACATTTGCAAAAATTGATACAAAACTGTTTTTGCTTTGTCATTATGGGGTATTGTGTGATCAATTTAATCAATTTTAGAATGTCTAACCTAACAAAATGTGGAAAAAGTCAAGGGGTCTGAATACTGAATGCACTGTATGTCAATTATGTTCCCCTATTGCCTATTTGATCAGGTACAACGAAAAGAGAAGATTGCAATCTTCACGAAACAGAAGAGGGCAGTCCCAGGGGCTTCCAAGCAGCGATGCTGTCCTTAACTGCCCAGCATGCATGACCACGCTGTGCCTCGACTGTCAAAGGTAGGAAATAAAGAGTTCATTTGGCTGTGAATATCATCTTGAACTGAACTCACAGCATTTTACACAGCCAAACATTACACCCACTACAATTGTAAAGGTTGAGCAATTCTGGAAAGGATTTGTCTCAATTGACCTCTTGTTTGTTTTTGTCTACAGGCATGACAAATACAGGACCCAATACAGAGCCATGTTTGTCATGAATTGTACAGTAAACAAAGAGGAGATTTTACGGTACAAAACGCTCAATGAGAAAAATCTGAGGAGCAGAAAGAGGAGGAAAGGGCGTCAACCAGAGCCAACAGAGTCAACCACAATGGAAGCCACAGATTCAGGAGCAGTGTTGGGGATGGGCGGAGAGGAGATCTACCATCCTGTTCAGTGTACGGAGTGCTCCACTGAGGTGGCAGTGCTCGATAAGGACGAGGTCTACCACTTTTTTAACATCCTCGCCAGCCACTGCTGAAGATACACTGTTGCGATATCCCTGATAAGACTTTTGGTATCTGAATGTACATCTTTTTATAGTATTAGACAGGGGTGTAAAGATCATGTAAAGATTTGATGTACAAGCATTGGCCTCCAACATTTTATTAAGTTTACCCCTATGGTATTTATTCTGTTTTTTTTATAGGTAGAACCAAAGATTTGTATATCTTCACACTGTACTGTCTTTGGTTAGGGTATGGACGTCCCAAGGATTCCGGATCGCAATAACCGTTTGTAAATCTGATTAGAGTCGGGACAGGAAGTGGAAACCGCCCTTTGCGCGCCGCTTTTTCATGTGATTCGAGATTGGTTGAGAAAGAAAGCCGTTAAACATCACTGGGGGGATTAATCTGCACCGGTTGACGGTTGATTGCATTCGTTTTGGAACCGGGCTGCCTCCTGGATGTGAGCTAGGTGCCCTGTTCGAAGCCCACAGGGATATTTGGCTCAAAACAAAAGGGACGTAATTGGCATGTTGAGGATAGAGTCGATTCTGTGATTTCACATGCAAAAGTGATTGCTTTTCATAAACGCTTTATCTACCAAGAAATAATCGTCAATCACAAAAAAGACAGAATAAATACAACTTCAAGTTATGGCATTTTGAAGTTATCTGGAAGAAAATATCCTGGTTGTGTTACCAGTATATTCTCGTAACGGCTTTATACATGTTGAAGCCTTGGGTGAGAACCATCTTCAGTATCCTTTTTGGTTCCAGAATAGTTTGAAAATAACTAGGCTACTAGGTATTTTACCCGGATAGATAACTAACTACAACCCCTTGCCTTGTAATTTCGAATAGTTAGCAAGTAGCCTATTTGTTGGTTAAGATTTTGTTGCTGAACAGTAGACTATGAAACGATAACAGTAGGCTATAGCTACTAGCTTAGGTGGTCACAGTGTAGCCTACTGTTGGTGCATTCAAGACAACTCGGTAATATCCGACATAAAAACTCGTAGAAAGATGAGGCCAGGGTTTTCCACTTGGTCAAATCCCGACATCAGTGAACAGGTTGTAAAGGGGGAGCTCTAGAAAGATGCCAGTTTCCAAGTTGGATGACCTTTCCAAACGTTTTTTTTTTTTTTGTCGTAGCTCGTTTTTTCCGAGTTCCCAGTTGTTTTGAATGCGGCATCTGTCTCACCTGCAGGCATAAACGTGTGCATGCGCAACTATTGAGAATTTTAGAACTCCGATCTCATGGATTTCAAAGATTATTTTAATCAGCTTTATCTGGCATAAAAAAGTGCATGTGTAGACCTCATGTAGCCTGCAGTCATTGGTGTTGACTGATCTGATATGTTAGGCTACTCAAGTAAGTTGGAACCTGTTCAAAAAGAGGTGAGGAAGATATGACTATCAAATTAGGCTACTGTTGATCACAACACTGAACAATTATGACTGAAGAATGATTTTATCCCTTTCATAGGCCTGATAAGCAATGGTGTCTTTTTTTAATTTTTAGCAGTGGTGTGTATTCATGGATGCCAAGGGAAGCCAGGCTCCCCCCAAAAATGTACCAATAAAAATGTTTTATCTTTCATAATGTTCATAATCTTTCATAATGTGTTTCATAATTTTCCTTTAATTCCCAAGGCTGAATGTATCTCACAGGAGAAAACATCAGCGCGTGCGAAACAGCGCCCCTCTGTATCTGTAGGCCATCTATCTGATGCTGTCTGACATTGTTGCCACCCGTAGCATTGAAGGCAAGCAAAGCCAGTGAGCATCTGGCCTCCCTTGATTTAAAAAAAAAAAAAAAAAAAGTATAACAAATTTGCCAACCAGCATTGAGGTGAGCGAGCTCAACTGTGAATGGTCCTGGCGCACCAAAAAAAGGGAAGCCACCTTGGATTTTGGCGTCACTCCTATCAAATCCCCTTCAGAGGAAATGTCATTGACAGAAAAACTCTTGTGTTGTCCTCCGGTGGCTAGCTAGCCAGCTAGCTAAATTAGCCATGGATGGAGATACGGATTTAGAATTGTGGTTTCACTTAATCATGCGTACTGGCCAATAATTATAACTGCGATTCTGATCCAATCATTCATTCATACATTGTTGTGCACCTGGCCTGAGATGATGGAAGTTCAATATGTAGCTAGATGTAAAAGGCTAATGTTAACTAGCTAACAGGTGCCAGAGAGACTGTAGTCGATGGTTGCTGTCAAAAAGTGAGTGAGTTGTTCCTGTGTCCTGTGTTTGGGCTGTTTATTACATCCTGTCCGGATGTTCTCACGACATTTGGTGTGTGCTTATGTAACTTGATAGTGCAGCTGTTTCTTTGAAGTAAAGCACATGTTTGTAAGAAAAGGTAATGACTTGGTGATTGATGTGTAGTGACTTTGTTGAACTTAAAGAAAATGTGTTTGAACATTTGAAACAGTTGGGAATTGTTGTAGTGAATTTACGGCGCTGCTGTGTAGTGATCTTGTGACCCCTTGTAGAATGAACAGGAAAAAGTAATTTCCCGGTAGGTCTGCCTGAGTTATAAGTAAGTCTTAGACTTGTCCTGTGAACACTATGACAGAGAAGAAGCCTCAAGAGAGATAAACCACAGAAAACTACAGAAAACAGGTGTATTGTGTCCTTCATGTCTGGGCCACAATAACAAAACTATTGATGACATTCTTTGTGATGCACCTGATTGTTTTAATGGTGTGATTGATATGAGTGAAGGCAATATGAATCTCTTCAGTAGTGTATAGTCCAGACTCCAGTGACAGTTTTAGGTTGTTCTGAATTCAATAGCGCATATGGCACCAAATCTGTTAGTTCATATGTATTTTCAAATGCGTGCACTACTCTGTGCCTGTCTTTAGCTTAAGTTGGCAAGATTGGTTTAAAGTGTTTGATATGATTAAACGAGTGCAACAATTTTTCCACCATCGTGAACATTTACGAAGATGGTCCCTTCTGTCATCAAGACAAAACTTGGGTTTAAAGGCAAGAAGGTTGATCTATCATCAAAAATAGAACATACGAAGCCTAGGAGACCATGGAGAGCCTGCATGGAAGAGACGATGTCTGATGTCCTCACCGCTTGAAGACAGGGGTTTGGAGACTGATGGGGTTGGTGTCAGGTTACGATAGGCCCCCGAAAAGGAGGAAAATGCTCATTCTACTTTAAAAACAGTTTATTTTGCAACACAATTAATATGTAATGTGTAATAATAACACGTATGGTCTATATAAAGGTTTAGTAATACACATTAGTGTCATAGTTTATTATTTAATATTGCATAGTAAACTTTAATCATTGTAATATGTATATTTAAATGTCTGTACTAAAGGTTTTGAAGAAAATGTTATTTACCTTCAATGAATTACAGTCTTTCCCGTTGGGTGGGTGTGTGTGGGGCCTGGTTGCATGGGGTGATGTCAAACTGTGGGTGTTACAAGTAGACGAGGGCCGAGCTCAAGGCATTATTTTCGAAGAAAAATACATTTAGAAAAATAACCGTCTTTCCTACAAAAAATTATAATACAAACATTTATAGGGTATTAAAGTGTAGTATTGTGTAATAATAATATATATGATTTATATAAAGGTTTAGATAAAAAAACCTGTGATATAGTTAAATATTGCATAGTAACTTTTAATAAACTTTAATCATTGTAATATGTATGTTTAAATGTCTGTGCTGAAGTTTTAGAAGAAAATGAAAAGGTTTGAAGGAAAATTGCATTTACCTTCAATTACATAAATCTCTCTCTCCATCTTTCCTCTTGCATGTTAGTGTGTGGGGCTTGGTTGCAGGTGTGGTGTCAGGTTACAAGCTATGGGTTTACATTTTTTAAGTACATATAACCTTTATTTAACGAGGCAAGTCAGTTAAGAACAAATTCTTATTTACAATGTCGGCCTGCACTGGCCAAACCCAGGCGACGCGGGGCCAATAGTGAACCACCCTATGGAACTCAAATCATGGCCAGTTGTGATACAGCCTGGATTCAAACCAGGGTATCTGTAGTTTTAAAGAAAATGTAATATACCTTTAATGAAATCTCTGTCTCTGTCTGTCTCCCCAATCTGCTTCTCTCTCTCTCTACACAAGAGCCATTGGGTTCTTGGGATGTGTGTGTGTGCGTGTTTGGGTGTGGAAAGTCTTTCATGCACCTCGTTTATCCAGATTTAATGGTCAATAGGTTGCTAATCTAGGGGGTCCCTTACACACAAGGGAACTATATGTACACAAGTGTATCCCCAGTTGTCTTTGAAACAACTGCTTTACAACTGTTTCACCTTTACCCGTTTAAAAATAGTTCCCAGAGGGGTGTCCGGGCATTTTTTTTTATATATATATATATATATTTTTTTTTTTTCACCTTTATTTAACCAGGTAGGCTAGTTGAGAACAAGTTCTCATTTGCAACTGCGACCTGGCCAAGATAAAGCATAGCAGTGTGAACAGACAACACAGAGCTACACATGGAGTAAACAATTAACAAGTCAATAACACAGTAGAATGAAAAAAAAGTCTATATACATTGTGTGCAAAAGGCATGAGGAGGTAGGCAAATAATTACAATTTTGCAGATTAACACTGGAGTGATAAATGATCAGATGGTCATGTACAGGTAGAGATATTAGTGTGCAAAAGAGCAGAAAAGTAAATAAATATTAACAGTATGGGGATGAGGTAGGTAAAATTGGGTGGGCTAAAATTAGGTTAGACAGTCTACATTCTATGTCCGGGGGGATGCCAGTGGATGTCCGGGGGGATTCCAGTGAATGTCCAGGGGGATTCCAGTGAATGTCCGGGGGGATTCCAGTGAATGTCCGGGGGATGCCAGTGAATGTCCGGGGGATGCCAGTGAATGTCCGGGGGATTCCAGTGAATGTCCGGGGGATGCCAGTGAATGTCCGGGGGGATGCCAGTGGATGTTTGGGGGGATGCCAGTGAATGTCCGGGGGGATTCCAGTGAATGTCCGGGGGGATGCCAGTGAATGTCCGGGGGGATGCCAGTGAATGTCCGGGGGGATGCCAGTGGATGTCCGGGGGGATGCCAGTGAATGTCCGGGGGGATTCCAGTGAATGTCCGGGGGGATGTCAGTGAATGTCAACTGTAAATGTATTTCCGGTTCCGGGTTGGAGCGAGCGGTCGCATCTACACTTCGGTCCGCAGGTAGTATAACTTTTCATTACATTTCATTATAGTACAACGGTTTGATTTGTCTAATCTTAGCAATTTCTTCTTAGCTAGCTACATAGCCGTCTTTGTATCTAAGACAATTGTGTAGTCTAGAGCGATTTTCTAGGTTAGCTGGCCAGCTATTGTCGTTCTTTTAACGTAGCTAGCCAGCTAGCCCCCGAATAGCAGCACTGTAGAAACTATTACAGTACAACGGTTTGATTTGTTTGATCGTAGCTAGCTAGCTACATAGCCGTCTTTGTTTCAAAGACAATTGTGTAGCCTAGAGCGATTTTCTAGGTTAGCTAGCCAGCTATTGTCGTTCTTTTAAGGTAACGTAACGCAATCAACCTGCTAGCTAGCCAGCTAGCCCCCGAATAGCAGCACTGTAGAAACTATTACACTCGACGGAACGACTTGATTAGTGTAGTGTCAACATCGCAGCCACTACCAGCTAGCCTACAAAGTCAACAACGCAGCCACTGCCAGCTAGCCTACTCCAGCAGTACTGTATAATTTCAATCATTTTAGTCAATAAGATTCTTGCTACGTAAGCTTAACTTTCTGAACATTCGAGACGTGTAGTCCACTTGTCATTCCAATCTCCTTTGCATTAGCGTAGCCTCTTCTGTAGCCTGTCAACTATGTGTCTATCTATCCCTGTTCTCTCCTCTCTGCACAGACCATACAAACGCTCCACACCGCGTGGCCGCGGCCACCCTAATCTGGTGGTCCCAGCGCGCACGACCCACGTGGAGTTCCAGGTCTCCGGTAGCCTCTGGAACTGCCGATCTGCGGCCAACAAGGCAGAGTTCATCTCAGCCTATGCCTCCCTCCAGTCCCTCGACTTCTTGGCACTGACGGAAACATGGATTACCACAGATAACACTGCTACTCCTACTGCTCTCTCTTCGTCCGCCCACGTGTTCTCGCACACCCCGAGAGCTTCTGGTCAGCGGGGTGGTGGCACCGGGATCCTCATCTCTCCCAAGTGGTCATTCTCTCTCTCTCCCCTTACCCATCTGTCTATCGCCTCCTTTGAATTCCATGCTGTCACAGTTACCAGCCCTTTCAAGCTTAACATCCTTATCATTTATCGCCCTCCAGGTTCCCTCGGAGAGTTCATCAATGAGCTTGATGCCTTGATAAGCTCCTTTCCTGAGGACGGCTCACCTCTCACAGTCCTGGGCGACTTTAACCTCCCCACGTCTACCTTTGACTCATTCCTCTCTGCCTCCTTCTTTCCACTCCTCTCCTCTTTTGACCTCACCCTCTCACCTTCCCCCTACTCACAAGGCAGGCAATACGCTCGACCTCATCTTTACTAGATGCTGTTCTTCCACTAACCTCATTGCAACTCCCCTCCAAGTCTCCGACCACTACCTTGTATCCTTTTCCCTCTCGCTCTCATCCAACACTTCCCACACTGCCCCTACTCGGATGGTATCGCGCCGTCCCAACCTTCGCTCTCTCTCCCCCGCTACTCTCTCCTCTTCCATCCTATCATCTCTTCCCTCTGCTCATACCTTCTCCAACCTATCTCCTGATTCTGCCTCCTCAACCCTCCTCTCTTCCCTTTCTGCATCCTTTGACTCTCTATGTCCCCTATCCTCCAGGCCGGCTCGGTCCTCCCCTCCCGCTCCGTGGCTCGATGACTCATTGCGAGCTCACAGAACAGAGCTCCGGGCAGCTGAGCGGAAATGGAGGAGAACTCGCCTCCCTGCGGACCTGGCATCCTTTCACTCCCTCCTCTCTACATTTTCCTCCTCTGTCTCTGCTGCTAAAGCCACTTTCTACCACTCTAAATTCCAAGCATCTGCCTCTAACCCTAGGAAGCTCTTTGCCACCTTCTCCTCCCTACTGAATCCTCCCCCCCCCCCTCCCTCTCTGCAGATGACTTCGTCAACCATTTTGAAAAGAAGGTCGACGACATCCGATCCTCGTTTGCTAAGTCAAACGACACCGCTGGTTCTGCTCACACTGCCCTACCCTGTGCTGTGACCTCTTTCTCCCCTCTCTCTCCAGATGAAATCTCGCTTCTTGTGACGGCCGGCCGCCCATCAACCTGCCCGCTTGACCCTATCCCCTCCTCTCTTCTCCAGACCATTTCCGGAGACCTTCTCCCTTACCTCACCTCGCTCATCAACTCATCCCTGACCGCTGGCTACGTCCCTTCCGTCTTCAAGAGAGCGAGAGTTGCACCCCTTCTGAAAAAACCTACACTCGATCCCTCCGATGTCAACAACTACAGACCAGTATCCCTTCTTTCTTTTCTCTCCAAAACTCTTGAACGTGCCGTCCTTGGCCAGCTCTCCCGCTACCTCTCTCAGAATGACCTTCTTGATCCAAATCAGTCAGGTTTCAAGACTAGTCATTCAACTGAGACTGCTCTTCTCTGTATCACGGAGGCGCTCCGCACTGCTAAAGCTAACTCTCTCTCCTCTGCTCTCATCCTTCTAGACCTATCGGCTGCCTTCGATACTGTGAACCATCAGATCCTCCTCTCCACCCTCTCCGAGTTGGGCATCTCCGGCGCGGCCCACGCTTGGATTGCGTCCTACCTGACAGGTCGCTCCTACCAGGTGGCGTGGCAAGAATCTGTCTCCTCGCCACGCGCTCTCACCACTGGTGTCCCCCAGGGCTCTGTTCTAGGCCCTCTCCTATTCTCGCTATACACCAAGTCACTTGGCTCTGTCATAACCTCACATGGTCTCTCCTATCATTGCTATGCAGACGACACACAATTAATCTTCTCCTTTCCCCCTTCTGATGACCAGGTGGCGAATCGCATCTCTGCATGTCTGGCAGACATATCAGTGTGGATGACGGATCACCACCTCAAGCTGAACCTCGGCAAGACGGAGCTGCTCTTCCTCCCGGGGAAGGACTGCCCGTTCCATGATCTCGCCATCACGGTTGACAACTCCATTGTGTCCTCCTCCCAGAGCGCTAAGAACCTTGGCGTGATCCTGGACAACACCCTGTCGTTCTCAACCAACATCATGGCGGTGGCCCGTTCCTGTAGGTTCATGCTCTACAACATCCGCAGAGTACGACCCTGCCTCACACAGGAAGCGGCACAGGTCCTAATCCAGGCACTTGTCATCTCCCGTCTGGATTACTGCAACTCGCTGTTGGCTGGGCTCCCTGCCTGTGCCATTAAACCCCTACAACTCATCCAGAACGCCGCAGCCCGTCTGGTGTTCAACCTTCCCAAGTTCTCTCACGTCACCCCGCTCCTCCGCTCTCTCCACTGGCTTCCAGTTGAAGCTCGCATCCGCTACAAGACCATGGTGCTTGCCTACGGAGCTGTGAGGGGAACGGCACCGCAGTACCTCCAGGCTCTGATCAGGCCCTACACCCAAGCAAGGGCACTGCGTTCATCCACCTCTGGCCTGCTCGCCTCCCTACCACTGAGGAAGTACAGTTCCCGCTCAGCCCAGTCAAAACTGTTCGCTGCTCTGGCCCCCCAATGGTGGAACAAACTCCCTCACGACGCCAGGACAGCGGAGTCAATCACCACCTTCCGGAGACACCTGAAACCCCACCTCTTCAAGGAATACCTAGGATAGGATAAGTAATCCTTCTCACCCCCCCCCCCCCCCCCCCCCCCTTAATGATTTAGATGCACTATTGTAAAGTGGCTGTTCCACTGGATGTCAGAAGGTGAATTCACCAATTTGTAAGTCGCTCTGGATAAGAGCGTCTGCTAAATGACTTAAATGTAATGTAAATGTAAATGTATACACCACACATGGTTTGGACTTAAAAAAGTAGACACCATCAACATGTCAGATATAGTTTAAATGTATTCATTTTTGAGTTTGCATCCCAATATGACACTTTAAATACATCACAGAAGACTGAAATATAACCAAACGCCTATTGTGTTTATTGAGCTGTACACTGAGATGCTCATCTGGTCAATATTCCCCTCCAGTGATTCCCCAACACCTTGTCAACATGTGCCCCAAAAATGGATCAGATTTTCCTTTTAGTCTCATCTGACCAGAGTACCTTCTTCCATATGTTTGGGTAGTCTCCCACATGCCTTTTGGCGAACACCAAACGTGTTTGCTTATTCGTTCCTGATCTGTACTTCTCCACAATTTTGGCCCTGACCTGTTTGGAGAGCTCCTTGGTCATCATGGTGACACTTGCTTAGTCGTGTTCCAGACTCTGGAGCCTTTCAGAACAGGTGTGTATATATATATTGAGATCATATGACAGAACATGTGACACTTAGATTGCACACAGGTGGACTTCATTTAACTAATTATGTGACTTCTGATAGTAATTGGTTGCACCAGATCTTATTTAGGGGCTTCATAGCAACGGGGATGAATACAAATGCACGCACCACTTTTCCGTTTAAAAAATGTATTATTAATTTTTATAGTTTTCTTCATACACACTATTTTGTGTATGTCCATTACATGAAATCCAAATAAAAATCCATTTAAATTACAGGTTGCAATGCAACTAATAGGAAAAACGCTAAGGGGAATGAATACTTTTGAAACACACCGTAAATGGAGAAAGTTTAGCACTGTTGCTACTCTCCCTAGGAGTGGCCGTCCTGCAAAGATGACTGCAAGAGCACAGCGCAGAATGCTCAATGAGGTTAAGAAGAATCCTCGAGTGTCAGCTACAGATGTACAGAAATCTCTGGAAGATGCTAACATCTTTGTTGACGAGTCTACTATACGTAAAACACTACACAAAAATGGAGTTCATGGGAGGACACCATGGAAGAAGCCACTGCTGTCCAAAAAAAAAACTTTGCTGCACGTCTGAAGTTTGCAAAAGAGCATGTGGATGTGGCAAAATACTCTGTGACAGATGAAACTAAAGTTGTGTTGTTTGGAAGGAATACACAACACTATGTGGAGAAAAAAGGCACAACACCAACATCAACACCTCATCCCAACTGTAAACTATGGTGGAGGTAGCGTCATGGTTTGGGGTGGCTTTGCTGCCTCAGGGCCTGGACAGCTTGCTATCATCAACGCAAAAATGAATTCCCAAGTTTATCAAGACATTTTGCAGGATAATGTATCTGTCCACCAATTGAAGTTCAACAGAAGTTAGGTGATGCATCAGGAAAACAACCCATTATTTAGATGTAAATCAAGAGAATGTCTTGAACAGAAGAATATACGCCTTCTGGAGTGGCCCAGTCAGTCCTGACCTCAACCTGATTGAGATGCTGTGGCATGACCTCGAGAGCGGTTCACACCAGACCTCCCAAGAATATTGTGAAACTGAAACAGTTTTCTCAAGAGGAATGGTCCAAAATTCCTCCTGACCGTTGTGTCAGTCTGATCTGCAACTACAGAAAACGTTTGTTTGAGGTTATTGCTGCCAAAGGAGGGTCGACCTATTATTAAATCCAAGGGTTCACATACTTTTCCCGACCTGCACTGTGAATGTTTACACAGTGTGATCAATAAAGAGATGAAAACTTATAATTGTTTGTGTATTATTAGTTTAAGCAGACTGTATTTGTCTATTGTTGTGACTTAGATGAAGATCAGATAATATTTTTGCAGAAATCCAGGTAATTCTAAAGGGTTCACATTATTTACCTTCCCACAGTAATGTGTTACATAACTTTATGTAATAGATCCCCTCTCTCTCTCTCTCTCTCTCTCTCTCTCTCTCTCTCTCTCTCTCTCTCTCTCTCTCTCTCTCTCTCAGCCTATGACATGACATTGACCCCTGAGTGTTGAACTTTTGCCCACTCTATAGCCACCTTGCTGGTCGGAACATCTTGAATAACAATAAGGGGCACATGCACTCTTAAATGTGCACTCTGCACAGCCCTCGGAATATGGTTCCTCTCTCATTTTAATCCTAGGTTCATGGCATTTAGGGAGTGTTTCCTAGATGCTGTGCTTCGGCAAATGCATTGATTGTTCTTAGGTTTTTAGACTGGGTATCTGTAAAACACTTTGTGACAACTGCTGATGCAAAAATGGGTTTTAAGAAATACATTTGGATGATTTACAGATTTGTATTATTATCATGTTACAGACGAGACATACACAGAAATGTCAACGTCTTGTCACATGCTCAAACCCGGGCCTTAGGGATAAACCCCCAGAAAGACTACATGAACTTGGAGGAGCTGACCGTGAGCTGACCGACTTCTCTGTACAGCAGCCCCAGACAATCATGTACAGCAGCTCCAACTTACAAGAATGGGTATACAGGGCAGTGCTGAGTTTTTTTTCTTCACATTGTGTACAAGCATGTATTTCAAATCAAATGTTATTGGTCACATACACGTGTTCAGCATATGTTATTGTGTGTGTAGCGAATTAAGAACATTTGATTTGGAATTAAGAAAATATTAATATTTGGACGAGCAATGTCAGAGCGGCATAGACTAAGATACCATGAGAGGAGTAATGCAAAATATGTAAACATTATTAAAGTGGCCAGTGATTTCAAGTCTATGTATATAGGGTAGCAGCCTCTAATGTGCACGTCGTGGCTATTTAACAGTCTGATGACCCTTGAGATAGAAGCTGTTTTTCAGTCTCTCGATCCCAGCTTTGCACCTGTACTGAATTTGCCTTCTGGATGATAGGGGGCAGAACAGGCAGTGGCTTGGGTGGCTGTTGTCCTTGATGATCTTTTTTGCCTTCCTGTGACATCAGGTGCTGTAGGTGTCCTGGAGGGCAGGTAGTTTTCCCCCGGTGATGTGTTTGGCAGAACGCACCACCCTCTGGAGAGCCCTGTGGTTGAGGTCGGTGCAGTTGCCGTTACAGGCGGTGATACAGCCCAACAGGATGCTCTCAATTGTGCATCTGAAAAAGTTTGTGAGTGTTTTAGGTGCCAAGCCAAATTTCTTCAGTCTCCTGATGTTGACGAGGCGCTGTTGTGCCTTTTTCACCACACTGTTTGTGTGGGTGGACCATTTCAGTTTGTCCTGAAGTCCATGATCAGATCCTTTGTTTTGTTGATGATGAGTGAGAAGTTATTTTCCAGGCACCCCACTCCCAGGTCTCTCACTTCCTCCCTGTAGGCTGTCTCTTCATTGTTGGTAATCAGGCCTACTACTGTTGTGTCGTATGCAAACTTGATGATTGAGTTGGAGGCGTGCATGACCATGCAGTCACAGGTGAACAGGGAGTACAGGAAGGGGCTGAGCACGCATCCTTGTGGGGCCCCAGTGTTGAGGATCAACGAAGTGGAGGTGTTGTTTCCTATCTTCACCACCTAGAGGCGGTCCGTCAGGAGGTCCAGGACCCAGTTGCACAGGGTGTGGTTCAGACCCAGGGCGGGGTTCAGACCCAGGGTGGGGTTCAGACCCAGGGCGGGGATCAGACCCAGGGTGGGGTTCAGACCCAGGGTGGGGTTCAGACCCAGGGCCTCAAGCTTAATGATGAGCTTGGAGGGTACTATGGTGTTGAATGCTGAGCTATAGTCAATGAACAGCATTCTTACATAGATATTCCTCTTGTCCAGGGCAGTGCGTGATTGCATTGTCTGTGGAAAGCAAATAGAAAATTGAGGCGGAAAGCAAATTAAAATGTGTCTAGGGTGTCAGGTAAGGTAGAGGTGATATGATCCTTAACTAGCCTCTCAATGCACTTCATGATGACAGACGTGAGTGCTACTGGGCAATAGTCATTTAGTTCAGTTATCTTAGCTTTTTTTGGGTACAGGAACAATCCTGGACATCTTGAAGCAAGTGGGGACGGCAGACTGGGATAGGGAGAGATTGAATATGTCCGTAAACACACCAGCCAGCTGGTCTGTGCATGCACCAAGTGTTTGATGTATTTGATACCGTTCCACTATTTTCACTCCAGATATTACAATGAGCCCATCCTCCCCAATTAAGGGGCCACCAACCTCCTGTGGTGTTGACTGATGGGGTGTGTCTTGTCTGTTTAATGAACAAAATAATCAACTATTGATTTCATTTGGAGCAGCAGAAACCCCCACCGCCCTGCGAGCAACATCTGCTTCTATGGGCACAAGCACTGTTCATGACAAATTGTTCACACCCCTCTTATTGGTGGAGAGAATTTAGCAGGCTTAAAGCTTATTTCCTGCAATTCTAAACATTTTGTCATGGGCTGCAAAGAAAGTTTTGCAGTTTTAAAGCAAATTTTCATCTAATGTGTATTCATGTGATATTTGAATGACAAAAAAATTACAGCAATATCTATGGGCTAAGAAACCACACCCCCAACCAAAAAAAAAACGTTAGCTGACATGGGCTAGTAGACCTGGACATTTCTGACAAGTTATAAATAGCTCTCTAAGGTCTGCAATGACAGACATGACAAGAGGAACTGATGATGCACTACCCAATTTAGAAATTGCACCTTGTACCTTCTACTATTACAACTTTAAAGAGGGGTGCGCCCCACAGTTTGGGAACAACTGCTCTATTGCTCCTCTATTGTTCCTCAAGCAAGGGGGGGTGACGATAACATCACCAATTCCGATCAGACCAACTCCTTGAACTTTGCGGTTGTCTAAAAAAAACAATTTTGCTCAAACACATTTGTTTACCTTTTAGTGTGTGTAATTTACTGTATTTATAGGCTACTTGGGATGTCACTTTTCAACAGGAAATTTTCAAAAATGACTGAAGGACGTTCCAAATGTTTATAAAACTGTATCACATCCGAGGTGTATTTGGGTTTTAGACAAAGCATTTGGCCAGCGTCGGAGCATGGGCAAAATCCCCTCGGGAGGCCGACTGCTTCGCGTGAATAGACAGTATAATGTTTAATAAGATTTACCTTCTATTTGAATGTGCTAAACTGTAGCCTGCTTGTCCTATTCATTCCATAGGATTAGCCTATAATAGTTATAAGTATTGGTCAGTTTCCTTTACTTGTTTCTCAGACTCCATCCTGATATCTGTGGCAGGGATGGTGGTGAACGCGGGTTATGTACGTGTTCATGCCTCAGCACATCATGGCTATACTACATTACTTTGAGATGGTTCAATGACACAAGTCGTACCCACGCCTGAGTGTGCCTGTGACTGCTGTCCCCATGGAATTATAATGAATGATCATTCCAATTCTATGGATGTCATGTGGACCTGGAGGACAGACCGAGAGAGAGAGAGAGAGAGGATCTCATTCCATTCCCTGACACTATTTATTCTGTGCTGGTCATCATGAACAGTGTTCTTGGACAGAAAGGGGTGAGGGGAGTACAGAGAGGAGTGCAGTGGCACATCTGATGTTCTAGGACATGAAACCATTGTTGTCTTCTGAGTTGCCTTGTGGGTTTGCCCAGCAAATGTAACATTTTTTTCCCCTATTGCTCAGATATCCTTATTATTAACTGTACCTTTTTATAAATCTATTCTCTCCTGCAATTGTGCCCCAGATGGCCTATTTTCTCACATATGTGTATATAAGATTGTATGAGATTGTATACATATCTGTAGGGTTTTCGAGTTGATATGTTGGGTAGCGAAAATGTTATATTTGTTTTGCAACTGAGCAGTCTCAGACTGGAAAACCACATTTTGGGAGCACTACTGAAGCTTACTGTGACATTCTCTTCCCTGTAATATATGTAACAAAAATGACCAAATGTCTGTGTTCTGAGTCCTAAATCTCATAAACTATTTTTTTTAACGTTAATGTTTCAGAAGTGTCATTTCGGCGGACACATACTCTAAAATAAATCTGTATTTAGTGTGGGGAATTTTTGCTTAGTCATTTCCTGTACATCTAGAAAAGTCTGGAGTATGAAATTAGTGAAGTTTGGAGAATGACTACAGTTCATGGCATTCATTCATGATTCCATTGAGCATTTACCTGTGTCTCTGTCATTTGGTTTATGCGAAAGATAATTCCCCATAAATGATTTGAAGGCAATGAGATAACAGTATTTAGTTTCTGTCTTCTATGCCTACAGCATATTGTGTTGTCCACTCAGCCATCAATCGAAAGGTTGGTGGGAGTGGCTATGTAATAATGAATAACCAATGACCACATTCAACACTGACACAGGCTCCAAATGAAAATAGCAGCTAGTTACTTTTTAAACTTGGGGGATGAGGATGTTCTCACGTACACACTCTGCACGGTACATGGACTTTGTACTATAACTCTCAGGTCTAGTGTAAATAGAGTGCTCAGCCCGCCAGTGTTGCAATTAGAATTAAGCTCTCTGTGAGCTAAAGCAGCAGTTCAGCTGTTGGCGAGGGAGGGGCAGGGAGGGAGGCTGATGTAAAACAAAACCTGTTCGCCCTTCACATTACATCCCTGTCTTGGGTCGTGTAAGGTCATGTTCAGTAGGCAGAAGAAACCCATTTTTTAACACAGTTACTGTTATTCAATGGAACACAGTTACTGTTATTCAATGGAACACAGTTTTTGTTGCAAAATGTTTTGCCACGAGCTGTCCTACTGAACACAACCCTGTTCTGTTGCTTCTCAGCAGAATCCATACCTACACGCTTCACTGACACAACTGTTGGCCAGAGCCTTCAAATGTGACTGTAACCTGTAAGGTTGTGCTGGGACTTTCTTAGTCATGCACATTAGGCCAACCTGGACTCAGGGGTAAACATAACATAGTAAATGTAAATTTGTATGATATGTTACATATTAATTTGTGGATGTCCGTCATCCATTTTGTGTTACAAATTTGCATGATATATACATTTTTAGGCAAGTCAGTAGGCAAGTCAGTTAAGAACAAATGCTTATTTACAATGACAGCCTACACCAGCCAAACCCAGACAACACTGAGCCAATTGTGCACTGCCCAATGGGACTCCCAATCACAGCTGGCTGTGATACAATCTGGATTTGAACCAGGGTGTCTGTAGTGACGCCTCTAGCACTGAGATGCAGTGCTTTAGACCGTTGCGCCACTTGGGAGCCCAACATATGATTCCGGTGAAAGAAATTGCCCCCCTATGGAAATCAAATGCCTGTGTTACGAGTGTACTGATATAAGTAGGACACGTGACATCCCTGCAACTTTGAGAAAAAACACTTGATACCGGAATTGTGCCTGGTCATCACTAGTTACCACAGCCACAAAATCATAAACTCTGCCATTTTCTACAATTTCTCTTCACTTGGATGAATTTTAAACCCGAGCCCTACACAGGCCCACAACATTCAGGCCCTACACTACCCTACCCAGACCCGATTGCTTCTGCCCAAATTAAAGCCCAGCCCTGCCCGAAACCACTTCCTCCACTAGTAAATCCATAAATTGCTCCTCTGTCAGTCACTCACTCCCTGTGTGCAGGGAGCTCGCTCTGCATGCACTCTGGTCATGGCAGCTCTGAATTGGTGAGTATTCATATCAATGGCTCTGCTTGGGCTGCTCTGCTCAATGAAGAGGCATGAGAAAGCAGTGAGCTGTTACACTTTTCATCACTCGAAACTCCAACAAACTTGTGCTGAGTGCGCAAACTGTGAAATAATCTCTTCTGTTTTATATTTGACGAGGTTGAAGCACTTCTGACACCATGTTATGATCATAGACAGATATGACTGAGCTGCGCAGCAGAGCACAAGTAAATGGCTCAGCTTCAAAATATTAGTGATCAATTTAGTGATACCTAAGCCCTACCCATAACCTAGCTATTGGTGAAAAAACAGGCCCTACTCTGCCCTAACCCAATGTACGTCGGGCCTTCAAAGCTCTAATCTGCCCTAACATTGGCTAGAATGATCCCACCTGATCTTGCCTCCTCCCGACAGACTTTCATTTTCGAAGATTTTCATTGTTAGAGCGGCTACTGGGGTATCTGGTCAATATAATGGATAATCTATGATGCATTATCAACCGGACTTTAGCCATTACCAGGAGCCTGTCCTCCCCAATTAAAGTGCCACCAACCTCCTGTGGTGAGTTCAAATCCCAGGTGTGGTTGTGTCCCAAGTGTGCTAACCACTGTGGAGGTCAATTTCATTTAAATTCAATTCAGAAAGTAAACCAAATTCCACTTCGTAATTTTCCGGTATTGCAAATTAATTGAATTAGAATTGGAATTTCTTTGTACTTCCTGAATATGGTTCGTTGTTGTATATTTGCTGACAAAATACAGTTCAGCTCTAGAAACATATTAAAAGTTGTTTCCACTATTTTCAACGCAACTCAGTAGCCGGTAACTTGCTCTAAAATAATAAGCACATCTCAAGTATCCTGTAAGTTTAAATGAAAGAGAGGCATGCAAAGTTAATTTGCAGGACTGGCCAAAAAGTAGCCTACCCAAGTGCATGGCGATTTACAGTAAATATATAGCAAAACACTAATACAGTATCCCATTAACGTAGATACCAAGTCCCAAAACTCGCAACATGTAGGGAGACGAGTACTCTCTCCCAATAAGACACCTAAGTCCAAGCCAAATATCGTAGTCTTCATGTTCTTGAAAAGTTTTTAAATTGCATGACACGTTCTTCCTTCAGGCGAGTTGAAGAGTAAAGAATTTAGGAAATGAATGCGAGCCCTGGTATTATAGCCAGGAAGGCAGGGCTTCTGAGGGTGGGCTCGGCATCCATTGGCCGGTTGGACGTGATTTCAGTTTTCTTCAAGTGAATATGATTATTTGTTGACTCCCCATAGTATGTTATATCGATTGACTGACTGAAAAGGAACCTATTCCCTACAAGGGCAATGGGTGAAAAAAACAATAATCTATTATTTTCATCTATTCATATTTGATTCGATTGACCTGCTCTGTCTTTGGTCTCATATGGATAGTTCAATAGTAATAATTAATAATATGCCTAATGATACATGCATTATTATGATTTATTTTTTAATGGGAATGGGAACAGTCCAATGATTTATATACATAATTGAAACAGTCAGAGTTTGTCTATCACGTTGACATGAGCCAGACTCCAAAATCTGGGCTGTCAGGCTCACTTGGGCCAACGATGTTTCATAGCAATTTTTTGAAGGTCTAGAGTTGGAAAATGTGTGACAGCAGTGCAGCAATGGTACATTTCTGTGTGTTGTCACTCTTTCATCCCTCCATCCAATTCATATTTCCTTATGACAAACAGTGTCCATATACAACAAGTTCTTGCTCCCTTATACCCTTCAATCATATATCAATGGAAAGCTTAGATTCACAGCTATCCACCAGACACATTTTCGGGAATGTTCAGGTCAACAGAACTTTGACCTGTGACCTCTAGGGTACATATCAGAATGACCTGTATGAATGGCTTTAAAAAAGAAACCCTGAAGCTTTTTAAGCTTTGTTTGACAAGTGGTTCTAAAAGGTCATGAAATTCCCTTTCAAATGACATATAATATAACCAACTTTGAAAGAACCAGCACTATTATAAAAACAATCCCCCGTATTGTGCCATTGACATTATAATGTTGGGAGCTTAGCCTTGGGGCAGTTATGATTTGGGATTGTAACTAGAGGCACCAAATTGCAAACCTAGCCAGAGCAGGGTTTTATGTGTAGATACATATATGCCCATATGTGGCCTCCATATATCCATATGCCCATATAAGGTCTCCATATTGGGCAATTTCACATGGCTAATACAGTATGAAATACATTGTAGTAGAAATGGGTGATATGGACAAAAATGCATATTGCGATAAATTGACCCATTTTATTGCGATAAAGATAAATCAGCAACAAATTACAATAAATTATTTTTGGGGGAGGTTGAAAGAACGACCCAGCTCAACGTATTTGACTGGTTTTTGACCCACTGACACCGCCCCTGGTTAGAGGGGAATAAAGCAGTCCAAGAGTTAACACACATAACAGTTGGAAAGGTAGTGGTTTTTGGGCATGCACACCATCCCACAAGTCCAGAGATATAAATGAGATCAGTTGTTGATGGGCAGAGACAGAGATGTTGCTCTCTGCCACTGCCTGAGGGAGACTGCAAGTATTGGGTGACCTGTATAGTCAAGAGGTTTGGCAGATGTCCGGCAGGTCACGCAGGTCAGAGAGAGTTTGAGAGGCAGGTTTATGGTACTCCCTAGACTCTCAGGCTCAGGTTGTGGGTGATGGGTGGAGTGTGCAGCTCAGGGTTATGGTCATATTGCGATAAATGTAACTATTTTCCCCCCTTTTCCTCCAAACATAACGATGGTCATTATGGCCAAATAGTTCTATTTTTTTCATCAGACCAGAGGATATTTCTCTAAAAAAGTACAATCTTTGTCCCCATGTGCAGTTGCAAACAGTAGTCTGGCTTTTTTATGGCGGTTTTGGAGCAATGGCTTCTTCCTTGCTGAGTGGCCTTTCAGGTTATGTCGATATAGGACTCATTTTACTGTGGATATAGATACTTTTGTACCCGTTTCCTCCAGCATCTTCACAAGGTCCTTTGCTGATGTTCTGGGATCGATTTGCCCTTTTCGACAACAAAGTACATTAATCTCTAGGAGACAGAACGCATCTCCTTCCTGAGCGGTATGACGGCTGTGTGGTCCCATGGTGTTTATACTTGCGTACTATTGTTTGTACAGATGAACATGCTACCTTCAGCTATTTGGAAATTGCTCCCAAGGATGAACCAGACTTGTGGAGGTCTACAAAAAAAATTCTGAGGTCTTGGCTGATTTCTTTTGATTTTCCCATGATGTCAATAAAGAGGCACTGAGTTTGAAGGTAGACCTTGAAATACATCCACAGGTACACCTCCAAATGACTCAAATTATTTCAATTAGCCTATCAGAAGCTTCTAAAGCCATGACATCATTTTCTGGAATTTTCCAAGCTGTTTAAAAGCACAGTCAACTTAGTGTATGTAAACTTCTGACCCACTGGAATTGTGATGCAGTGAATTATAAGTGAAATAATTTGTCTGTAAACAATTGTTGGAAAAATGACTTGTGTCATGCACAAAGTAGATGTCCTAACCAACTTACCAAAACCATAGTTTGTTAACAAGAAATTTGTGAAGTGGTTGAAAAACGTGTTTTAATGACTCCAACCTAAGTGTATGTAAACTTCCAACTTCAACTGTACTCACTTAAAGCTGTGACTCTCCTCTCTGTAACTAGAATGACAGTATTTGCTTTTAAAACTGTATTTTTCCCTCTGTCAGTAGCCGTTAGCGAAACAGGGACAGGCAGATACTTTCATAGCAGGAATCAGCATAATGCATAGGCGGTTACTGTTGACCAAATAATGATTTTAGAACAATCTCCAGGAACAAAGGGGACCAAATCACCGGAAATTACCGACATAAGCAAAATGCCTCGGTTAGAGGAAGGCGATGTTGTAGTCAGTAATTTTTGGTTTATCATCCTAGCTCTGAATTGTAGTATGCCCCAAAATATCTTGTAACGTTCATAGTAATGTAGAATACACATTCACATGAGCCAGATATATACAGGTGTTAAATTATCACCAAATTGTTGTAAGAATGTGCCAAAAAAGCGGTCAGTTTTTCTGATTTCTAAAGATGTATGATCAATAATTGCAATATTAATCTTCAAACATGTCAAATGGACAGGTGAATAGTCATCAGTGGTGGGCCATCAGGGCCAGCAAGGCCTTCTCTGCTGGCCTAAACATCATCGGAATATAATTAAAATATATATATATTTTCCCACAAATATGTATTAAATTATTCCCCAGAGTAAGAGTTACACTCTTCATTTCATAGTGTTCCTCTTGGTTGCACTGCTTCCAGCCCCAGGTTGAGATTTGGAGGGCTGGTCTTTATGTTAGATATTTTATCCAATCATATTCAGCCATCATGTGTTGCCAGGGGTCTAAAATATGCCCTCAGTCCTTCAGAATCAACAGTGCGGGCGCTTGTAGCTTAAAGTGAATGGAAATTAAAATTTAGTGTCAACCAATCAGCTATAGAGTTGGCTATTGTACGCCTGCTGGCTGGCTCCAGTGTTACACAGGAGCCAGCTAGCAGGCGTAGTGCCTGCACGTCTATTGATTGGATTACCAATATTGAGAGGCAGGTCCTATATGGGCAGGTCTCAGAACTAGGAAACTGAAATTGATCAACGAATTAATTTGCGTACTACTAAACTGTTTTTTCAACCCACAATGGCGGAAGGAGAAGATATCAATTTGGTCGAGGATATAATTATAACGCCATTCTCAAGACAAACTTTTCAAGAAAAGTTAGACATTGTCAGGAGAGGTAGACGCCGACGCTACAAAGCCGACGCTACAAAGACAAGCTCCGAGAAGCACTGCAAACTGTACTGCTGGGAATGCCTATTATTTG
Source organism: Oncorhynchus masou masou (assembly GCF_036934945.1). Classification (NCBI taxonomy): domain Eukaryota; kingdom Metazoa; phylum Chordata; class Actinopteri; order Salmoniformes; family Salmonidae; genus Oncorhynchus; species Oncorhynchus masou. The sequence continues at coordinate 23,717,470 of NC_088232.1, forward strand.
CAAGTGATCGATTTGGTGTTTGGAGCCACACTGGCTTTGCAAACCTGAGTTGTCTAACCAAGGCAGCAACGAGACACCAAAGTACGGCTGGGCACTTACAAACAATGGTGCTTTTAAAAACTTTTGGGGACACCTGAGTGGATCTACAGCTCAACGAACAAGCGCGCAGGGCAATGAAGCTGCACAATGAAAAGGTATTGTACTCTTCCCCTGCAATTCTCTGAATAGAAATGTCAATTTCAAGGTGACGCAACGCCTGGTTATACTGTGTTTCTGTCTAAATGTATAGTGTCTAGAGCCATGGCATCATAATGATGGTAATAAGAGGTGGATTAATCCGGGTGGGACTGTGTAGGACTTCACTGAAGGTCCAGGCCCCAGAACCACGGCATGCTACTGATAGTCATGGATGTGAGCTGATTAAAAGGATATACAATGTTATCCTAATAGCTGTTTTCATTATGAGGACTATAAACTTGCCCTTAGCCTACATTCCATTACAATGTGAAATTTTCCAATAAGACCCCATTGAGTTGTTTGGTGGCCATATTGGAAAATGTCTTCTGTGGGGTTAATGCGTGAATTCTGTTATGGCCCTGTATCTACAAATCTTTTTAAAACCCCGTTCTAGCTGTGTGTGTGCAAATTGGTGCCTCTATCACCAAAGTTACAATCCAAAAACATAGCTGCCCAATTACATGGAATTCTATGGCTAAACTTCCAACATTCTAAATGTCAAGGCACAACATTTGAGATTTTTAAACAATGTTTGTAGCTGGTGCTTTCAAAGTTGATTATATTAAATCTAATTTGAAAGCTAATTTAATGACCTTATAGAACCGCTTGTCAAACAACGTTTAAAATGTATCAGGGTGTCTGTTTTAAAGCAATTAATACAGATTATTCTGATATGTAGCCTACCCTAGAGGTCAGAATTCTGTTGACCTGAACATTCTGAAAATGTGTCTAATGGATAGCTGTGAATCTAAGCTTTCCAATGATATATGATTAAAGGGTATAAGTAAGCAATAACTTGTTGTATACTGATATTGTTTGTCATATAACATTTTATGGATGGAGGGATGAAAGAAGAGCTATACACAGAAAGTTACTATTGCTGCACTGCTATCACACATTTTCCAACTCTAGGGACATAAACATTTAAATAAGTTACATCGTCCACCCGAGTGATCCCGACCGACCCCCCTGGCTCATGAACTATGGTCATGTTAATTTAACTTCTGTAGCACAGCTAGAACAATCAGTCAGATGTTTCACAGGATGTATAAATCTGAAGCATCCTCTTGGCGTTTCTACTCACTACCATATATGGTGATAAGAGGAAGCCCAACATTTGCACTCAATACATTTTCCTGTTCCCAAAACTAGAATCTATTAGGAACAGGACAAAGTTTTGTAGACTTTACCCTTTGCCAAAGTTTTTTTTAAATGCGTTGTTTAAAAGGAGTACAAGGGCGAATTGAGTTATTGCACGCACTTCACAGAGTAGGCGTTCCCTAACGGAAATATGCTAATTACAATTAGAACTCGCCAATAGGATCTCGCTAGCTCGTGCATGGCTCTGCCATCTCTTTGCTTGTTCTGCCGGCTATGATTAATTTGCTCCTCTTGGAAGCTACAGGCTGTGGTCTATCTTGGATTAGTTAAAAAAATCTTTGTCTGCGGAGAGAAAGTGCAGCGATCAAGCGGCTTCGAGGGCTACATGCGCCTGGTGGAATCGTCAATGGCGGCGTCACACTTGCACAGAAATAAACATGTATTATTTTTAAAATAAATTGCATAGGCCAATGAGCCCCAAAATACTTATACATATCTGTATTTTATCATCCCTAACGAAAACGACAAATTGAAAGCGTGAACTATGCAGAAAGTTATTTCAATTAATGAAAGTCCTTGCCTCCGCCCCTCTAGTGCTACAACACATCCTGCACGTTCCGAATTTGTATGCAGGTGCCTCTCATTCGCTGCTTCTTTACACTTTGCTGCAGAACAGAACTCTTGTGAAATTGCGTCTCTTAAGAATATATTGTACTCGTTTCTGCAGAGCGAGAAGGGCTGAATTATTGAAACATATGTATCAGTGAGCCTAACGCACTGGCACTATCGTGGCAGTTTCAGTAACATAACTTTAGAAGCTTAGTTCAATTCTTCATAAATCGCGAAAATGCCTCTTCTGCAACATGCGTTGGACACAGACTTGGAGCGGTTAGCCCTGGACCTGATTGTCCCGTCTCTACTTGACCAAGGATTCTTTTACGTGGATAACTTCCTAGGAGAATTGGTTGGACACTTTGTTTTGGACCAAGTGAAAGAGCTGCACAGCTCTGGAGTTCTGCAGGACGGACAGCTAGCTGGTCCTGACCGGAGTTGTGGGATTTCCAAAAGGAACATTCGGGGTGACAAGATAGCCTGGGTCAGTGGAGTTGAAAGGGGGTGCGAGGCTATTAACATCCTCCTTACTTTAATCGATAAGTTGGTTTCTCATTGCATCGGCCGACTTGGGAAAAGTATTATTCGAGAAAGATCAAAGGTCAGTTGTGCGACAATTGTGCATAAATTGCGTGTATTTCCTTGGTTTGAAGGTGTGATCACTTTGTACTTATATTCTATTTGATTATGTTAATATTCTATCTAGAGCTATGAATGTTGAACGATATTTAAGGGATAATCATCGAGGGGCTATGCATTAAATGGAAAATAATGCACACTGTGGAAGGTGTGTCCCACGACGTGTAGCGGAGTGGCACTAACCTTCGTCCGAATTGCTTTGTTTAACAGAGAACGCATGGAGCACCGAGACTATCCCGCTTTTAACACAGCTATGATTAAACACATTTGCTGCTAGAAATGTGTTTAACACCAACTGAAGTAGCTAGTTGGCAAGTTTACTAGATAGCTACAGTAACGTTAGTTGCTTTAGACATAACCATTGACCAGACTTGCTAGCTAAGAAACCATCCCCATAACTTGTTATTATGAAAGTCGAATTCAACAACCCCAATAATGTTTTCAATTGGACTTTTACGTTCAAAATCAGCTCAAACAAAGAACATGTAAGAATGAACTTCATAACCATTAAATATTACTATGCATTATAGGGAAATAATGCACGCTCTAGAATGCCCTTCAAGCCAATCAGAAACGGGTATTCAACAATGGCATGGTATAATTAAGCATCAAGGCACAAGGTAGTGCTGTATCACGAATACAGTCGCAGGTAAATGGCGTTGTGTGGCCCGAGGCGATGGGCCAGTCAACCCATTTACCTGTGACTGTATTCATGATACAGCACTACCTTATGTCTTGCTGCTTTTATAAAACTGTTACCTACATTCTAAAATAACAATTAATTAAATATTTTATATATGTATGTATATGTATATGTATGTATATGTGTATATAGATATATGTGTGTGTGTGTGTGTGTGTGTGTGTGTTTTTGACGAAAATTAATGTTTGATGTGTCTGAGTTAGCTGAAGTTGGCTGGCTAGAACGTTATCAGAGTTTCTAAACTCAGAGGCACAACATCGCAAGACTTCCAGGAACTTTTGTAAAACAGGCCAGGCCTGGGTTTGAGAAGTAAATGAGAGAATTGAGACATTCTTCCTTAGTTATTAATTCTTTAAATCTAAAGGCAAAACCTAGATTTGAGCCAATGTCATAAGTGGTTGAACATCTTATTACTCCAAACTTGTGAAAGTGACAAATTGACACTTTTTAAAAATTTTCGTACAAAAATAACTATATTGATGGAGGCCCTTTTGATTTTTACGGCCTGCGCAGTTCGGCATGAGACGACCATTAGACCCGATGTGTTTCTACTATGCATGAGCTTAGCTGACATCCCCTACAAGTGTGATCGGGGATTTCTATCGGAGAAGCAGTTTTAGCCCCTCTTCATACTGTACTGTCTTTGATTTAAATGTCAGTGAACTTTGGATAACCACCATTTTGTGTATTTATTACTCCCCTTTTTATCCTCATGCATTTATAATAATTGTGTGTCTCCAAGACAGAGTCCGCAATTTTTTTTGGGCCAAGACCCCATTTTGATATTTGAAAATTCTCGCAACCCCACCCATGTGAAAATTAGTTTTTTTTATTTGGGGCTATGGCAGTGAATTGAAAAACATTCCAACAGTATTTCTGATTGTCTTCTCAACTCACAATCACATACTTTTAATGTGGGGGCAGTCAATTGCAAATGAGTCTGACATAATGGATCTTCTCACCACCACTAATGAGATGGGTGTGCTTGATGCATGTCACGTCAAAGCTTCTCAGTCAGGGGGTGTGGCCCACAGTGCGTACCTCATCTCAGCTGTCACATCCAACCTGGATTGATATTTGGTTTTAATGCAGACGAGCGTACTGAATCCAGGTTCACACAGATATGAGCTGGCGAAGGGTAGCCTGCCATAAGTTTTATGGTGCTTTCAAGACAACTGGGAACTTGGAAGAATAAGATGTCGTGATATCTTATTTTTCCGTCAGTGATCTTTAGGTCGGAAAATCAGAGCTCCAGAAAGAGGCCTGAGTTCCCAAGTTGGAATTCTGAGTTAGATGACGGTTCATACCAATCTTTCCCAGTCTGAGCTCGTTTCTTTCTGAGCTCCCAGTTGTATTGAATGCACTGAAGTCAGAAGTCTGAGATTTCAGAGTTCCCATGTCAGAGTTTCCAGCTGTTTTGAACGCAGGCATTAATGCTCAGAGGGAGACTGCAGAGTATTCTCTTTTAGTCCCTTTGGCCTACACACCGTCCCCATGACGGAGCCCATCTGTACAAAAGCCCACCGTTCGATCCCATATGGAATCAGTTTTTCGACAATATAGCCACGCAACACACTGAACATCCCATAGGCCGTTTCAATCTTGGGAATTGTGAGAAATAACAATATGTCCTTGTGAATAGCATCCCCTGACATGTATAGCGAACAAAAGTCAATGCATGGCAATCTCGGTCCTCACAGCTAACGTCCATTTAGAGAGCATAAGCTGGGGAGTTTGAGGTGTTCAGTCCGTTTCCTCTTGATTGCTAGCAATATCATGCATTATTTGTTTAACCGTGTTATCTGATAAAGATATTAATGTGAGTGTCTGTGCCTCTGATTCCCCGCACATTGTTTTCACCATATCAATTGCGGCCGGTAGTGTGTGGCTTCATAGCGTAGCGGACCTAGCCAATCAGACAGACACAGAGAGAGGTATGTTACCTCTCATTTCTAAGTTCACACATGATCCCACATATAATACAATATAATTACACCAGATCGGACAGACTGACCCTAGCCCCCCAGCACATAGACTATTGCAGCATAGATGCTGGGACACACACACACACACTTTACATCCCACCACGCCCTTCTCTCTTTCGCACATGCCTGGATCCTGCTCCCAACCTTATGCAGACAACTCATTGATCATATGGACTGATTATAAAAACTAACAACAAAAGCTGGTTGTTGTTTACCTTGATTTGAAATTAAGAAGAACTAAAAAAAAATCTCTAAAAGGATTTACAGATCTAAGTCAATGGATGTATAGAGTGAGTGAGAGAGAGGGGGGAGGGGAAGAGCGGGGTGGAGCGGTAGGTAGACCTAGCAGTAGTACATGTGGAGTCTGCTGGCTCACGCTCCACACGTAGCTCTGTCATTAAACCTTCAACATCCTGGCAGCCTGCCAGCTTTGCTCTGTGTGTGGACTTCCCCTTCCTCGCTGTCTTCCTTTCTCTCTTGTTTCACGTGTTTTCTCTGTTCTTTGACAGCACTGTGCGTACATGCATACGTTCCCCGACTGTAGACCGTAAACACTGGGTGTGTCATAATACTCCTTTCCTCAGCACGTGCTGAGATATGATGCTGTGCAAATGAACTAAAGGATCACTTGACCAGATAAGGCCCTTGTGATGTTGCTTCTGAAGAGTGATTTTATTGCAGATTTATTATGTAGGTGTATGCATGCATCAATCGATCAGTAATCAAAGGAGAGAGAAGTTTGATTTATATGATGCATGTCTAAAGGTTGCTGTTAAATTTTAAATGTAATTTTCCCTGACATAAGACCACAGATTTGTCCCTTTGCATTGTATCCTAGCAACTGGAAAGGAAATGCATAGTTTTTTTAGCCACCACTGTGCTTGTCACACTACCTTCAGGGAAGTCACTTATTAGGCAACGCAGTGGCTGAATTCAATGTGTTGGCAGTCTGAGTCCAGTGACCTTTTTCTGTAATATGAGGGTCGAAGGTCAAACCTCTATAGGCACGAACAGGACCAGCTGTTTTGTTAGGCTGAAAGAATAGGGCTGTACAACCACAAGGTCAAATAGGAGTTGCTTATATTTGTCCTGTTGCACACATTCTGTACAAGTGTTTGGTGAAATGGAAATGTTAGGGTTAAGTTCCATCCTCAAGGAGAGTGACAGATTTATTTATTTTTTGCCTCGGGGATTCAAACTAGCAACCTTTCGGTTACTGGCCCAATGCTCTAACCGCTAAGCTACCTGCCACATATTGTGGAATCCCATTATCTGACCACAAGCGTTTTCATTAGCATGGCTTTGATGGCTTTTCTTGTCTTTCTTATCACAAGATAAATGAAGTTTGGTTAATTGTGTTTCCTTGGACTGCTAACTGAATGCACGTAGGCCAGTCTTTCTGAAACCACAACGCACCCTCTCCACGCAATGCTTACAGGAAATTTTTGCAACCAAGGTATTTACCCATAAATCTGGTCTTGTTCTATTTTTGTCTCTGAAATGCAGAAGCTATTTCCAGTATTCTTAGAATATTCCAAGGCCACTGAAAAATACACAAATACTTTCCCACACGAAGGCTTCACGGTACACTACAGTCTGTTTGTTACATATTATCTAATGATTATTAGCGAGTATACTAAATATAATGTGGAATGGACTCCGAATTGATGTTTTGTGTTTGTCTATTTCAGGCGATGGTGGCGTGCTATCCAGGAAATGGGACGGGATATGTTAAACATGTGGACAATCCCAACGCTGATGGTCGCTGTGTCACCTGTATCTACTACCTGAACAAGAACTGGAACGCAGAGGTGGAGTGGTAGATTCATTACACATGCATTCCATAATCATTAAATTAACTACACAAGTATTATTATTATTATTATTATTATTTTATTTTTTACATATTTATTGAATATATATTAAAACATTATTACATGTATACATTCTTATTACATATATTTATTGTCACCTATTATAACATTATTTAGGTGCAATCAACGCCAATCCTTTTAAATTACAGTTACATTTCCAAGAAAGTCACTTTTTTGTATTTTTCGATTGTTTAGTTCCCGCTATAACATCATGAACGATTGTCATTATATTTAAGCGTGGTTTATTTTTAGACTATGAAAATGTGAGATATTGCCATAAAACTAGTACGCCCACCGCTTGTTGGAAAACCCCCTTTGGCTTCTGATCTTTGTAAAATGCATACCAAGCCTCTTCTAGCTTAACTTCTTATTCTGTGAAGCTGAAGTCAACAATATGTATTTGTTATGTTGCAGGAGCATGGAGGAATTCTTAGAATCTTTCCTGAGGGCAAATCCTACGTTGCAGATGTTGAGCCCCTGTTTGACAGACTGTTGTTCTTCTGGTCAGATAGAAGGAATCCACACGAGGTGCTGCCGTCATATGCAACAAGGTCTGTATGATGCATCACACTGTTATGAAAATCTGTATAATAATAATGTGATAAAGATGCAGTGTAATTATGTATTAATCATTTAGAATTTTGCTTTGTTCCAGATATGCTGTAACAGTGTGGTATTTTGATTCAGAAGAAAGAGCAGAGGCGAAGAGACGGTTCAGAGACTCAACAGGTACATTTCACAACTGGATCAATTAACTATGTTACATCTGTGTGTAAACAAAAAGCTCCGCTAACGCTTTATATTAAGTTGCTCTTATTCCTGCGCAGTAATAAATTGCAGTTATATAGTACTGACATTCGGTTACAACCTGTATCCTAATCATTAATGGCATTCATCTGTCTGTTTCAGCCTCCACTCAGGACCAGGACAGAAGAACCCTGTGAACTGTGACCTTTAGACTCTATCTTGTGTGACACAATAGAACAATGAATCCCAAATCCTTCGTGCTGACTGAGAGTTTTCACACTTTGATCTAATCACTGTTTGGATTTTGGTATCTCTTCTAAAAGCTACAAAGATGTGTGCTTTGATGGCTTTGTACATTATTTTTCTATTAAATTATTTGCTGCTCTTTCAATAACCAGGGTACTCATTACTGTTTGTTTTTTTTCCTGGATCAACCCAAATAACACTGTACTACTTCTTGAAATGTCTTCATCCTCCTGAGACCCAGCAATTCATTTTTGTCCACTCTAATGGACAGTGATTATTGATCCGTATCTCTGAGGCCGTACATGCCACTGTCTTAAGTCCTGTTGTAACTTTGAGAGGACATTCTGGGCTTTTCAATAATATCACATGTTTAGGGGTGGGACTTTTTAACGTTTTCTTGTTGTATTTTCAAAATGTTTTTTACCTACTGTAGAGGCTTTAGACAGCGCCCAACATTCTAAAATAGGCCACTTCTTTTACAGGCACGGTTCTAATGAATTTTCCCCCTAGATTAGTTATGGTTCTTGTTGCAAATAAAATCAAATGTATTACTCAAGTTTTTATTGTACAATTTGGCTAAGCTGTAATTAAAATGTGTGCAAGATTAATTGAGCTGACAATGTCATGTTGAAAAGCACAAAACCAAAATGGACACCTGTTGTGGCGCAGACATTGTCACATCGTATATCTTGTTTTAAGTTGGTAATAACATCTGGAGTACTCAAGGGTGCATCTCAAACGGTGACCTACTTCCTATGTGGTACACTACTTTTGACCACAGGCCCTTTTGACAGAGTTCTAGATCATCCAAGTCCTTACGAATTTATTACATGTCAACTATCGTTATAACTAGTTGAGTAGTTATGAGTGACTCCCAGCACTTCTGTCATTATTGATCGCTCTGAACAGATGTCTTCGACAATAACTGCAGGTTGTTTGAGAAGCTTCTGTATACACCTTGTGAGAAGAAATCAACGATTGATGCAACTTTCAAAGCTTCACAGATATACAGCACTTGTATTGTTGGCTGTAAATGATTTTTAGTGCGGAAAATCGGCTTGTATGCTGGTGGATATAGCCTACAGTATGGTGAATAAGAGTGGTTTTGTATAATGTTTGTTTCAAACAAAATAAAATATTTTTTCACCTGAATATTGTCACTATTTGTTCTATATTTGTATCTTAAGGTTACACTCCTAGAAAAAAAGGTGCTTTCAAGTCAAATTTGATTAGTCACATGCCCTGAATACAACAGGTGAAATGCTTACTTACGAGCCCCTAACTGACAGTGCAGTTTCAAAAACTACAGATAAGAATCAGCAAAAGTAACAAGTAATTAAAGAGATGATGGGGGTGGGGCAATGTGAATAGCCTGGGTAGCCATTTGACTAGATGTTCAGGAGTCTTATGGCTTGGGGGTAGAGGCTGTTTAGAAGCCTCTTGGACCTAGACGTGGTGGCACTCCGGTACCACTTACCGTGTGGTAGCAGAGAGAACAGTCTGACTAAGGTGGCTGGAGACTTTGACAATTTTTAGGGCCTTCCTCTGACACCGGTATAGAGGTCCTGGATGGCAGGAAGCTTGGCTCCAGTGATGTACTGCCGTTCGTTGCCATACCAGGCAGTGATGCAGCTGATCTGAGGACCCATGCCAAATCTTTTCAGTCTCCTGAGTGGGAATAGGTTTTGTCGTGCCCTCTTCACAACTGTCTTGGTGTGCTTGGACCATGTTAGTTTGTTGGTGATGTGGACACCAAGGAACTTGAAGCTCTCAACCTTCTCCACTGCAGCCTCATCAATGAGAATGAGGGCGTGCTCAGTCCTCTTTTTCCTTTAGTCCACAATCATCTCCTTTGTCTTGATCACGTTGAGGGAGAGGTTGTTGTCCTTGCACCACACAGTCAGGTCTCTGACCTCCTACCTATAGGCTGTCTCATCGTTGTAGGTGATCAGGCCTACCACTTGTGCCATCAGCAAATTTAATGATGGTGTTGGAGTCGTGCCTGGCCATGCAGTCATGAGTGAACAGAGAGTACAAGAGGGGACTGAGCACGCACCCCTGAGAGGCCCCCGTGTTCGGATGTGTTGTTACCTACCCTTACCACCTGGGGGCGGCCCGTCAGGAAGTCCAGGATCCAGTTGTAGAGGGAGGTGTTTAGTCCCAGGGTCCTTAGCTTAGTGATGAGCTTTGAGTGCACTATGGTGTTGAACGCTGAGCTGTATTCAATGAATAGCATTCTCACATAGGTGTTCCTTTTGTCCAAGTGTGAAAGGGCAGTGTGGAGTGCAATGGAGATGGCATCATCTGTGGATTTGTTGGGGCGGTATGCAAATTGGAGTGGGTTAATGGGATAATGGTGTTGATGTGAGCCATGACCAGCCTTTTAAAGCATTTCATGTCTACAGACGTGAGTGCTATGGGTCGGTATTAATTTAGGCAGGATACCTTAATGTTCTTGGGCACAGGGACTATGGTGGACTGCTTCAAACATGTTGGTATTACAGACTCAGACAGGGAGAGGTTGAAAATAAATTGATAGCTATTGATAAAACCTAGATAAATGAGATCGGGATTGTAAATACACATAGCACCTGTCGGTTTCAAGTGGAAAAACATCTATTTCCGATAGAAATAACACAATTTGGAATCTATAAATTGATAGGAGCTCGGTAAATGAGTAATCCGTTTGGGAAAGGAAATTGTAAATACAAATAGAAATAGTTTTAGATGGTTTTTCCTTATGATCCCTGGAAACGAATGTGAAACCAGTCCATTGCTGTTTGGAAACTGAGAAAGAGGAGGAGTCTTGAGAAAGAGCAGGACCTTTAAAGCTATATTTTACCTCATAATCACTACAGACAAATGTGAAACCAGTCATATGGCAGCAAACTGAAACATATCAACATATCAACTTTCCCACAGTAAAGTATATAAAATGCTGTGCCATTATGCAGAATTTAAATTGCACAGCCTTTTCATTTGCAGGGATGGGCACTCTCGAATGTCTCAATTATAGGCTACCCCGACTTTCTCTGTCTCCTATTTCTATCACGTTAAATATTAGACACTATCAGTATCAACCCTCAGTAATCCTAATAACCACACATATTCAATTGCCGATTTACTGTCAGTCTCCTTCGGTTGGTATAGCCTATATTACAATTCCATTTAATTACATTGTTTAGTTTACCTTCATTTGCTTCCCCTGTAAACGCTGTCACGGCTGTGTGGTTGTTGCTGAGGATCATTAGTAACAGTTGATAATATAAAAAAATGCATGTTGGCTAATTAAATGGTTATAGAGCAGAGCGGAGCACAGACCAAGCTGTAACAGTTTGAACCTCACACATGGTGTAATACTTAGCCGTGTCATCACACAGTTGAGCTGCAGTTAGTTTCAGAGTGGGTGGCAAGGAATAAGTTAGTCCTAAATATTTCTAAAACTAAAAGCATTGTATTTGGGACACATCATTCACTAAACCCTAAACCTAAACAAAATCTTGTAATAAATCATCTGGAAATTGAGAAAGTTGAGGTGACTAAACTGCTTGGAGTAACCCTGGATTGTAAACTGTCATAGTCAAAATATATTGATACAAGAGTAGCTATGATGGGGAAAAGTCTGTCCATAGTAAAGCGCTGCTCTACCTTCTTAACAGCACTGTCAACAAGGCAGATCCTACAGGCCCTAGTTTCTACCTTCTTCACAGCACTGTCAACAAGGCAGGTCCGACAGGCCCTAGTTTCTACCTTCTTCACAGCACTATCAACAAGGCAGGTCCTACAGGCCCTAGTTTTGTCGAACCTGGACTAATGTTCAGTCGTGTGGTCCGGTGCCACAAAAATGGCAAAAATAGGATGTACACAGAGAGCTAATATTAATAATATGCATGGCAATCTCTCCTGGCTCAAAATGGAGGAGAGATTAACTTAATCACTACTTGTATTTATGAGAGGTATTAACATGTTGAATGCACCGAGCGGTCTGTTTGATCTACTGGCGCACAGCTCGGACAGCCATGCATACCCCACATGCCACACGAGGTCTCTTCACAGTACCTAAGTCCAGAACAGACTATGGGAGGTGCACAGCACTACATAGAGCCATGACTACAAGGAACTCTATTCCACATCAAGTAACTCATGCCAACAGTAAAATTAGACAAAAAAACCCAGATACAAATACACCTTATGGAACAGCGGGGACTGTGAGGCAAAACAAACATGGGCACAGACACACACACGATAACACACGCACTATACACACACGTACACATGGATTTAGTACTGCAGATATGTGGTAGTGGTGGAGTGGGGGCCTGAGGGCACACAGTGTGTTGGGAAATCTGTTTTTAAAATAGTATAAACTGCCTTTGTTTTGCTGGACCCCAGGAAGAGTAGCTGCTGCCTTGGCAGGAACTAATGGAGATACATAATAAATAGAAATACAGTTCCATGGTTAGTGCCGGGAATAGACGAATAGACTATCCTCCCTATTACAATTCTATGTACACTAATATTACAACATTACCATGGGTTGAAGAGCTGAATGTGGCAAATTTCAGAATGAATCCAACGTTTTCTTTCTTTCGTGTGTAAAGGCTTTCCAAACGAGTTTTTGTGATTCATAAATACTTTCCTAAACCTAAATAATCGACAAAATCTGAATATTTTTGGTGCTGTAACAGCGATGAATATGCATGTATTTATTTTTCTTTCATTGTCCCCTAACATTCTGAACCCGTTCTCTCGAGTCTGTCGCCAAAATTCACACTAAAAGGTACACCGTATTTAAAGGTATGGCTGAAGATGTCTCTACTGAAAACCATATTGAATGATGAAAACTCCATGAGAAAATCTGTCGGCCAGCAAGTGGGAGGGTTTTCAGCAGCAGAGCTAACGACTGATTAAGGTTAGTCTGAATACCAAATACTGAGAAATGCGTAGGGAAGCGTGTGTAGGAAAGGCGTTCATTTCTAAGTCGGAATCGGCCCCTATATGCCTTTGCCACATTCCTTACAGCTGAAAACCCAGAGAAGGATACCGAGAAATTATATGAAGAAAAGTACATATCCTCTAAACAAAAAAGGTATCTTTATGGTCCTGACCCTCCCAGAGCCAGAAAGATTTATCTGTTAAGTAAAATACAGTATACGGACGATCCCTCTTGACGTTCCCACCAGTCGACCAATTGTTTCAGATTGTGGAAGTGAGTCATGTTGAGAGGCATGACTCACTCCTTTCTAAATTAAATTGAATTATGTCAGACACCTTTGAGTTTGTAAACAAATTTAGGCCCCGATTCTGACCCGACGAAGACGTAAGCACGACGAAGACGTAAGCACGCCGAAATGAAATGTTATTTCTGTTTTGTGCGCTTTTCTCTCTATGCCTATTCTGACCTATAATTTAACAATGGGCCCGATTCCAGTTTAGGACATTACGCCTTTCTTATACACACCTTTCCTATGCACTTCTCAGTAGTTGGTCATCAGACGTACCTTATGAAGGAGCATAACAGGTTTGTGGTTCCCTTGCTGAATAAATATAATTCAATGAATGAAAACCCTCCTACTTGCTGGCCAACAGATTAAGTCAAGGTCAGAATACTAATCGGTAGATTAATCGGAATGGCTGATTAATTCGGGACGATTTCAAGTTTTCATAACAATTAGTAATCGACATTTTTGGACACCGATCGTGGCCGATTACATTGCACTCCACGAGGAGACTGCGTGGCAGGCTGACCAGCTGTTATGATAGAGCAGCAAGGAGCCAAGGTAAGGTGCTAGCTAGCATTAAACGTATCTTATAAACAAAACAACCAATCTTAACATAATCACTAGTTAACTACACATGGTTGATGATATTTCTAATTTATCTAGCTTGTCCTGCATTGCATGTAATTGATGTGGTGCCTGTTAATTTATCATTGAATCATAGCTTCCTCAACGGATGATTTAATAAGTGCATTCGCAAAAAAAAAGCACCATCGTTGCACCAATGTGTACCTAACCATAAACATCAACACCTTTCTTAAAATCAATACACAAGTATATATTTTTAAACCTGCATATTTAGTTAATATTGCCTGCTAACATTAATTTCTTTTAACTAGGAAAATTGTGTCACTTTTGCATTCTTCTCGAGTCAGGGTATATGCCGCAGTTTGGGCCGCCTGGCTCGTTGTGAACTGTGTGAAGACTATTTCTTCCTAACAAAGACATGTAACTTCGCCAAATGGGGGATGATTTAACAAAAGCGCATTTGCGAAAAAAGCACAATCGTTGCACGAATGTACCTAACCATAAACATCAATGCCTTTCTTAAAATCAATACACAGAAGTACATTATTTTAAACCTACATATTTAGTTAAAAGAAATCCAGGTTGCCAGGCGATATTGAACTAGGGAAATAGCGTCACTTCTCTTTCGTTCATTGCACACAGAGTCAGGGTAACGTTATATGCAACAGTTTGGGCCGCCTGGCTCGTTGCGAACTAATTTGCCAGAATTTTACGTAATTATGACATAGCATTGAAGGTTGTGCAATGTAACAGGAATATTTAGATTTATGGATGCCACCCGTATTTCACTGAAAGATAAATGTTTTGTTTTCTAAATGATAGTTTCCGGATTTGACCATATTAATGACCTAAGGCTCGTATTTCTGTGTGTTATGTTATAATTCAGTCTATGATTTGATAGAGCAGTCTGACTGAGCGGTGGTAGGCAGCAGCAGGCTAGTAAGCATGCATTCAAACAGCACTTCGTGCGTTTGCCAGCAGCTCTTCGCTGTGCTTCAAATTGTTTTGCAAATGTATTAAAAATAAAAAAAACTGTTATCACATTTACATAAGTATTCAGACCCTTTACTCTGTACTTTGCTGAAGCACCTTTAGCTGCGATTATACAGCCTCAAGTATTATTGGGTATGACGCTACAAGCTTTGCACACCTGTATTTGGAGAGTTTCTCCCATTTTTCTGTACAGATCCTCTCAAGCTCTTTCAGGTTGGATGGGGAGCATGGCTGCATAGGTATTTTCAAGAGATTTTAGATCGGGTTCAAGTACGGGCTCTGGCTGGGCCACTCAAGGACATTCAAAGACTTGTCCCAAAGCCACTCCTGCGTTGTCTTGGCTGTATGCTTAGGGTCGTTGTACTGTTGGAAGGTGAACCGTCGCCCCAGTCTGAGGTCCTGAGTGCTCTGGAGCAGGTTTTCATCAAGGATCTCTCTGTTCTTTGCTCCGTTCATCTTTGTCTCAATCCTGACTAGTCTCCCAGTCCCTGCCGCTGAAAAACATTCCCACAGATGCTGCCACCACCATGCTTCCTCGAAGGGATGGTGCCAGACGTGACACTTGGCATTCAGGCCAAAGAGTTCAATCAGACCAGAGAAAGTCTTTAGGTGACTTTTTGCAAACTCCAAGTGGGCTGTCATGTGCCTTTTACTGAGGAGTGGCTTCCATCTGGCCACTCTACCATAAAGGCCTGAGTGATGGAGTGCTGCAGAGATGGTTGTCCTTCTGCAAGGTTCTCCCATCTCCACAGAGGAACTCTAGAGCTCTGTCAGAGTGACCCTCGGGTTCTTGGTCACCTCCCTGACCAAGATCCTTCTCCTCCGATTGCTCAGTTTTGCCTGGGGGCCAGCTCTAGGAAGAGTCTTGGTGATTCCAAACTTCTTCCATTTATGAATGAAGGAGGCCACTGTGTTCCTGGGGAGCTTCAATGCAGTAGACATTTTTTGGTACCCTTCTCCAGATCTGTGCCTCGACACAATCTGATCTTGGAGCTCTACGGACAATTCCCTTGACCTCATGGCTTGGCTTTTGCTCTGACATGCACTGTTAACTGTGGCACCTTATATAGACAGGTGTGTGCCTTTCCAAAATCATGTCCAATCTATTGAATTTAACACAGGTGGACTCCAATCAAGTTGTAGAAACATCTCAAGGATGATTAATGGAAACAGGATGCACCTGAGCTCAATTTCAAATCTCAAAGCAAAGGGTCTGAATACTTACAGTGAGGGAAAAAAAGTATTTGATCCCCTGCTGATTTTGTGCGTTTGCCCACTGACAAAGAATTGATCAGTCTATATTTTTTTGATTGACAGTTCTTTTGTGTTTCTTCCATTTGCTAATAATCGCACAAACTGTTGTCACCTTCTCACCAAGCTGCTTGGCGATGGTCTTGTAGCCCATTCCAGCCTTGTGTAGGTCTACAATCTTGTCCCTGACATCCTTGGAGCGCTCTTTGGTCTTAGCCATGGTGGAGAGATTGGAATCTGATTGATTGCTTCTGTGGACAGGTGCCTTTTATACAGGTAACAAACTGAGATTAGGAGCCCTCCCTTTAAGAGTGTGCTCCTAATCTCAGCTCGTTACCTGTATAAAAGACACCTGGGAGACAGAAATCTTTCTGATTGAGAGGGGGTCAAATACTTATTTCCCTCATTAAACTGCAAATCAATTTATAACATTTTTGACATGTGTTTTTCTGGATTTTTTTGTTGTTATTCCGTCTCCCACTGTTCAAATAAACCTACCATTAAAACTATAGACTGATCATTTCTTTGTTAGTGGGCAAACATACAAAATCAGCAGGGGATCAAATACTTTTTTCCCTCACTGTATGTACAGTGCCTTGCGAAAGTATTCGACCCCCTTGAACTTTGCGACCTTTTGCCACATTTCAGGCTTCAAACATAAAGATATAAAACTGTATTTTTTTGTGAAGAATCAACAACAAGTGGGACACAATCATGAAGTGGAACGACATTTATTGGATATTTCAAACTTTTTTAACAAATCAAAAACTGAAAAATTGGGCGTGCAAAATTATTCAGCCCCTTTACTTTCAGTGCAGCAAACTCTCTCCAGAAGTTCAGTGAGGATCTCTGAATGATCCAATGTTTACCTAAATGACTAATGATGATAAATACAATCCACCTGTGTGTAATCAAGTCTCCGTATAAATGCACCTGCACTGTGATAGTCTCAGAGGTCCGTTAAAAGTGCAGAGAGCATCATGAAGAACAAGGAACACACCAGGCAGGTCCGAGATACTGTTGTGAAGAAGTTTAAAGCCGGATTTGGATACAAAAAGATTTCCCAAGCTTTAAACATCCCAAGGAGCACTGTGCAAGCGATAATATTGAAATGGAAGGAGTATCAGACCACTGCAAATCTACCAAGACCTGGCCGTCCCTCTAAACTTTCAGCTCATACAAAGAGAAGACTGATCAGAGATGCAGCCAAGAGGCCCATGATCACTCTGGATGAACTGCAGAGATCTACAGCTGAGGTGGGAGACTCTGTCCATAGGACAACAATCAGTCGTATATTGCACAAATATGGCCTTTATGGAAGAGTGGCAAGAAGAAAGCCATTTCTTAAAGATATCCATAAAAAGTGACGTTTAAAGTTTGCCACAAGCCACCTGGGAGACACACCAAACATGTGGAAGAAGGTGCCCTGGTCAGATGAAACCAAAATCGAACTTTTTGGCAACAATGCAAAACGTTATGTTTGGCGTAAAAGCAACACAGCTCATCACCCTGACCATACCATCCCCACTGTCAAACATGGTGGTGGCAGCATCATGGTTTGGGCCTGCTTTTCTTCAGCAGGGACAGGGAAGATGGTTAAAATTGATGGGAAGATGGATGGAGCCAAATACAGGACCATTCTGGAAGAAAACCTGATGGAGTCTGCATAAGACCTGAGACTGGGACGGAGATTTGTCTTCCAACAAGGCAATGATCCAAAACATAAAGCAAAATCTACAATGGAATGGTTCAAAAATAAACATATCCAGGCGTTAGAATGGCCAAGTCAAAGTCCAGACCTGAATCCAATCGAGAATCTGTGGAAAGAACTGAAAACTGCTGTTCACAAATGCTCTCCATCCAACCTCACTGAGCTCGAGCTGTTTTGCAAAGAGGAATGGGAAAAAAATTCAGTCTCTCGATGTGCAAAACTGATAGAGACATACCCCAAGCGACTTACAGCTGTAATCGCAGCAAAAGGTGGCGCTACAAAGTATTAACTTAAGGGGGCTGAATAATTTTGCACGCCCAATTTTTCAGTTTTTGATTTGTTAAAAAAGTTTGAAATATCCAATAAATGTCGTTCCACTTCATGATTGTGTCCCACTTGTTGTTGATTCTTCATAAAAAAATACAGTTTTATATCTTTATGTTTGAAGCCTGAAATGTGGCAAAAGGTCGCAAAGTTCAAGGGGGCCGAATACTTTCGCAAGGCACTGTAGATAAGGTATTTCTGTTTTTTGGTTTAATACATTTGCAAAAATGTATAAAAACCTGTTTTGACTTTGTCATTATGGGGTATTGTGTGTAGATTGCTGAAGACATATGATTCCATATGTGTTATTTCATCGTTTTGATATCTTCACTATTATTCTACAATGTAAAAAATAAAGAAAAACCCTTGAATGAGTAAGTGTGTCCAAACTTTTGACTTGTACTGCATACTGTTTTTGTGGGTTTTGCATGTTATTTTGGCATTAATATGTGTCACATATCAGTTTGCAAAGAATGTAAAAAAAAGTATAATTCAGTTAATAAAACCGCATACAAAAATGATTAAGGCAGCATCAAAATGCCGCTGTTTCAGCCTACAGTAGCTCAGTGCTTTCTATGGTTGTAGGGAAGCCAGACGAAAATACGGAGCGTAGGGGTTGGTAATGTTCTGTAGTTATGCCATGATTGGCTCATTGTTCTGTCACTCATGGAAAATCTACAGATAGAACTCAAAAATTCAAGCCCCTTGGGTGCTGCCATGGAGTTACATTAGATGTGCCCATCCAAGAAGGCTCAAGGTCATTGGCCACAGATAAAATTATGTCAAATCACGTTATACTGTATCTACTGTAGCTTTGATTGGACTAATCATGTCAACGTCATACTTTCAAAATCTTAGCTAGAAAGCTAGACATGCAGTCATCATCATGAATCAAGTTGACAATCTACTGGCAAATCCTTTTCAATTCTTGTCATTTGAAGATCAATTGTAGATAAAACATATGGGTGCTCATTGGCCATTGGACATAAACATTACACAACAATCTGGAAATCACAAATTCAAAAATGAGTGGTTTGGAAGGAATCAGTGGCTAACTGCAAGTGTTGCAAAGCAATCACTAGCCTGCTATTCAGTGGAGTGGGTGTGTGATCCAAGTCTGGGTTTAAGGGTCTCTTTCCAAGCTTAAAAAGGATACGCCCCTTCCCCCCCATTTTTGCCTAAAATGACATGTCCAAATCTAACTGCCTGTTGCTCAGGACCTGAAGCAAGGATATGCATATTATTGATACCATTTGAAAGGAAACAATATGAAGTTTGATTTTAAAAAATGTCAAATTAATGTGGGAGAATATAACACATTAGATCTGGTCAAATATAATACAAAGAAAAAAACATGCGCTTTTTTTGTACCATCATCTTTAAAATGCAAGAGAAAGGCCATAATGTATTATGCCAGCCAAGGCGCAATTTAGACTTTGGCCACTAGATGACAGCTGGTATGTGCAAAGTTTTAGACTGATCCAATGAACCATTGCATTTTTGTTCAAACGTTTGTATCAAGTCTGCCCAAATGTGCCTAACTGGTTTATTAATACATTTTCAATTTGAGAACTGTGCACTCTCCTCAAACAATAGCACGGTATTCTTTCACCATAATAGCTACTGTAAATTGAACAGTGCAGTTAGATTAACAAGAATTTAAGCTTTCAGCCAATATCAGATATGTCTATGTCCTGGGAATTGCTTTTGTTACTTACAACCTCATGCTAATTACATTAGCCTATGTTAGCTCAACCGTCCCACCGATAAACATTTACATGCAACACCATGGGCCAGAAAAAGTTGAATACAACACGAGTGAATGAGTTGTTTACATCATTGTTAATTTACCGTAAACCCATTTTTATTCAGTATGGACGTGCTCTCTCTGTTTGAAAGGGGAAACTCTTCTGATGTCCCGCCAATGCGTGTCGCAGTTATTAAGTCAGCTCGAGGAAAGGGAAAAAGACAGCTGGCCGTTTCAACACCGTGGAAAATGCAGGACAAAGGAGGTCAGCACTGCGGCCGGGGTTGATGTTGATCAAATTAGTTTGGGTTAGGTTTTGCACTTTTGTGCCAAATGCTCAACAATATAGGCTAAGATAATGTTGGCGCAAGCATGTAAAGACAATAACGGAGCTATAACGGTTTGTTAAGGCTACTATTAGCCTAAAAACTTGAATACATTGGCTATGCCATCAATCCAGCATGAAACTCGGAACTGGGAAATCTCATACTTCAACAAGCTCCGACTGGGAAAATATGTTTTGAACGGTCATCCAACTCAGAATTCCAAGTCAGGATCTCAAGCCTCTTCCTAGAAGCTCCGAACTGAAGATGACTGACGTCCTGATTCGACCTTGTTTTTTCCAAGTTCCCAGTTATCTTGAAAGCACCATCAATCCAGAGAATGACAAATTTGTCCTCAAGAAGGACCACCGCACCAAGTTCCAGTTCAAGTGAGCATAGCACAACAAGGTGAGTCCAAAAATGTATTGTATGCTGCTGCATAAATGTATGTAACATGCCAGGGAGATATGTAGCTAAGAAAGTAATACTAAGTTTATGTTGTGTAGTAAGCTGTTAGAAGCCCATGTGCCACACACTAATAATTTGGTCCCTTTTCCTCTCATAATTTAGCCTACTGTTCTGACTTACTGTCCTATGCTCGCCTCTAAGGCTTCCCCAAATAGGGTCAAACTCCCGATTAACCATCTGTTACTTAACTTAGCCTACACAAGAGGGCTTCCAATTATTAACAGAATTATTTAGAACGTCAATTTTAAATTGTTTAAAATCAAATATTAACAGTGTCCCTGTCGATCAGTTATATCCTCCATTGGCTTTAACAAACGCAAATAATATGCTTTTGTTGGTCAAGACTTCGGCCCATGGGTTGTGTTAGGGGCGCGCTCCACGCCACGCTCCCGCAGCCTCACCACGCAACTGTGTCCACAACCACAGGGAGTAAATTTGATACTCAGGCGCAGCATGACCACAAAGACTACAGCAGGGAACGCACCTCACAAACGCCAAAATATTTCAACTTCAATGAATCTCGGTATCAAACAGAGGCATTACAGTCACATGAAACCAAATGCAAACAAGAAAGTAACCAGAGTCAAACCCTGAGATTGTAGCATTAGCAAATAGTCTTTAGAGAGGTACAGTTAAATAACTAGCTAATGCCAACTTAGTTCAAACAAAAACAAACTCACGTTGGATATTTAACATGTGTTACTAGTACCAGCTAAGGTAGTCAGCCAGCCAATGTTACTTACAGTCGATTCTAAATGTAGCTATCTAGGTAGTCGTCCAAATGTCAAGCTAT
This sequence comes from Oncorhynchus masou masou, assembly GCF_036934945.1. NCBI lineage: Eukaryota > Metazoa > Chordata > Actinopteri > Salmoniformes > Salmonidae > Oncorhynchus > Oncorhynchus masou. The sequence goes on from NC_088232.1 coordinate 23,739,031, forward strand.
ATCTCAGCTAGCTAGCCGCTAGTAATGGCGGGGAAGTGCCTTGCTAAATCCACCGCCAGATTCAAGTAGCCCAGTCAGTGCTTGAGCACTCTGGTTTTTGATGTGCGTGGCTAGCTAAGCTAGCAAGTCAGGTCAATGTTCTGAAAAATCTTCTCAGCCAAGTATAGATGTAATACAGATATCCCTGTGTGCTCCTGGAGTTAAGCATTCATCTTGTTGCCATGTAAAAATATATATTTTAAAATGTGGCGTTAGCTAGCCAGCCAGATAGTAAACAGTTAATTGTGTCCAGCCAGCTCCCGCTATCCAGCCAATTTGATTGTGATGTATTAGCTAACGTTGCCACTAATCTCAGTCAAATAAAACAAAATAAAGATGTGCTCCCGGAATGAGAAAAACAACAACATTGCTTTCATGTGAAAAGTAATATCCGAGTGGATGTCATGAAAATCAGTCCGTTGCCAGCTAGCAAAGTAGCCAGTCACATATTCCTCCCACCATGGCTAGCCAGCCAGGCCGCTTCGTCTATCAACTTTACTCTATGCGCCGGACATAGAATGCTTTAACCTCGACCTGTGTCTCAAAAATTAGGGTATCTCCCTCATAAAAGACATGAAGATGTGCAGGGTGTAGGAGCTGAAACTTTATCCCCTTTTTGTAGAGACAGGTTTTGATGTCCTTGAATTCAGCTATTTTCTTCACAAGATTGGCACGCAGGTCTGGGTAGAATTGTATATCTTTGCCATTTGATGTCCTTGAATTCAGCTATTTTCTTCACAAGATTGGCACGCAGGTCTGGGTAGAATTGTATATATTTTCCATAGAATTTTTGGTTGATGCTCCCTCGCCCAGCACATTGCACTTTCCTTGTCTTAGTAAGGATGAAAGCACGCTATGATCGCCCTCGGCCGCTCCCCTGAGTTGGGTTTGGGGGGCGAGAGATCTGTGCTCAGTCGTGCTCCCGCGGCTTGTCAAAAACACCGTTACCCATCACTTCCACCAGCATGTCGGAGACAAATTTGACACCAGTCTCAATTCCCTCTATGACGACAACGTTTCTGATGTTTTCCCTTCTGGTATAATTCTCCAACGTATCTACCTTGGAAAGTAGAGCTGTGTTGGCCGTTTTCATATGTGAGACAGCTGCCTCTCGCTCGGCAATCCACTCTGTGTTGTCAGTGGAGAAACCTTCTAGTGTAGTGAGGCGTCGCCCAAAAGTTTTGACTGTTTCTCGAAAAGCTTCAGTGGAAGTTTGGAGAGGTGCCAGCGAAGTGCTGATGAGAGGAACCATATCCTCTTTTAGGCTACCACTTTGCTTAGCTATCTCAGCTTCAAGCGTGGTCATAGACAAGGCCTCTGACTCTGCAGCCATTTTTTCGTTGTTTGAGTAGTTGTTTCGGCCTTCAATGATGTGTTAGTCGTAGCAGTTCTCTTCGGGTTGGTCTTGCTCAAAAATTGTGTTTTGTGGGTACTATTTAATGAAGCTGCCAGTTGAGGACATGTGAGGGGTCTGTTTCTCAAACTAAACCCTTTAATGTACCTGTCCTCTTTCTCAGTTGTGCGTTGGGGCCTCCCACTCCTATTTCTATTCTGGATAGAGCCAGTTTGTGCTGTTCTGTGAAGGGAGTAGTACACAGCGTTGTACGAGAGCTTCAGTTTCTTGGCAATTTCTCGCATGGAATAGCCTTCATTTCTCAGAACAAGAATAGACTGACAAGCTTTGTTTCTGGCCATTTTGAGCCTGTAATCGAATCCACAAATGCTGATGCTCCAGATACTCAACTAGTCTAAAGAAGGCCAGTTTTATTGCTTCTTTAATAAAAACAACAGTTTTCAGCTGTGCTAACATAATTGCAAAAGGGTTTTCTAATGATCAGTTAGCCTTTTAAAATAATAAACTGGGATTAGCTAACACTATTGCTATTGGAACACAGGCGTGATGGTTGCTGATAATGGGCCTCTGTACGCCTATGTAGATATTCCATGAAAAATCTGCCCTTTCCAGCTACAATAGTCATTTACACCATCAACGATGTCTACACTGTATTTCTGATCAATGCGATGTTATTTTAATGGACAAAAAATGTGCTTTTCTTTCAAAAACAAGGACATCTCTAAGTGACCCCAAACTTTTGAACGGTAGTGTAAGTCTGAAAACCAACTAATGAGAAGTGCGTACGAAACGCTTGGGCCCTTAATTTTAAAGAGTTAGAGTTACCCCTGGATCAATGCTTTCTCTATTGGTGTAGACAGTGGCGATTTTAGCATGTAAATCTTGGTGGGGCAAAAAAATGTATATATATTTTTAGATGCATGCCAACAAAGCCTCTACACAACACTAAACAATACATTAATTGCACTATAATGATGACAAACGGTGCACATAAACAGTTAGGGCCTATATAAAGCTGTCCCAACTGGAGTGGATCCTTACCATTGCTACACCTGGCTATCAGCGGAACCTTGTCTGGCAGCGAAACAGATCATCAGCCTCATTTACTGCCTTTAGAAAAAACAGAACTGATATGGCTGACTTGCTTATACAAATGGGGTTTCTACTGACAATTGAGATGTACAAACTATGGCATAAGGGGACGACGAGCGAATAAGAAGCAATCCATAATTTCTATTAAGACATTAACGAGCGAGCTAGGACAGACATAGTGATTTTTTATTTTTTTTACCTAGGCAAGTCAGTTAAGAACAAATTCTTATTTTCAATGCCAGCCTAGGAACAGTGGGTTAACTGCCTGTTCAGGGGCAGAACGACAGATTTGTACCTTGTCAGCTCGGGGGTTTGAACTTGTAACCTTCTGGTAACTAGTCCACCGCTCTAACCACTAGGCTACCCTGCCACCCCTATTTATTCAGCCCTTTTGAAATATACAGCTACAGAATTCAGAACATGGGCCATTCTTACAGTATTCTCCCTGTACACCAAGTCAGGACCATAGGATACAGTGCATTTGAAAAGTATACCCCATCACTTTTTCCACATTTGTTATGTTACAGCCTTATTCTAAAATGGATTAAATATATTTTTGCCCTCATCAATCTACACACAATACCCCATAATGACAAAGCGAAAACAGGTTTTTAGAAAACAGAAATACCTTATTTACATAAGTATTCAGACCCTTTGCTATGAGACTCAACATTGATCTCAGGTGATCATCCTTGAGATGTTTCTACAACTTGATTGGAGTCCACCTGTGGTAAATTCAATTGATTTGACATGATTTGGAAAGGCACACACCTGTCTATATAAGGTGCCACAGTTAACAGTGCATGTCAGAGCAAAAACCGAGCCATGAGGTCAAAGGAAATGTCCGTAGAGCTCAGAGACAGGATTGTGTCAAGGCACAGATCTGGGGAAGGGTACCAAAGCATTTCTGCAGCATGGAAGTTCCCAAGAACACAGTGGACTCCATCATTCTTAAATGGAAGAAGTTTGGAACCACCAAGATTCTTCGTAGAGCTGGCCACCCGTCCAAACTGAGCAATCGGGGGGGAATGGCCTTGGTCAGGGAGGTGACCAAGAAGCCAATGATCACTTTTACTGAGCTCCAGAGTTCCTCTGTGGAGATTATAGAACATTCCAGAAGGACAACCATCTCTGCAGCACTCCAACAATCAATCCTTTATGGTAGAGTGGCCAGACGGAAGCCACTCCTCAGTAAAAGGTACATGACAGCCTGCTAGGAGTTTGACAAAAGGCACCTAAAGGAATCAGACCATGAGAAACAAGATTCTCTGGTCTGATGAAACCAAGATTGAACTGTTTGGCCTAAATGCCAAGCGTCACATCTTGAGGAAACCTGGAACCATCTCTACTGTGAAGCATGGTGGTGGCATCATCATGCTGTGGGGATCTTTTTCAGCGGCAGGGACTGGGAGACTAGTCAGGATTAAGGGAAAGATGAACGGAGCAAAGTACAGAGAGATCCTTGATGAAAACCTGCTCCAGAGCGCTCAGGACCTCCAGGTGGGGCGACGGTTCACCTTCCAATAAGACAATGACCCTAAGCACACAGCCAATACAATGTGTCTTCGGGACAAGTCTCTCAAAGTCCTTGAGTGGCCCAGCCAACCTGACAGAGTGGCTCCCCATCCAACCTGACAGAGCTTAAGAGGTTCTGCAGAGAATTATAGGAGAACTCCCCAAATACAGGTGTGCCAAGCTTGTAGCGTCATACCCACAAGAAGACTGTAATCACTGCTGAAGGTGCTTCAACAAAGTACTGAGTAAAGGGTTTGAATACATATGCAAATGTGATACTTCAGTTTCTTTGATTTTTTAAAATAAAATAAATTGATACAAACCTGTTTTTGCGTCATTATGGGATATTGTGTGTAGGTTGATGAGGAAAAAATGTCATCCATTTGAATCGATTTTCTTTAATAAATCTGCGATGTAACAAAATGTGAAAAAAGTCAAGGGGTCTGAATACTTTCCGGATGCATTGTAAATGAAGGGGGCATATAAGCAGATAATGAAAGCTCTTACAATATTCGATGAATACATTTCTCTAAAACAGTTTATAGGCTACATGTGCACCACCAAGTCAGAACAGTAGGCTAAGTTATGAGGGGGAAAAGGGACCAAATTATCATCAGTCTAATGGGCTACCTACAGCTTACTACACAACACTTACTATTACTTTCTTAGCTCCAGTATACATATTTCACTGGCATATTACATCATTTATGCAACAGCATGCAATACATTTTTTGGACTCACCTTGTTGTGCAGTGCGCATTTGAACAGGAAGATGGCGCGGCGTTCCTTCTTGAGGGAAAATGTTGTCATCAAGGTCTGGCAATCTCTGGTTGATGGCGCTTTCAAGACAAATGGGAACTCGGCAAAAAACATGGTAGAATAATGACATCAGTGATCTTCAGGTCGGCGCTCTAGAAAGAGGCCAGAGTTCCCGACTTGGAATTCTGAGTTGGATGACCTTTCAAAACAAAATTTCCCTGTTGGAGCGAGTTTTTTAACTCACTGAAGTCTGAGATTTCCCAGCTCCGAGTTTCCAGTTGTTTTGAAGGTTGCAGAAGTCATGCTAGATTGACAGCATGGACAATGTATTCAACTTTTTAGGCTAATAATAGCCTAAACAAACCGTCATAGCTCCGTTGTTGTCTTAACATGCTTGTGCCAACATTATCTTAGCCTACAATGCAAAACGAAGCTCACCTCTTTTAACAAAAAGCCCGGGGTTGAAACAGCCAGCTGTCTTCTTCTCTGTCCTTGAGCTGAGGTAATAACTGTGGCGCTCACCTGCATTGCGTCAAAAGAGTTTCCCCACAATGAATAAAAATGTTTTTACGGTAAATTAACAAAGATGTAAATAACTAATTCACTCATGCTGAATTCAACCTTTTCTGGCCCATTGTGTTGCATGTGAATATTTATCCCTTTAAGCTTGGAAAAGAGACCCTTAAACACAGACTTGGACCACACACCCACTCCACTGAATAGCAGGCTAGTGATTGCCTTGTAATGCTTGATTCCTTCCAAACCACTCATTGTTGAATTTACGATTTCCAACTTGTTGTGTTATGTTCACGACGAGCACTGAGACATTTGATCTATAATTTCTTTTCATATGACAAGATTCATTGTATGTCATCATTGACACTGTTAGGCCTGAAAGCAGTTAGAAAAGTCTTCTAAAAATACCCAGACCCTAGACCGGCTGAGGCTATCCTCTCTCTCCTCGAGTTGGGATTAATGCACAATGATTTTGAGTTTGATTCCAAACATTACTTGCAGGTTTCGGGTACTCAGATGGGTAAACTCAGAGGTTTGCACCTGCATATGCCAACATACATGGCCTTTGGGAACATACTGTCTTTCCCAAGGGCAAGTAACTACCCTCCCTATACTTAGATTATATTTTTGGAATTTGGTGCCACCCAGTGGTGAATTTGGAGAATTTTATAGACACTGTGGCCTGTTCTCAATTAGATTTGCTCAATTCCCCCGTCCTCTGTCCTCTCTCGTATTATTTTGAAAAAGGTCAAAGGTAATCGAGGAGAGGCAGCAGGGAGATTGAACAGGATGAAAATGAGCTTGTATGAAATGAGAAGCTCCTTCTCCACTCGCGCATCAGTTTACATGGGTGGATCCCAAAATCAGAGAGAAAACAGCTGATTCAAAGGGGTGTGGCAGATATCAAAACTATTCTGCAGTAGGATACACTTGTGGTTTCTCGCCAAAATGAGGCTATTGAGGAGGGGAGGACCATCTTCCATTTACTTACTAACGAATTGACACACTCCTCGACCATTTGACCGTCCACTTATTGGTTTCGGGTTTACAGAGGAGAGAGGACAGAGGATGGACTTTTTTCCAAATGAAAAAAAGATCTCTGAATGGGTATCACCCTTCTATCAACATTAATTATAACCTACAACCCGAAAATATTACATTTTCTTGAGACAATAAAAGGCCACTCTAAAATGTGCAGTTTTGTCACACAATGCCACAGAAGTTATGAGGGAGTGTGCAACTGGCATGTTGACTGCAGGAATGTCCAACAGAGCTGTTGCCAGATAATTGACCGTTCATTTCTCTACCATATGCCGCCTCCAACTTCGTTTTAGAGAATCTTGCAGTATGTTCAACCGGCCTCACAGCCAGCAGACCACGTGTTAACATGCCATCCCAGGTCCTCATCATCCGCCTTCTTCACCTGCGGGATCGTCAGAGACCAGCCACCAGGACAGCTGACGAAACCAATGAGTATTTCTGTCTGTAATAAAGCCCTTTTGTGGGGAAAAACATATTCTGATTTGCTGGGCCTGGCTCCCCAGTGGGTGGGCCTATGCCCTCCCAGACCCACCCATGGTTGCGTCCCTGCCCAGTCATGTGAAACTGACCAGTCATGTGAAACCTAATCCATAGATTAGGCTCTAATGAATTTATTTCAATTGACTGATTTCCTTATATGAACTGTAACTCAGTAAAGTCGTTGAAAGTGTTGCATGTTGCGTTTATTTATTTGTTATACATATAAAGTGGGTAAAACAGCGGATAGATAAACTCTGTAGCCAGGTTCGGGGCTACAGAAGCTTGGGGTTCCAAATTCAGGACATACAATTAAAATTTGGAATAACGGCACAGCTATTTATAGCCTACATCACTGTGTAAAAGGGGCTGAAATGATTGCCATGTTGATATGTTTTTCAGTTTGCTTCCATATGACTGGTTTCACATTCATCTCTAGCGATCATAAGGAAAAATCATCTAAAATAATTTTTATTTGTATTTACAATTTCCTTTTCCAAACAGATTACTCATTTACCTAGCACCTATCAATTTATAGATTCCAGCGCATTGAAAATTGTGTTATTTCTATCGGAAAAAGTAGATGTTTTTCCACTTGAAACCGACAGGTGTTCGACTTTATTCATGGTTTCCTTGTACGTAAAGGTGGAGGAATTATGAGGGGATTAAGTAAAGGTCAGAATATGGCATGTCTGTAGACACAACTCTGCCACACCTCCATTTCTATGATCTCCACCCCAAAGAAATGAATAGCTGCCTGTCACATGCGTTACCTCATGTTTAAATTCACGGTCAGAATAGAGGTAGAGAGAGAACAGCATAAAAAGGGAATAAAGTTCCATTTACGTGCACGTAACTCTGGTCTGAATTACCACCTGCGTGCGCTGAAAGGCTGCAATGAAAATAATCTCAACAGTAGACCTGCATCAATTCAAACATTCCCACTGTGAGGCGAATGAATTTACTGAAACATAAATTATCCCTGTATTACCAATATTGATTGAATAGTGTCTAGTGTTGGTTTTACTTACAGTATAGTGTATGTACACATTTTTCACACATGTAGACACTGGTATTGTGCTGGAGATAATGACAATTTGGTTGAAAAGGGGTGAAATTGCCCTTTAAGCTCTCAAATGAGCTTACTGAGTGTTCTAAAAATTCTATTGAAATACATCTAGGGTAACTAGCCTACCATATAAATTGCATATTGTAAAGTGGCACAAACAGTGTTTGAGTATTCATCTTCATAAATCAAATTCAAACAATTTGATACATGTTTCCACCTTATAGTTATCAGGGCCGGCTCTTGCCTTTTGGGTGCCCGTAAGTGAGATTTGGTTTTAAAGCTAATTTCCTGCAATTCTACACTTTTTTTGCCACGACTTATGCCATGGTAATGATATCTGCGTGCCCGGTCGGTATTTGGCCTTATTATTATTATTATTACAGATCGACTAACTTAACAATCTAAAAATGGTTACCTGACATGGGTAATTGAGTGACTATCAGTGACTGACATAACAAGAGAAAAACTGCTGATGCACAACCACATTTTCTACTATTCTAACTCTCAACAGTAAGTTGAGACCCTGACTGAGTTATAATAAAAAATAAATACTTATGTCGCTTATGCCTGGAGTCGGCCCTGATAGTTATGGGTTCATGTTTTATGCGTATGTGCAATTTTCCTTGATGGTTGTGAATAATGCAAGGAGAGTTTCATAACTTTGACCGAAATATACAAATTGTAACCAAGGGCAAAGCAATGAAATTGTAATGAAACTAATGAAAACTTCGTTTTAAGCTCTCCTGTTTGTGCAGTGATTTTCTCTGCTCATTGAAAGGGTTGCTCTATCAGTCTAATGGGTGATCTTTCTGGTGTACACACAGAACACTGTGAGATTCTAAATCAGAATCAGAAGGCTGGTCTGGTTGGATGAGTTCTGAGATGGACAGCTTGAGGTCATTAGAGAATCTTCAGGTTCATAGTTTCTCTCTGCCCTGTGATCTATCATTCATAACCCTCATTTAAAATAGTGTAAAATATTTAAAATGGGCTGGATTGCCTTTTCGGGCTTCTGCTATGATATGACCTCTTCTCCTCACCGCTGCCTGAAATCATGGCAGGAAGATTGACAGATGGACAGCAGTTTGTGCTTGACATACAGACCGACAAATATCATAGAGAACAGACTGACAGACTCATTGTCCATATAGCTATGCAACATGGTGCTAATCAAGGGAAATGTCTGTCAATTGATAGATGCAACAAATATATTTGCAACGATCCTCTGCCCATGCATTTGCACATCAAAAATAAAGGTTAAAAAAATTTAAAAAATTTAAAAAATGATCATGGGGCCAACATCAGTCTTGCTGTTCTCATGGGGGGCTTTATAATTTACCAGGTGTGACACCTAAAAAACTGTTAGCAGATTTTCGAAACACCAGCTGAGATAAAAGAAGCACTCAAAATGTTCATACCATTTACTGCATTTATTACAGATGTCGTTAGTAATTTATCACATTTAATATGAAAAATGAACTCAACAGATTATGCTCATTACAAAATCACCAATGGAGAGACAGTTGATGACATGGGCATCCTTTTTCTAGACAGGCCTTGTCGGCAATAACTGGGGAAAGTGTTTAAAATGTTCTACACATTTATTTTCTTAGTCTGGCTGTCTCATTACTCGGATCAAACATACAGTATCTCCGGATAACTATGGCATTCAATAAGACGTCAGTGTTTTCAATGCATTTCCACTAGCTGCATTTCGCTCTAGGCATGATAGGCCTAATGGGCAAACAAAATGAGACAAAAACATTGTAGAGGATATAGCTAGTTTGAAAGACAGTTTCAGCTTTAAACTGGTATTACACCACAGTGACATTGACAAGATAGTCAGATTGTCTGTCCAAGATAATGATGTGTGTGTGAGTGTTATTCCATGTGATGATAGTCACTTCATTTGTCTTGTTGTTAAACAGTCTTTCGGTCATTATCACAGTATTGTCTGTCCATGGGTGAGCTAACATCATACTGTATGTTTCAACAAACAGTACTAGCTGCACTCTGATTGACCCTCTGCGCAATCATATAACGATGTGATCAATCAGACTACATGAAATCATTAACAGAGTCCTCTGATTGGAGGGGGATGAACCTGGCGTATCCAGGACTGCGGTCTGACATAGCTACCGTTACGGCAGGAGTGTTGAGTGTGAACATACCTGAATGGATGTCCCAGCAATGTTCCCACAACATAGTTTCCAACTAGGAAAAGCATTAAAGACCAGTACACATTTTTTTTCAAGCAAGATCAGAAAAGAAAGAAAGGCATAAAGAAAGAAAGAAAAATTGAGGCAGCTCACTGAGGTGTGGGATAGTCATTGCGATGGTTGAATAAAATAAATGATGCCAGATGTGAACAGATCCAAGAGAAGTTTATTATGAATATGGCACATGTAAGATGGTAAAAAAAACTTGTTACAGAAAGAACAACCATGTATGTATGACATGTTTCTTTGAAACGGATGGAAACCTACAAAAGTATAAAATAACCCTGTTGTAAAATGAAGTATGTACATTTCTGAAATTGCAGCATTATTCATGGTAAATGAAAATAAAAATATGTTTTTCAAAATGTTTTAAAATAAGCCAGGCACTCAAAGTTAGCTTCAGTTAGTTATGTGTTTTTTCTTCAAAGAAAAAAATAAAACAAATAAAATAATAAGTGTACCATCGTTTTCTCTTTTTAATATTTTAATTTGTTTGTATTTAGAATTTATAACACTGTTAACACTGATACTAAGAGAATCCCCTTCTCCTGTAGTATTCATCTACTTGGCACCAAGTTCCTCATAAAAGAATCTGTATAATTGTACAAGAAATAGTTAAAAACACGGACACAGTCTTCACAGGTAATGGAGTGATTTTTCATATTTTAATTTTAAACACTATTTATCTGACAGTAGCTGAGATTAGTTTAAGTCTAAATCACCAGCAATTCATTTTGACACAACACAGTCACAGAGACATTAAAACAGCTCATCCTGCTGTTCTGTTGTAACATATAGGTGTATTTCCTGGTCCGTCCACAGTGTCTGTTTTAAGTGAGCTGCCCTCGACCCGACAGTCTCCCACTCTCACCCCGCTTCGCTACGTCGTAGAAAACACTAACATCTAGGATAGAATCAATCTCAAGTGGTGACACTACGCTCTCCTGCAACCATTCCACCGTTCCAACCAACCGACCCCCAATTTTTGTTCTTTTTTTAAAAACACATTTATTTCATGACCTGGATTTGAGTAACAACACATCTTCACAGAAACCACAGACACTGTTTCCTGATGTAGGGGAGTAGCCTGATTCATTTCAAAAGACAAAGGCTCCCCCTCCCTTTGCTGGACAGACTAAAAAACACTGAACGTTGAGACAAAGCTGCTGGACCGAACAAAATGAAGTAAACCAAACAATCAACTTAATTAACATGCATTTCCAAAACACCTAGCTATAAAAATAGATTTATAGTGCGAAATATTTTTTCTTTTCATTTCTTTAGAAATCTTTAAAATTGTTTATTGTCCTGAAATGCTACCGTGATCTTTTTGTCCTGTAAGTTGCAGGGTCCTTGAAGTCAACAGGTTTGGTGGAAACCAATGAAATACACCCAATGCATACAAGAAGCACAAAGGACTCTGGGAATGTTTCACAACTGAGGCTTTTATGGTTCCAGTCTAGAAGATACATCTAAATGCTACTTTAGCTTTTTGTTGTCATTTTTCGTAGTGTAGGTAAATGCAAGCTGGAAACTGTAATCCCAGAATTCCTCAGTGGCAAAAAAATGGCTCCTTAAACCTTTGAGCTAGTTAAGAGACTTTGATCTCTGAGAGAAAGAGAGGTCTGTAGACTACACAACAGCAAAGCAACAGCAGAAACAGAAAGAAATACAGACAGAAGGAAGCAGCAAAAGGTGACGCTACATTGGAAGGCCACCACACGAAATCCACTAACCTCCACGGGTCCACTAAGACTGCAGAGGAGACGGAGAGGGTTACACACGTTCCCTGTCCAACCCCAGACTACAGATAAAGCACAGAGAAGACAAAGGACAAAACGGCTACATCAGCTCAGTATATACTGCATATAGTAACACACACTGAAATCGCTATGGAGACTGACAGCCAGTGACACTTACACATTGTACACGTTTACGGTTATCACGCTTGGTAATAGATGACTTGATGGACGGCTGTCAAAAGATGAAGTGACAGTTTTTCCATTTTATTACTATTTTTTTTAAACAACAATCACAGTGTTCTTAACACCAAACTGTGAAATAACTTTTTTTTGGCAACAGAGAAAAAATGTGGGAATTTAAAAAAAAAACTCATATTCCGTTTGATTGAAATGCATGTCCTTATTACAATCTCCTTGATATGTGATTTCAGAGAGTCCAACAATGGCTGATGGAAGAACAGATTTGGGAGACTGTTGTTGATAGTAGTGAGGTTTAGGATGGAAGAGAAAGAGGAAGGGTAGAGTAGAAAAAACAATTGACAGAAGCCGGTCAAAGTTAAACATTCATTTTTCAAGTTAATGACGCAAATTAGCCTCAGTTACACTGAGAAAAAGTGATCTAGTTTTGAAAAAATACAACCAAACTCAACCTGCTCCATATAGGTATATTCTATCCTTCGGGCCCAATCTGACCGAGCCTTTCAAACAACTTGACTGAGGGGAGTAGTAATGAACATGAAAATATGTTGATTAGAGGTTTGACTTTACCGAAGGAAGGAAATCTCCCCAGCTGTCACTCAATCACTCATCTCTGAGAGAGAGCTGTGGAACAGAATAACCTACATCAGCCTGCTGAAGGAGGGTAGTAACTAGATGGAACAGTAGCACCATGGAACTGCAGAGAAGGCGTGCATCCCAAATGGCACCCTATTCTCTATATAGTGCACTACTTTTGACCAGAGCCATATAGGCCCTGGTAAAAAAAAAGTGGCACACTATAAAGGGAATAGGGTGCCATTTGAGACAAAACCGAGGAAATGGAACCGGGAGAATACTCATATCTCGTACTGACCTGTCTCGTGTTCCAAAGTCCTGGGATTTGTAGTAACATTCTATTCACAGGTCAATACCCGGCTGAAATTGCTTTTTTAATGCTTGATTTGCAAGTTAAATCTGAGCTATAAAAAAAAAAGAATCAAAATTAATTCTAAAATAGACAACTATTCCCTCATTATGAAATAACTTTCACATCTCTTTCTTTTAAGGTTTATGTCTTTGACCATGTCAAACAGGGACCATCCTTTTGTCTTCGTCAACCTTGATCACATCAAGATGTGGAGCAAAACCATCCAAGGGGTTTCTTTCCATAGAAATATCTTTTCCGCCATCACCCTTTAAATACACTAGGCATCTTCATAAAGATGCAACATAATCAACTCAAATAAAAAGTCGTTTACCCAAGACTCCAGTAGGAGACCAACGGTAATATGAATTCTCTGTAGGCAAAAAGGAATTCTTTACAATAAAGAATAGTTTGTTTAGTTTGATCAGAGAAAATGTCCATCGTACTGTAAGAGGAGTAGGAAGAGGGCGAGAGATTGATAGAGTGGGAGTCAGTAGAGAGAGCGAAAAGATAGAAAGACAAGGAGCCATTCATTTCTATTATATAAGCTCGTTTGCTCAAATTCAAAGTGCTAGAATATATTTATTTTCCACTTGAAACACAGTCTTATGCCTCAACGAGTCTCTGACAGTTGAACACAGTAATATGGTCTTGGTGTTTTGCTCTAATCTTCTTTGCGCTCCAGAGTTTGTGTGGTGTGTATCCCGTTACTGTAGATAGGGAATGGAAGAGTAGAGAACAGTCCCTCTGCCGTGGTGAATACATTGGCTGCTGGCATCTGGGTGAGGCTGGCGCCGGACACGGCACCGCCAAAGGGGCCAGCCATGTTGAGCCGGTGGACGTGATGATACAGCATCTCCATGGGCGTCTTGGGGTCGATGCCGAAGCCGGGGCTACCGTTGACATCCACAAAGTTCATAGCGTGGGCAACGTTGTTGGGCAACAGGTTGGCGCCTGCCTGCATGGCCAAGGTGACATCGGCGGGGGCATAGCGGATGGTGCCAGTGGTGTACACCCGGGAGGCGGCAGTGCTGGTCGTGGCGAGGGTGCCGGTGACCCGGTGGACCAGAGGAAGCACCACGTTCCCAGCCTGCAACCTCTGCAGGGCCTCCAGGTCGCTGGTGTACAGCAGGGAGGAGGAGGAGTTGGAGGTGGTGGGGGTGCCCTGACCCTGCTGCTTGTCGCGCGGCGAGGCTGAGAGGGGTGGGGACAGGGGGTCGGAGGAGGAGCCAGAGCTGGAGGGAGGGGCCAGGCTGGCCACGCTGGAGGCTGAGGAGGGGGCACTGCTGTTACCGTTGAAGGAGGGGGGTATGCCCTTCCTGGTTCCTCCACCCCCGCCACCTCCCTCTGTTCCTGGGGGAGTGAGCACTGAGTCTGGGATGGAGACCTGCAGACTGCCAGGCTGTGGGGAGGGAAAGGTGTCGTGGGTTGGGACGTGCTTCGTCATGCTGTAGGGGGACTCATTCCTGGAGATCTCCCTGTTGGGAGGGTAGTTCCAGATGCTGCTGTCGTTGTCGAAGTTGATGGGCTCGGACATTTCTGTTTTGATCTTGAGCACGGATGCACTGGCAGGGGAGGGGGGCAGCAGGAGGGGGGCGTCCCCCCCCAGGGTGGGGTGGTTCATGGTGCCAGGGCTGGTGGTGGCAGAGGAGAGGCGCAGGCGTCTAGAACGACTACCGTCCCACTTCTGCTTTTTCCTCCTCTTCTTACGCTTCTGCTGCTTGCTGGCGGCGGGGACGGCGAGCATCTCAGTGGCCCTGTCACAGTCTTTAATGCTGTCGTCGTCATCATCATCCTCCTCATCATCGTCATCATCTTCCTCTTCTTCAGAGGAAGACGGTGAGTTGTGCAGCTCCACTCTTCCATCTCTATCTCCGTAGTGCTCTACCTTGATGTGCAGGCCCCCCAGTCGGCCTAGTCTCCTCTCCTTGGTCTCCAGCTCGCAGTCGCTGGGCTCCAGGTCATCCTCGCTCTCCTGGCTCTCTGGGTTGGAGGAGCTGTCTCCTTCCTCCTGACGTCTCATCTCCTGCTCTGAGGACGACTGGCCCTGCTGCTGCTTTTTACTGTCTGTCTCCGGGTCCTCGCTGTTCTCAGTCTGGTTCCCCTTCCCGTCCGACTTCGAGTTCTCGTTGTCTTCTGGGAGAAAGATGCCGTTTAGTGTGCAAACCTGAACAGTATTCAAAACTCCATGTATTCTGAATAATTATATGTCTAAATAGCCACTGTTTTGGAAATGAAATAATCTTTCATGCAGTTTATTTAGCTTTTTAAAAATGATTTTGGTATAGATGATATTCAGATATATGTATAATTCCCATCATCACTCAATTTAAAGACTGCACTTCTTTACTTCCCAAAATACCATGGTGTTCTACTGTTGTTCTACTGTCTGTCTGTCTGTCTGTCTGTCTGTCTGTCTGTCTGTCTGTCTGTCTGTCTGTCTGTCTGTCTGTCTGTCTGTCTGTCTGTCTGTCTGTCTGTCTGTCTGTCTGTCTGTCTGTCTGTCTGTCTGTCTGTCTGTAGCTATGGTGTTGGCTTGGCACCCGATCACCCCTTGGATACTGGAGCAGTGGAGCTCTCCAACCGTACTGTCAGAGTGAGGAGGACTCGCTACCCAGCAGCAGCTGGCATGGGTCACAACTCTCACCATGCACGCTGGCATAGGGGGCACTGAGGGAGGCCTGGTGCCAATGGCCAATATGCTGGCACTTCCCACAGACTGTCACCCAAAATCATCCTCTCCTATCCTGCCCCCTCCTCCCCCTTGTCTGTATTCCGTATTTGAACAAAGCTGTATATAGTCCTGCAGCTTGTGTATATCTAAACAGTAGTGCTGGCTGCTACCTAAATAAACATCTATCTAAGGCCAGGTTATAGTGTCAAGCACTGTCAAGCAACTGTTGATGTACAGTATATATGCTATTTAGCAGACGCTTTAATACAAAGTGACTTACAGTCATGCCTGCATTAATTTGACATATATGTAAGCACCATGCTCTACCGACTGAGCCACACAAGACCATATATTGTTTGATTGATGGTACCGTACCAGAGTTCTCCTTGGACTCGGACTCAGAGTCGGAAGTCTCTGAAGACTCAGAGGCTTTCTCTGGAAGGTTGGGCAGCTGGGCGATGTCCATGGGCGTGTCCTTGTACTCTGGATTACTGCAGGAGACGGACAATACAGGAAGGAAGTCATTGTCTTTGCCAATAGAGAATTTAAAACAGATTCCTGCCAGGGATTGCACAGCACACAGCGTTTGCCATTCTCCTAGTGTTCTGATTGATCCAGCTGTCCCTAAAGCATAGCCCCTCGCTCTCTGGCTCTCACAGCTGCTCTATGGGCCTGCAGAGGTGAGGAACAATTAGGAAGGCAATTGAAAAGATAAATCTATTACAGTTGACAAAATATTTTTTTTCTTCCCAGTGCTGGTAGCTAAATTCAATTAGAAAAATTACAAAAACAACATCTCAATCACTTTAGAGTGCTGACATAATTCTACAATGATCAATTCAGTGATGCCAATGGCAGAAATCATTTACAATGACAGTGCCTTGACAGAAAACTAATACTGGCAGAAGTATGCCATTATACTCATATGACAAATTGGCAGCTATAGAATAGATGTACTACAAATATGCTTAAACAATTGGGGTGGGGGGTGGGGGGGAATGCAACATGTGAATAGGAATTCACAAGTACGCATGGTTAAAATACTGAAATGATTCAAATAAACCTTTTAATTATGTCCCATTGGTTGAAAAAAATAAAACATATTTAATGAAAACTGAATCAATGCTTGCATTTGCTTCCTGGTGTAGCTGTGTGTGCTTCCCAAGTCACACCCTATTCCCTATACAGTATAATACATTACCTTTGACCAGAACCCTATGGGCACTGGTCAAAAGTAGTGCTCTACATAGGGAAAATGGTGCCATTTGGGAAGCAGACTGTTTCTGTGCACTGGCTGGCATGTGTTGGGTAGTTCACAGATGGAGCCCTGCCTTACCTGAGTACGTAGTTGACCCAGATGATGTTCTTTTCATTGGCGTTCTTGGCATTGATGGCGATGGTGGCACTGGACTGGATCCAGATGTACCCACCGTTCTTCTGGATCCAGCGGTAGTACTTGGTCACACACTGTCCCTTGTTTATCACTGGGGGTGGAGAGAAGGGAGAGTAATAGAGGAATAGAGGAGAGAGGCGAGATACGAGAGGGGCGAGAGGAGAGGACGGGAGAGAGGGGAGAGGAGAGAGATGGAGAGGGGAGAGTAGAGAAAGGGGAGAGAGAAGAGAGGGGAGAGGAGAGAGATGGAGAGGGGAGATGAGAGAGAAGAGAGGGGAGAGGAGAGAGATGGAGAGGGGAGAGAAGAGAGGGGAGAGGAGAGAGATGGAGAGGGGAGAGGAGAGAGAAGAGAGGGGAGAGAGAAGAGAGGGGAGAGGAGAGAGATGGAGAGGGGAGAGGAGAGAGATGGAGAGGGGAGAGAAGAGAGGGGAGAGGAGAGAGATGGAGAGGGGAGATGAGAGAGAAGAGAGGGGAGAGGAGAGAGATGGAGAGGAGAGGAGAGATAAGAGAGAAGAGAGGGGAGAGGAGAGAGATGGAGAGGAGAGATAAGAGAGAGACCATCAGGTGGCATCCAACAGCTGTGAGAGGGGCTGTGCTGCTCTCTGTTCTACCTACCATCATTAATCAACTTCTCTGACTGGCTAAAACAGGAATGGGGATGTGTACTTGGTTGCACAGGGCACACTATTAAATACCTCAGAGGACAGTGTGTGTGCTGATCTGGAAACAAACGATAAGGGAAAGATGTGTGCATAAGTAATATGAAATGAATGAGAGTCAATCGTTAGTGATTGCGCTTGTATCTATGGGTCTTGATTTAGGGTTCGGCATAAGGTCAGTGGTATAATTATTGGGTAGATGCTTAAAATGATATTGCAGGTGATAGAAAGGGTTTTCTAAAGAAATATTGTGCGTTTGTTTCCGACCCAGGACTCTGACTGTATGCATTGAGGCTGGCTGCAGTGAGACTCGCCCACCACCAAGGGGCACTGTGACTCTGCAGCTACCAGCTACCTAACTGCACTACGCTACACTGCTGGCTATGTCCTTGTCTGCCTGAGCATAAGTGAAGACGCTCTGGTGGTTGCAATAAATTTGGCTAAATTAACCGCTGATTGGTTATCTCAACCAATATGTATCTGCATTAATCATGGCTCTCTAAAACTGAAACAGTCAGAATGTGAGCGAGGTAGTAAATTCATATTCTTAGTTTAATTACGGCTACAAATAGCCTCTACCATAAAAATAGTTCCATGGGGGGGAGGAGGGGGGGGGGATGATTTATATAAAAAGAAGGCCAGTAATTAAAAACTATTAGGAACTAATAGCATTGTTTAAGAAACCATCCCAAGGGTTCAGAAAATTTACTTTAGATCACTGACTGCTTTCTTTTCCTATACATATATAGAATTAGAGGACAAGATAGAGGGAATTGAAATAAAAAAAACGTTTTGCTTTCCAACCAACTAAGTGTAGTACAGAGGAGGTATACTGTAGTGTTTAACCTTGCTCTCATCTTCATAGTTTATTCTACGAGTTAACAATGATTTGTTGTATAATGTGCTACATTTTAAAAGGGAGATGGATAAACAATATGTATATTAGTTTCAGTTGAATAGTCATTCATGATTATCTGGAAATACCAAAATATTAATTCAAACTGCAACTACAATATTTGAGAAAGGTGGTTGAAATATTTTTTAAATAATTCAGAATTTGTTAACTTTATACCGTATCTACTGTGATCATATTGATTAATAATATTGGTAAAGCCACATTTTTTTCTATCCAATTACTGCCATATTTATTTAAGATAACAAAAAACATTTTTCTAACCATAACCCTAATCAGGTAAATAACTTGACAAATCAAGTATACAAGACAAACTGTAAATCCTACAGTCATATTCTGATCTTGGTGAGTTTTGACCAGGCCTTGCACCTCTACAGCCAGTATACTGGACCTCTGAATCTCTCTACCTTTGAACCCGAGACACACCAGATCTCTCTCATCTGCATTAGCATCAATACACTCCACCCCTGGCTTCCCTGGTACCACGTCTTTGCAGGTGAGGCTTATTTTTTAACCCCTTTCAGTTACAGTGCCATTAAATCAATCAGGGGTCTGCTTGTGGACTATTGATTTAGTGTTAATGAAGGCCAGTGTTTTCCGGTGCCGGAGCCGTCCGCTAGCTTTTGGAGGCATTAAAAGGAATACGGGCCCTTTAATCTGTCTCTCTCTCCTGCAGCCCCAGGCATGCCTGTAGGATGGCTTCTGTGAGCCTCTTCTCTCCCTCTCCTCTCTTCTCTTCCTGTCCTTCAGTTTGTTTTAATCACTTGGATTCTTTCCATAATGGTGGCTACCTTTCAGATACCCTTTACCCAAAGTGGCCCGGCTTGCAACGAGGGGTGTCACCGTCATATAAAAGTAAGTAATTTACACCCGTGAAATTGCTTTATGGAAAAGTCCTTGCAGTCCATCAGGGTATTATCGTAAAGGCAACCCTTTTATGAATGAGAGAGGAGACGGGGGGGGGGGGGGGTGTTCTCTTCTCCACCGGGTTTTAGATTTTTGTCTAGCTCCACAAGAAAATTCTGCCTGTTGTGGTGAGTGGTGTACGTCATGTTTTTCAAGGAACATTGCATTGTGTAAGCCGAAAGCTACTGTTTACCAAAGCTTTGAAATCACAGCAACTTTTGCCTGTGTCTATTCAACATTTCAGCGGTATTTTTCAGTATCTGTAGAGTCTGCTTTTAAGTATGCTAACAAGTGAGCTGAGTTGGTTTCATTAGAGTCGGTCTGAACTAGTCTTAGGAGACAGTTTCTGGTAGTATGCCTGGAGGCGGATGGCTTAAGTCCTCTGAGATTTAAGTCCTTTCAGCTACAGTATCCTCTCCAATCTCGCTCTCCCTCATGAAAATCATCTCTTTTCCCCAAGTCTGATATAACAGAGACACTCAAAGCCATTTGTTTTTGCTGTATATGCGTCAATTCATGTATCAGATAATCTGACTAATGCAGGTCTAAACATCTATCTTTTTAGAATGAAAAAGAACAACAACCTTTTCAGTCGTGCCTCATGCTTAGAGAAGTGAAGTATGAACTGTAGCAATGTACACAGTATAGACTTACTGTATATGAAATGGAGTCAATCTGATTGGTTCGTACTCCTAGGATATGCTATGAATAAAAAGTCGAGCGACTAAATGGCCATATTATAAAGATTGGACAAAAGCCAATTCATTTAAACACCTTCTCCAGTCTGGCTCACTTATGACCTCGTGTCTAGAGAGTTGGCCAAGTGGAATAATATCTTACATTTCCTCCAGGCCACGTGACCTTGTCACCCTGTCTGATCTGCTCACAGTGTGCATTTGTCATCAGCTGATTGTTGCAATTCAGACCAACTTCCAAAGAATCGAATACCTATGAACCCCCTCTTCATAATGCATTATCAGCACATTTATGATGCCCAATGACCTATGATGCACAACGTAGGTGCTAATAGCTGCTCATGAACATCTGCAACTACATTCTTGTTCAGTTAGTTATCCTCATACAGGCCACGTTATCATTAGATATGGGGTGATAATGTCACTGACGATGATAATGATGGGAATATGTCATGATGAAACCATCAATAGAAAATAGGAATTTTAGCAAAGTCGTTATTTTGTCCGGAGGAATTGAGAGACCTTATTTTTCCGAATACCAATTGCTCAAATAATTCCCATGGCTTTCTTCTCTAACAGTAGATACGGTATAATATACCTTGATGAAATCGATATTGAATCCACTAACGGCCATACTAAGGGGACAAACATTGGAAATTAGTGCACACTTAAGTGCGATGCTGCAATTCATCTGACTTGTTCATCTCACGTGTCAATATTTAAATTGCATCCGTCACTAACTCAAACATAAACTATTCAATAAATATACTGAACAAAAATATAAACGCAACATGCAACAATTTCAAAGATTTTACTGAGTTACAGTTCATATAAGGAAATCAGTCAATTGAAATACATGTATCAGGCCCTAATCTATGGACTTCACATGACCTATCAGGGGTGCAGCCATGGGTGGGCCTTGACAAGCATAGGCCCACCCACTTGGCAGCCAGGCCCACCCACTTGGCAGCCAGGCCCACCCACTGGGCAGCCAGGCCCACCCACTGGGGAGCCAGGCCCACCCACTGGGGAGCCAGGCCCACCCACTGGGGAGCCAGGCCCACACACTGGGGAGCCAGGCCCACACACTGGGGAGCCAGGCCCACCCACTTGGCAGCCAGGCCCACCCTCTTGGCAGCCAGGCCCACCCACTGGGGAGCCAGGCCCACCCACTGGGGAGCCAGGCCCACCCACTGGGGAGCCAGGTTCACCCACTTGGCAGCCAGGCCCACCCACTGGAGAGCCAGGTTCACCCACTTGGCAGCCAGGCCCACCCACTGGGGAGACAGGCCCAGCAAATCAGAATGAGTTTTTCCCCACTAAAGGGCTTTATTACAGACAGAAATCATACCTTATTTCAGCTCATGAAACATGGGACCAACACTGCATATGTTGCGTTTGTTCAGTGCAAATAAATGAAATAAATATTTAGCAGCATTGCACACTCAACCAATTCCAAGCCAATGCACTGACTGTAAGTTGATTAAAGCCTGGGTGGAGCATCAGATGTGATAGATAGGAGACAGCCAGGGGTAGCTGGAGATATTCAATGGTGGAGCCACTGTTTGCTGCTACTGCCTAGCCTGCTGCCTCAATCTGCCTGCCTAAGCCTGTCTTATCAATGCGATCCATGGGCAACACTCCCTCTCTAACTCTCCCTCTGCTGGGTTTCAAATCAGCCGCTAATGGACCCAATCTGGTTCCTTTTTAAGGCAAAGGGACAGTTCCATGCAGCAGTAATTGTGCTCTAATTCAGTTGAACTCCCAATATCTAATCAGACGGCTCCAAACTCCCTGGCCGAGGAGGCAACCCCAAGGACACTCGTTCTACCTGCCCGGCAAACACCTAATAAAGCAAGAGAATTTACACCCTACAATCCAGCATACAGCACGAAGGGAAAACCCAGGACGCAGCTGAGCTCACGGGACTCCAAAAATGGCAGCCTGCCTAGTACTGAATCCACGCCGCAAAGCCCAATGAAATGGTGCACTGCTCACGCAACGCCTCCTCAGTTTTTACCAGCCATAGTAAAGGTTTAATTGGCGATACAAACATAGCAAATCATGGCACGTTTTGGGAAAGAAAAGGTCAGATAAGCAGAGCGTACCTCGTGCCATGGGCTATAAAAACTGCTCAGTTGGGGTAAAGATGCAAAGACATCTTACAAAGATGACCGCCACTCTTAAAGTAAACTTAGTTCAAAGTTGAACATAAACAAACAAAGAAGACATGCAGCCATTTCTTTTGAATGGAATGTTGGGAGTGAACTTGATATCACTTTCACTGGGGTCTTGGTTTCCCTGCTCCCTCCCTGGGGTCTTGGTTTCCCTTCTCCCTCCCTGGGGTCTTGGTTTCCCTTCGCCCTCCCTGGGGTCTTGGTTTCCCTTCTCCCTCCCTGGGGTCTTGGTTTCCCTTCTCCCTCCCTGGGGTCTTGGTTTCCCTTCTCCCTCCCTGGGGTCTTGGTTTCCCTTCTCCCTCCCTGGGGTCTTGGTTTCCCTTCTCCCTCCCTGGGGTCTTGGTTTCCCTTCTCCCTCCCTGGGGTCTTGGTTTCCCTTCTCCCTCACTGGGGTCTTGGTTTCCCTTTTCCCTCCCTGGGGTCTTGGTTTCCCTTCTCCCTCCCTGGGGTCTTGGTTTCCCTTCTCCCTCCCGGGGTCTTGGTTTCCCTTCTCCCTCCCTGGGGTCTTGGTTTCCCTTCTCCCTCCCTGGGGTCTTAGTTTCCCTTTTCCCTCCCTGGAACCTTGGTTTCCCCTCTCCCTCCCTGGGGTCTTGGTTTCCCTTCTCCCTCCCGGGGTCTTGGTTTCCCTTCTCCCTCCCTGGGGTCTTGGTTTCCCTTCTCCCTCCCTGGGGTCTTGGTTTCCCTTCTCCCTCCCTGGGGTCTTGGTTTCCCTTCTCCCTCCCTGGGGTCTTGGTTTCCCTTCTCCCTCCCTGGGGTCTTGGTTTCCCTTCTCCCTCCCTGGGGTCTTGGTTTCCCTTCTCCCTCCCTGGGGTCTTGGTTTCCCTTCTCCCTCCCTGGGGTCTTGGTTTCCCTTCTCCCTCCCTGGGGTCTTGGTTTCCTTCTCCCTCCCTGGGGTCTTGGTTTCCCTTCTCCCTCCCTGGGGTCTTGGTTTCCCTTCTCCCTCCCTGGGGTCTTGGTTTCCCTTCTCCCTCCCTGGGGTCTTGGTTTCCCTTCTCCCTCCCTGGGGTCTTGGTTTCCCTTCTCCCTCCCTGGGGTTTTGAGGCCTACTGACCTACAGTATGGGGAGGATTTATTTCAATGGCACATAGTTCTAGAGCCCTTGATGTTGCCACCCCCAGAGATTTCCCCTGTCCACAGTAAGTCACTGAGGCAGATCACAATGGGATCATCTAGTTGTTGTCTCTCTACAGGCCGTTTACACTGATTGCGGCTTTAGCTCAGTGGACTAACCCAGTCTTGTGGCAGGTAGGTAGACCTGAGTTCAAACCCCAGATGGTCACAGAGGCAGATCATCTAGATGTTGTCTCTCTTCAGGCCTATTACACAGATTCTGTACACTGACAAGATCACAACAACTTTGTTCCTGAACAACAACAGCTCTGCAGTGAAGCAGACGAGGACCAATGCTTTTGGTGTTGGGTGGAGAGATGACGCTGGAGATAATTGTGACAGTTGTCCCAATCCGCCCCGAGTGACCACAACCCATAACAAAAAGCAATCCTAAATCAGGAACGTTACTCGGCAATAAAGTGTTCATAATAAGTTGTGTTCAATACTGAAACGTTGTGGTAACGTTTAAAGTATAATACTCACAGTCTAAATGGCTGTGCCGGATACCCTCCACATCCTCCGCATGAATGAACTGGTAGCACCTCTTCCCTACGATGTCCACTGGCGTCAGGTCCATGTAGTCGCTAATTCTACAACAGGGATTTGAACAGGATTCAGCATGTAAGGCAAGAAAAAGAAGCACCAACGGAAACGGAGAGAAAGATTCGAATGGGGTGTCATTACAGTGTAACCAGACAGGCAATTTTTCTTGTCACCCTGATATGTCAAACTAATGACTCTGAGGCAGATAAGCCCACGTATAACTCAGAACATTCAGGGACAAAAGGCTATTATGGAACCTAGGATGTCTTCCCATTCCACATGATAAAATGCCTATCACTTAGTATTGAATATCATCTATCCCTTCTTTTTTTGGTTCACCCAAAAGCAATCTGTCTACTATCTGTCTTAAATATTGTGCGGTTATTTTCTGATATTTCTAGTCTCCCACAAACCCTATGAAACAGATGAAAGAAGTCCTGATCAGTTTCCTATTTTATTTTCCCAGAAAGAGACTATCTCACTGTAAAACTGACTGTCCAGATGTGATTTCCCCATAAATAACTGACTGTCTGTCAGACAGCGGTAAAATACATCTCAGTGATCTCAATCCCCTAGAGATGAGGACGGGTAGCAAAGAAATACAATGCCCAAGATGAGGTGTACAATACATCGGCCTATTACTGTGCAATTTCCAAACAAATCATACAAATAACAACACTGTAGTGATTAGAGTGTAACTACATACACAGGTATAAGAGCAACGTCATGTCATGTGTTACCCATGATCCATTGTGGATATATTGGTTGTAAGAACCCGTTTTATGTAGTTGTAACAACATTGACAACATTGACATGGGTGATCAAAGTGTTAACAAATGAGGTGAGTAGTTCTGCGATACGTATTTTATCATCATGTGTATTTTTACTATAATGTGTATTTCATTATCCAAACTATTAATCCCTCATTGAAATGCACTCTTCTCTTGGTGAATACCCATGTTTTTCAGTTATGTATTTGACAGTCATGTGGGTAAGGTAAAGTCAAGTCTTACCTATTCTCGCAGTAGACAATGTTGAGGTCCATGTTGACCCGGGTGACAAACATTTGGCAATCTATGCGCACCTCGTTGATGGTGGGAGGGGGGAGGGCGTGGGCTACCACCACCATGCCCATGATCTGAATGGGTACAGACCGACTGTGGGTCAATGCCATCCGGATTCTCAGCCTGCCTGTAACATGGATCACCTATATGAGAAGAGAGAGAGAGAGAGAGTTTCAGTCCAAAAGCAGTGATGGACAATTCTAAACAAAAAATATAGACAGAGAATGGAGGTAGGACACAAATGTTTTCTCCTGAAATGATATTCTACACAAGAGAAGAGAGAGAGAGTTGAAGGTCCTAATTATTGCTAGCTTTAAAGTTTCAGCTAAGCTTTAAAGTCTTTGTAGCTCCATTTTGCCCTAGAGGAGGAATTGAATAGATATGCACACTACACTTTCAGATCCATCCATTTTAATCACTGCCAGTACACCCAGGGGGAATTGTTTTGTAGTCTTTAAACTACTGACACTGGCCTCTCAGTGGCACACCTCTGAGATTGGTGAGACGCGATTATCATCATTCACACAGACAGTTTCTGCTCCCTAAACTCATTCAAAGCCTCAGACCATAGGGGACCTCGGTGCCTCTCCTGCTTCACCAGGGACAGGCAACCCTCAACAATGGGAACGAGACATTGAATGCCAATTGGGAAAGAGAGACAGAGACACACACACACACACACAAAAAGAACAACCCTATTTCAGACATGATGTTGTTTTTGGAGCTTGGGAAGCTAACAGAACATTGACATGTTACAATGGCCCCGTCAGAGTGCTGGCCCAGGAGGAAAATGGTTTTGATGGTGTATGATACCTCCTTTTCAAAGGGAAACCATCAGTGATTGTGACGTGCTAGAAGCCATCATCAGTTTCCACAGTTAAATGATACTGACTCCTTTCCCCTGGAGTTTCTCCAGACAAAGAAGAACTGTGAATTGTCGTTTCAAACCCATTTTGAATGCAACTAAACTCTGTATAGGACATCCAATGGCATAGTTGAACATTTTTAAACAGTGTGAGAATCAAAAGAGTAGAAAGTGGGTACGAGCCAAGACCTGCTAAAACACACAAAACAGAATGCTAGGAGAGGCATTTTGGGGCTGAAGATTACAGCCTGTCTAGGGCTTGAAGTCAAGTTGCTCTCAAATAGAGTACTGTTTTTTTTTAAGTTGAAGAGTGCAGTGAGACCTTGTTCAAGATCACCAGGGGAATGACTGTGAAGAACAGTTAAGAACAGTAACAGGTACTCTCAGTCGGCTACCCATGTATATTGTCTTCTGTTCAATATGCCCCCCATGATTTGCAGTTACAGTAATTTCTCTAACATGTTAATCAGCTACTGTGCAGAATATACAGTGCATTCGGAAAGTATTCAGACCCCTTGACTTTTTCCACATTTTGTTTCGTTACAGCCTTATTTTAAAATGGATGTACTTGCTTTTTTCCCTCATAAATCTACACACAATACCCCATAATGACAAAGCAAAAACAGGTTTTTAGAAATTATTGCAAATTGTTCAAATACAAAAAAAATGAAAAAAAGCATTTACAGCCTTGAGTCTTCTTGGGTATGATGCTACAAGCTTCACAATGCTGCCACCACCATGCTTCCCCGTAGGGATGGTGCCAGGTTTCCTCCAGATGTTACGCTTGACATTCAGGCCAAAAAGGTCAATCTTGGTTTCGTCAGACCAGAACATTTAGTTTCCCATGGTCTGAAAGTCTTTAGGTGCCTTTTGGCAAACTTTTGGCAACTCTACAATAAAGGCCCTATTGGTGGAGTGCTGCAGAGATGGTTGTACTTCTGCAAGGTTCTCCCATCTCCACAGAGGAACTTTGGAGATCTGTCAGAGTGACCATTGGGTTCTTTGTTACCCCCTTGACCGAGGCACTTCTCCCCCGATTGCTCAGTTTGGCCAGGTGGCCAACTCTAGGAAGAGTCTCGGTGGTTCCAAACTTCTTCCATTTAAGAATGATGGAGGCTACTGCGCTCTTGGGTACCTTCAATGCTCCAGAAATTTGTTGGTACCCTTTCCTAGATCTGTGCGTCAAGACAATACTGTCTCGGAGAGCTATGGACAATTCCTTAAACCTCATGTCTTGATTTTTTTCTCTCATGCACTGTAAACTGTGGGACCTTATATAGACAGGTGTGTGCCTTTCCAAATCATGTCCAATCAATTGAATTTACCACAGGTGGACTCCAATCAAGTTGTAGAAACATCTCAAGGATCATCAATGGAAACAGGATGCACCTGAATTCAATTTTGAGTTTAATAGCAAAGGGTCTGAATATGTATATAAATAAGGTTAAGATTTCCCTTCACTGGAACTAAGGGGCCTAGCACGAACCATGAAAGACAGCCTCAGGCCTCCTGAGTGGCGCAGTGCATGGCAGTGTTAGCTGTGCCACCCACTAGAGATTCTGGGTTCGAGTCCAGGCTCTGTCGTGACCGAGAGACCCATGGGGCGGCCCACAATTGGCCCAGCATCATCCGGGTTAGGGGAGGGTTTGGCCGGCAGGGAGATCCTTATCTCATCGCGCACTAGTGACTCCTGTAGTGGGCTGGGTGCAGT
This sequence comes from Oncorhynchus masou masou, assembly GCF_036934945.1. NCBI lineage: Eukaryota > Metazoa > Chordata > Actinopteri > Salmoniformes > Salmonidae > Oncorhynchus > Oncorhynchus masou. The sequence goes on from NC_088232.1 coordinate 23,766,687, forward strand.
GCATGCTGACACAGTCTCCAGGTGTATGGAGTTTCCTCTGACACATTGGTGCGGCTTCTTGGTTAAGTGGGCATTGTGTCAAGAAGCGGTGCGGCTTGGTTGGGTTGTGATTTTCGGAGGACACATGCCTCTCGGCCTACCAATTGGATACCACAAAATTGGGGAGGAAAAGGGGTAAAATAATATATATATATATATATATATATATATATATATATATATATATATATATATATATATATATATATATATATATATAAAACATAAAAACAACCCCAGACCATTGGGGCTTTCAGAAAGTATTCACACCCCTTTACTTTTCCACATCTTTGTTGTGTTACAGCCTGAATTTAAAATGGATTAAATTCAGATTTTGTGTCACAGATCTACACACAATACCCCATATTGTCAAAGTGAAATTTTGTTTGTAGAACATTTGTTTTACGAATAAAAAATGTCAAGCTGAAATGTCTTGAGTTAAGTATTCAACCCCTTTGAATACTTAACTCAGGCCTAAATAAGTTCAGGAGTAAACAAATCACATAAGAAGTTGCATGGACTCATTCCATGTTTAATAATAGTGGTTAACATGATTTTTTGAATGACTACCACATCTCTGTACCCCACACATACAATTATCAGTAAGGTCCCTCAATCGAGTAGTGAATTACAAGCACAGATTCAACCACAAAGACCAGGGAGGTTTTTCAATGCCTCACAAAGAAGGTTGGTATATGTATAAAAATTACAAAAGCAGATGCTGAACATCCCTTTGAAATGTTAAAGTTATTAATTAGGCTTTGGATGGTGTATCAATACACCCAGTTACTACAAAGATACAGGCTCTTTCCTAATAGTTGCCAGAGAGGAAGGAAACCACTCAGGGATGTCACCATGAGACCAATGGTGATTTAAAAAAAGTTACAGTTTAATAGTAGTGTTATCAAAAACTGAGGATGGATCAAGAACATTGTGATTACTCCACAATACAGGACTGAGAGAAAAGAAGGCCTGTACAGAATACAAATATTCCACAATATGCATCCTGTTTGCGACAAAAACTGCAAAGAAATGTGGCAAAGAAATGAACTTTTATTCCTGAATACAAAGCTTTATGTTTGGGGCATATCCAAAACAACACATCACTGACTACCACTCTTCATATTATCAAGCATGGTGGTGGCTGCATCATGTTATGGGTATGCTTGTCATCAGCAAGGACAAGGAAGTTTTTTAGGATAAAAATAAACGCAATACAACTTTAAACACAGGCAAAATCCTAGAGGAAAACCTGGTTCAGTCTGCTTTCCACCAGATACTGGGAGATGAATTCCCCTTTCAGCAGGACAATAACCTGAAGCACAAGATCAAATATACACTGGAGTTGCTTACCAAGACGACATTGAATGTCCCTGAGTTTTGACTTAAATTGGCTTGAAAATATATGGCAAGACTTGAAAAATGGCTGTCTAGCAATGATCAACACTCAAGCCTCTACCTTTTTCCTCCAAACATAACGATGGTCATTATGGCCAAACAGTTCTATTTTTGTTTCCTCAGACCAGAGGACATTTCTCAAAAAAGTAAGATCTTTGTCCCCATGTGCAGTTGCAAACAGTAGTCTGTCTTTTTTATGATGGTTTTGGAGCAGTTGTTTCTTCCTACCTGAGTGGCCTTTCAGGTTATATTGATATAGGACTCGTTTTACTGTGAATATAGATACTTTTGTACCTGTTTCCTCCAGCATCTTCACATGGTCCTTTGCTGTTGTTCTGGGATTGATTTGCACTTTTTGCACCAAAGTACGTTCATCTCTAGGAGACAGAACGTGTCTCCTTCCTGAGCGGTATGACAGCTGCGTGGTCCCATGGTGTTTATACTTGCGTACTATTGTTTGTACAGATGAATGTGGTACTTCAGGCGTTTGGAAATTGCTCCCAAGGATGAATTTTCCAAGCTGTTTAAAGGCACAGTAACTTAGTCAACTTCTGACCCACTGGAATTGTGATACAGTGAATTATACGTGAAATAATCTGTCTGTAAACAATTGTTGGAAAAATGACTTGTGTCATGCACAAAGTAGATGTCCTAACCGACTTGCCAAAACTATAGTTTGTTAACAATAGATTTGTGGAGCGGTTGAAAAACAAATTTTAATGACTCCAACCTAAGTGTATGTAAACGTCTGACTTTAACTGTATGTATCATGTCAATCAATGTCTGGTTGCTCCATTCAGAATCACTCTGCATATGAGAGTTCCCTACAGTCCGTTGGGCAGCAAAGTGTTGGACAGATCTAGGGCGGCAGGTAGCCTAGCGGTTCGAATCCCTCAGCTGACTAGGTGAAAAATGTGACATCTTTCAAATAGTTTTAGTGTTTGCTTTAGCCTGCCTGAAACCTGGGTTTTCCAACTTCTCAATTAGTTCCAGTGTGCCAGGCAAGCTCAATCAAACCCAGCTTTAGTATTTGAAATGATTTGAAATAGTACTTGAACCCAGGTCTGGAACAGTCTGCCGATCAGGCTCACACATCAGTCAGACAGTATGCTGTCTATCTTGATCAGACCTCAGAGTGACGGCCAGGCAGCTGCTGACACACATTTGACAAGGCTGTTGGTTGGCAGGTTTCAATAGGACATCACAGCAGCACAACGAAACCAGGGCAGAGGAAGACATCTAATGACTGTACTGGCTGGATGGAACAAGCCCATGATGCTTTGCTCCAGAGGACACCATCCCATGCAAAAATAAAATACACACTGCTCTGCTTCACTCAATTGAATACAAAGGAGCTCTCTGTTAAATAAATAAACATTCAAATGTATTAAAAACGTACAAAATGGAAATTATATTTTCAGAAGCCCAAAGCTTGGGGCATTAAAAGTTAGTTTGAAAAAGACAACTTTTCAAGTAATTGCCACAAAGCAAACGGCGGCTAGCTAGATTGCTGCAGGAGTGCTCTTGGCAAGAACATCATAAGCTCTGGCGAAACATTAAATATGCTCAAGCAGCTAAATGCAAACTGACACGGCAAGGGTTCACAACAGCGGCAGTGAGAGGCAGATGAATAGCATATCTCAATTTAATACAAGCCAACATAACAAAGGGATCAATTTTTATAATTCATGGTTCAGCACACAATGCACTCTCTCCCCCGCCAGTGAATATAGAAGAGGTATACATAAGAAATAAGATTCATCTGTTCCCAGGGATTCTCTGGAGTGCTTTTGAAATGTGATACAGCACAAATAATGATGGAGAACCTTTACATGAGCGCATTAAATGAGATGGGCTGAGATCTGCTTAAAAAAGATGGGTTTAAAGCTAGAGCAGAATTCACTTTGATTTGACCTCCAGAGTGAAGTGGGGATATAAGCGGCCATGATGCGTGCCGCCGACGCTGCCGTGCATCACCTCGCTTCGCCGCCCGGGCTCTCAGCTGGAGGAGCAGATCACCTAATGCCTGGTGGATGCTGTATGCAAAATTCATACCTACCAACCACCCGCCTGTAACAACACAAGTGTTGACTTAATTTAAAGTAAACGCAATAAGAGGTGTCCTTGTCTGGCCTGTAATGTATGCATGTGTGTGTATGTGAATATTTATGCCTGGGCACCATGGCGTCCATACTTCATGGTTATTTGCATATGTCTGGGTGGACATGGCAAACAACATGGGAGATGTAGAACTATGGAAAGAGACTTTTGGATTCCCTCTCTCTCTCTCTCTCTCTTTCTTTCTCTCTCTCTCTCTCTCTCTCTCTTTATTTGTGTACACAGGGACTCATTATGGATGGGCTGTAGGAACAGAAAAAGGGCACCCAACACTTTCCCACCTCCACCACTTCCTGTCCTTTTCTCCTCTCTCTCTCCCTCTCCCTCTCCCTCTCTCTCTCCCTCTCTCTCTCTCTCTCCCTCTCTCTCTCTCCCTCTCTCTCTCCCTCTCCCTCTCTCTCTCCCTCTCCCTCTCCCTCTCTCCCTCTCCCTCTCTCTCTCCCTCTCTCTCTCCCTCTCTCTCTCCCTCTCTCTCTCTCTCTCCCTCTCTCTCTCTCCCTCTCTCTCTCCCTCTCTCTCTCCCTCTCTCTCTCTCTCTCTCTCTCTCTCTCTCTCTCTCTCTCTCTCTCTCTCTCTCTCTCTCTCTCTCTCTCTCTCTCTCTCTCTCAGGAAGAGCCACCCATTATCGTCCAAGACCAACGAAACCCAATTTTTGGTGTCAAGTCAGACGCTCAGTTTCTTTCTACCTTCTCATTCTTAGTCCGGCAAACTTTGCTACTGCAAATACAATATACAATAAAGGCATTGGAGAGATATATCCAATCCCGCTCCACTGCTGTTGGGTTTACCCTTGAGAACTCAAAGTGCATTAGGGTGGGATAATGCCAGAATGAGGCCAGACACAGACAAAGAGACAGAGATGATATGGAGATCCTTGGAGAGAGATAGAGGCATCAGGATGAGGCTGGGCTCGTCCCTGTGTGTCCTTACAGCCCATAGCATCAGCCTTAATCCTATATCTCTGTTCCAAACCCCAGAAGCCACACATCTTATCAACTTAATGTTGAGCCTGCTTGACTTTTTCTTGATAAAGTAATGTTTTACACCGACAGCTACAATTTTCCTGACATGCTATGAGTATGATGATGACTACAGTGCCATAGAATTACATATAGAAGGCCATACAAAATATTAAGAACATGGGCCAGCATCCATGTGGAACGCTTTTGACACCTTCTAGAGGTTTTGACACCTTGTGGGGGGGACAACTCAATATTAGGATGTTGTTCTTAAAGTTTTGTATATTCAGTGCCTGTATATACTGTGCCTTCAGAAAGTATTCAGACCCCTTGACTTTTTCCACATTTTGTTACTTTACAGGCTTATTCTAAAATTGATAAAATAAAAAAAATCTATCTACACACATTACCCTATAATGACAAAGTGAAAACGTTTTTTTTTTTTTTACATGTTAACAAATTTAGAACAAAATGAAAAACAAAAATACCTGATTTACATAAATGTTCAAACCCTTTGCTATGAGACTCGAAATTGAGCTCAGGTGCATCATGTTTCCCATTGATCATACCTGAGATGTTTCTACAACTTGATTGGAGTCCACCTGTAGTGAATTCAATTGATTGGACATGATTTGGAAAGGCACACACCTGTCTATTTAAGGTCCCACAGTTGACAGTGCATGTCTGAGTTAAAACCAAGCCATGAAATCAAAGGAATTGTCCGTAGAGCTCCGAGACAGGATTGTGTCGAGGCACAGATCTGGAGAAGGGTACCAACACATTTCTGCAGCATTGAAGGTCCTCAAGAACACAGTGGCTTCCATCATTCTTAAATGGAAGAAGTTAAGAACCACCAAGACTCTTCCTAGAGCTGGCCGCCAGGCCAAATTGAGAATTTGGGGGAGAAGGGCCTTGGCCAGGAAGGTGACCAAGAACATGATGGTCACTCTGACAGAGCTCCAGAGTTCCTTTGTGGAGATTGGAGAACCTTCCAGAAGGACAACCATCTCTGCAGCACTCTACCAAAGCCTTTATGGTAGAGTGGCCAGACAGAAGCCACTCCTCAGTAAAAGGCACATGACAGCTCACTTGGAGATTTGCCAAAAGGCACCTAAAGGACTCTCAGACCATGAGAAACAAGATTCTCTAGTCTGATGAAACCAAGATTGAACTCTTTCGCCTGAATGCCAAGCGTCACATCTGGAGGAAACCTGGCACCATCCTTACGGTGAAACATGGTGGTGGCAGCATGTGGGGGTTGTTCCTAAAGTGTAAAATGTTAAAATCCTTGATGAAAACCTGCTCCAGAGTGCTCAGGACCTGTTCACCTTCCAACAGGACAATGACCATAAGCACACAGCCAAGACAACACAGGAGTGTCTTTGGGACAAATCTCTGAATGTCCTTGCATGGCCCAGCCAGAGCCCGAACTTGAACCCAATCAAACATCTCTGGAGAGACTTGTAAATAGCTGCGCAGCGACGCTCCCCATCCAACCTCACAAAGCTTGAGAGGATCTGCAGAGAAGATTCAGAGAAACTCCACAAATACAGGTGTGCCAAGCTTGTTCTTCAACAAAATACTGAGTAAAGGGTCTGAATACTTATGTAAATTTGATATTTTTATTACATTTGCAAAAATGTCTAAAAACCTGTTTTTGCTCTTTCATTATGAGGTATTGTGTGTAGATTGACGAGGGGAGAAAAAAACAATTTAATCGATTTTTGAATAAGGCTGTAACATAACAAAATGTGGAAAAAGTCAAGGGGCCTAAATACTTTCCGAATGCACTGTAATGTAACACCATACTGCTGATTGAAAGTGGATTATAGGATCTCTGTGGCTTGGCCACTGTGCCTCTGGGTCTTACCTTATAGCCTGAAGACTTGATGTGGACACCTCTCTTGGTCAGTGTGGACTTCATACGGATGAAGAAGGAGCGCTCTAGAGTGTTGTCTGGGGAAAGCAGACTGGGGCTGGTGGACTCAACTGTGGAGGCAAACACACACACACACACACACACACACACACACACACACACACACACACACACACACACACACACACACACACACACACACACACACACAACACACACACACACACACACACACACACACACACACACACACACACACACACACACACACACACACACACACACACACACACACACACACACACACACACACACGTACGGTTACTTTACATTACCTGGCCAATACATCTGTATTAGTAGTGTTTTGTAGTAAGCCTAAGAGAGGTGGCGCGATATTTAAGTAAGATGGGCAGACGTAGTAACTTCTCATTGAGTTTCTATCATCTCCCAGGTAATCTTCTAGTTTGAAAAAAAACCTCAATGAAATCAACACAATACAAGTTGCCAATATAAGTTGGACAATGTTTTAATCATGTTCTGTAATAGCGTACAACCTCTGCTTCGTCTAACACTGTAATTGTTCAAAAGTCAAGTGCATGTTTTTTTTCATTGAGCTCAAGTGTAGTATGTACTCTCAATGAAGTACAATATTGCAATTTCATGTAATGGAATACTTATTAGAGTTGATTCACGTTTCTTTTTATATGCACAAACAAACAAGCGTGACATTGTCAATGAATTAGAGCTCATCTAACTCTAAACAATAATATTCATCCTTGATTCAACAAAGTTCAAGATCCGAAGTCAATTCTAAACATACGTTTGTCATCTTCGTCTCAACGCATTTAAAAACGACGACTGAGGTCAGTCTGAGTCTCGGCAACAGAACACAACGAGGATACCTATTAGTCAAAGGTGAAATGGTCCATTTGTCACTCTGTGTTCCTGCGCTCCTGATCAAGGCTTAATAATCAAATGCATATTCATAACATTCAATCCATCTGGGGGGATAATAGAGGTGCAGACAGCCCCGCTTCTTCTTGTCTCGCTGAGTGTGTGTGTGTGTGTGTGTGTGTGTGTGTGTGTGTGTGTGTGTGTGTGTGTGTGTGTGTGTGTGTGTGTGTGTGTGTGTGTGTGTGTGTGTGTGTGTGTGTGTGAGTAGACATGTTAAACTATACTTTTGGGGACCAGAAGTCCCAACAAGAACAGGTAACTAAGAAAAATTGGGTTGATTATTGATTAAAGGCTATTTCTAAGGGGTTTAGGGCTAAGATTAGAATTAGAGTTTGTGATTTGGATTAGAATTATGGTTAGGATTAAAATAAGGGGTTAACGGTAAGGTTTAGTGACCTCCTGAATGGCGCAGCGATCTAAGGCACTGCGAGCGGCGTCACTATAGATCCAGGTTTGATACATGGCTTTGTCACAGCCGGCCGCAACCGGGAGACCCATGAGGCGGCGCACAATTGGCCCAGAGTTGTCCAGGTTAGGGGAGGGTTGTCCTTGTCCCATCGCGCACTAGCGCCTCCTGTGGCGGGCCATAAACTCTGACACGGTCGCCAGGTGTACGGTGATTCCTCCAACACATTGGTGCGGCTGGCTTCCAGGTTAAGCGAGCAGTGTGTCAAGAAGCAGTGTGTCAAGAAGCAGTGTGTCAAGAAGCAGTGTGTCAAGAAGCAGTGAGTCAAGAAGCAGTGTGTCAAGAAGCAGTGCGGGTTGTGTTTTGGAGGACGCACGGCTCTCGAGCGTTGCCTCTCCAGAGTCCGTATGAGAGTTGCAGCGATGGGACAAGACTATAACTACCAATTGTCTGGTGTCTGATGATTTAAAAATGTTTTGTAATTCTATGAATCTTACCCAGTTGATTAACTCACCCACTTACCCAAATCTTAAATGCCCAGATAAATCTATCCTGATTGATTTGATATTGACAAATGTTCCACATAAATATCCTGCGGTTGGTGTTTTTTGTAATGATTGAAGTGACCATTGTGCTGTTGTTGCTGTTAGAAATACTAAGGTTCCAAAGACAAACCCACGTTTTATTCGTAAGAGAAATTTGAAGTGTTTTAATGAGCAGGCTTTCTTCCATGATTTGCTTTATTTTGACTGGAGTAAGATTGAGTTTATCCCTGATGTGGAAACTGCCTGGAAATTCTTTCATGGTGGTTTTTCCCAAATAGTAAACAAACATGCCCCATTCTGCAGGTTCAGGGTTAAAGGGCGGGATAATCCATGGTTTTCTTCTGCGCTGTCTTGTATTATTCACAACTGTAATCTAGCCTGGGCTAAAGCAAGGAAATCATGTTCTGATGCCGATTGGCTTATTTTTAGGCAGTTACAAAACAAGTGTTCTTTTCTTCTCAGGAAGACCAAGTCTGAATATTTTATGTCTGTTACCACTGATAACCTGAATGACCCTAGGTAGTTTTGGAAGGCTATTTAGTCTATGTCTGGTAACAGTAATGTTAATGAATTACCGTCATGTGTTTTGAAGGATTCTGTTGCTGTATATGACAAAACTGAAATGCTGAATTGTTTCAATGAGCACTTTGTATCATCTGGTAGGCTGTTTGATTCAGTGTCCTCTGTCTCTGTACGACCCTGTGTGGATGAACCAGTGAGAGCTGGGCAACTTTTAGCTTTTTGCCATTCTCAGTGCAGGTGGTACATAAAGCCCTGAACTCCTTAGATCAGAGAAGGCCTGTAGGTCCTGATCTTTTGGATCCCTGCTTTTTAAATCTGGCAGCTGATTTCATAGCTGAACCACTTACATATCTGTTCAATCTAACCCTGAAATGTAATAAAATTCTGGAAATCAGCATTTGTCCAACCACTTTCAAAAGGGGGAGATCCAACTCTTTTAAATAATTATAGGCCAATCTCAAAGCTGTCACCGCTGGTGAAAATACTTGAAACCCTTGTGCGTGAACAGCTAAAAGAGTTTTTATTTACTAACTCTATTTTATCAATGTACCAATCGGGATTCAGGAAGAAGCATAGCACAATTACAGCAGCCATGAAGATTTTAAATGATATCACTGAAGCCCTTGACAAAAAACAGCACAGTGGCTCACTTTTTATTGATCTCTCTAAGGCTTTTGATACAGTTGATCATGCTATACAAAGGCAAAGATTGTCGAGTGTAGGTCTTTCAGAGCATGCAGTTGAATGGTTTGCTAACTATCTGTCTGATAGAACTCAGTGCACTCAATTTGATGGGCTTATGTCTGGCAGTCTCTATGGGGGTGCCACAGGGTTAAATTCTTGGACCGACTCTCTTCTCTGTATACATCAATGAGGTCGCTCTTGCTGCTGGTGAGTCTCTGATCCACCTCTACGCAGACGACACCATTCTGTATACTTCTGGCCCTTCTTTGGACACTGTGTTAACAACCCTCCAGGCAAACTTCAAAGCCATACAACTCTCCTTCCATGGCCTCCAATTGCTCTTAAATACAAGTAAAACTAAATGCATGCTCTTCAACCGATCGTTACCCGCACCTGCCCGCCTGTCCAACATCACTACTCTGGACGGCTCTGACTTAGAATTCGTGGACAACTACAAATACTTAGGTGTCTGGTTAGACTGTAAACTCTCCTTCCAGACCCATATCAAACATCTCCAATCCAAAGTTAAATCGAGAATTGGCTTCCTATTTCGCAACAAAGCATCCTTCACTCATGCTGCCAAACATACCCTTGTAAAACTGACCATCGTACCAATCCTACCATCCTACCATCCTACCTACCTGCCTCCAATACCCTACTCAACAAATTGGATGCAGTCTATCACAATGCAATCCGTTTTGTCACCAAAGCCCCATATTACTACCCACCATTGCGACCTGTACGCTCTCGTGGGCTGGCCCTCGCTTCATACTCGTCGCCAAACCCACTGGCTCCATGTCATCTACAAGACCCTGCTAGGTAAAGTCCCCCCTTATCTCAGCTTGCTGGTCACCATAGCATCTCCCACCTGTAGCACACGCTCCAGCAGGTATATCTCTCTAGTCACCCCCAAAACCAATTATTTCTTTGGCCGCCTCTCCTTCCAGTTCTCTGCTGCCAATGACTGGAACGAACTACAAAAATCTCTGAAACTGGAAACACTTATCTCCCTCAATAGCTTTAAGCACCAACTGTCAGAGCAGCTCACAGATTACTGCACCTGTACATAGCCCACCTATATTTTAGCCCAAACAACTACCTCGTTCCCTACTGTATTTAATTTTATTTATTTATTTAGCTCCTTTGCACCCCATTATTTTTATTTCTACTTTGCACATTCTTCCATTGCAAATCTACCATTCCAGTGTTTTACTTGCTATATTGTATTTACTTTGCCACCATGGCCTTTTTTTGCCTTTACCTCCCTTATCTCACCTCATTTGCTCACATCGTATATAGACTTGTTGATACTGTATTATTGACTGTATGTTTGTTTTACTCCATGTGTAACTCTGTGTCGTTGTATGTGTCAAACTGCTTTGCTTTATCTTGGCCAGGTCGCAATTGTAAATGAGAACTTGTTCTCAACTTGCCTACCTGGTTAAATAAAGGTGAAATAAAAAAATAAAAAAATAAATAAATTGTCTGTCTTCAATGGTGTGCCCCAAGGCTCTGTACTTGGTCCTCTCTTATTCACTATTTATATAAATGATTTCGACAAAAATGTCCAAAATGCACAACATTTTTATGCTGATGATACTGTTATTTACTGTTGTGCCTCGTCAACAACAATCAACAACTTCCAAAAAAATTGAAGCTGAAATTGGAATTTTATTTTGGGAATAAGGCCTGTTTTTCTTTTGAAGCCAGAAGGAGGCTAGTATCAGCTACATTAATGCCTTTACTAGACTATGGGGATATTTTATATATGAATGCTTCCGCTTAGTGTTTGAGATCAATTGACACCCTTTACCATGGCACTTTGAGATTTATTTTAAACTGCAAAACCCTTACGCACCACTGCACTTTGTATACCAGGGTTGGCTGGCCTTCTCTAGTCACTCCTAGGCTCAGTCACCGGTATACTTTTATTTACAAAGCCATTTGGGTTTTACTACCTTTTTATTTGGCCATTTTTATTGTTCAGAAATGTGGTGGGTACTCTCTTCGTTCGCTGGACTTTATCCTGCTAACTGTTCCAAATGTCCGAACTGAAAAGGGCTTTCATGTACTCTGCGCCATCATCTTGGAACGCCTTACAAAATACTTTTAATCTGGAAGAACTTGTCCTGATTGGTATTTTTAAATCACTGGTGAATGATCTTGAGACTGATTCCCTGACCTGTCAATGTTTTTAATTTAATCTGGTTTTGATTTTCTTATACTCTTGTGAATTCTATGGTTTTTACTAGATTACTTGTAGTTTTTCATGTTGTTTGTCTGTAATTTTTGTAATGACTTGGTGCTGCCTATCCTGGCCAGGACGCTCTTGAAAAAGAGATTTTAAATCTCAATGTGCCCTTCCTGGTTAAAAAAAGTTTAAATCAAATAAAAAAAATTGGATATCACAAAATTGGGAAGAAAAAGGGGTAAAAAAATACACAACACATTCAATAAAATATTTTTAAAAAGGTAAGCTTCAGGTTAAGGTTAAGGTTAGGTTCAGGGTTAAGGTTAGGTTTTGGGGTTAAGGTTAGGGTTAAGTTTAGTGTTAGGGTTAGGTGTGAGGGAGAATAGGATTTTGAATGGGAATCCATCTTGCGTTCCCAGGTTAGTTAAACAAGACCATGTGTGTTTGTGTGTGTGTGTGCATTTGTTTCCCCTGACTGTCTCTGTCCCCAAAACTGGACAGGACATTAGACAGCCTCCACTTTACTCTACAGGCAGACAGGCAGACACACAGCCATGGACAAGACTAGGAGATTACATTGAAATGGGATTACTAAAACAGCACACCTGGAAAATCCGGTTTTCTGCTACTCTGCATATAACAAGGCTGCAGTGACTTTGGGTCTCTGGAACCGGAAACAATGTGATCAGTGTAAAGGAGGAGGGTGGGGAAGGAGGGATGAAGGGAGGGGTGAGGAGGCCGGGGGGGAGGGGTGGTGGTGCCATTCTCTTTCACAAGGCGACGGTTTTTTCTCTTCTTTTCTGAGGACATGAATTAAATGTCATTTAAAATCTAACCAGTCCTTTATCACTCTGGGGAGAAGCCAGAGCCATGTTATATTTAGTCATTTCATTTCTTCTGATTAAATATGAATTACTATGAAATTTTGCTCATCATCTAACACAGCAGAATACGCCAACAGCTTTTTAATACACTGTATAAGCAGCAGCAGCCACAAACTTCAGCAGTAGCTCTAGGAGTTTAATTCGCCTCTCTAATCCAATCACATCAACCTTATTTCTCTTATCACAGATTCCCATTTTGAATTAAATGAGCTCATTAGTTTTAATCAAAGGCAGAGAGATCAAAACGTACACTTAAATGCTTTAGATCAGAGCTGCCAGTCAGCTGCAGAGTTCTATTTTACTAAAACACAAGATCAGAGCCTCTTCGAACTGAGAATTTTCATTAGGGAAGGAGGGAAGGCACGAGCCAACCGACTGGCCTTAAAGACACAGGGCTCTTTTTTCACCCTACGGACGTCTAACTAAAGCAACATCAGAGTCATTTGTGAGGGGTTGGAGGGTGGTGGTGTGTTTCACCACCAGTGGGCTTCTGTTAGTTGGCGGTTATGATGTGAATGTGAATTATGGACTGGGCAATTTACGAGTCAGACACGTCGAACGCCATTGCAATACTTTCTTCATCAAACTAATGGTAATATCTGGTCTGTTGGAGCATTACTCTGATTATTATAGTGTGGCACAGGGGATAATTTGTGTTCCTAGATAGAGAGGCTGATTTCACATGATACTGTATTCGTCCCAAATGGCACCCTATTCCCTTTATAGTGCGCTACTTTTGAGACTTTACTCAAAATGAGTGCACTAGATAGGGGAAAGGGTGCCATTTGGGACACAAACGTGGTTCTATTGCGAGGGCAGCCCCAGCCCAATGAATGGTTTTTGACACTGCATGGGAGAATAATGATTTACTGTTCTGTAGGTATGTGTTATAGGGTTGTAATACATTAAGTACCGTGCTAACACGTAAACCATAGAGTGATTACCACCTAATCGTGTGGTCAAGTGACCATATTGAGATCCATGCATGTTTATGTTGATAGTAAAAAGAGAGCAGTGCCTAAACCTTGAAAGGTTAATGTAGCCTACCACATCTTTACATGTAGAGTAAGCAGCCGTCAAACATCAAGTGCCAGAGCACTTTGCAGTGAAATGTTAAACTATACAAGACAATAAGCTTTACAAGCCTGGATCTAATATAAAAAATGACACCATAAAAGATTACTTCTTAAAAAGAGAAAATTATTTGTGAGCATAATTTACGGTTTAGCATGGTCTTCCGGTCTGGATTCATTTTCCTGATGAAAGCCCTCAGAATGAACCATCTCTGTGTGTAAGTGATGAGACGTTAAAAGTATTACTTTCTGTGCTGTGGTGTCGATTGTTGACCATCATCAATAACCCACTGGCAGTTCTTTATCCCCTGTTGCTCCTCTCCTCTCCCTGACAACCCCCGTCACCATACCATTTCTACACACCTGGGACGACTCAGGGGAGGAAGCTGCTACAAAGCCAAGACACTTCTACAAGCTACAAGCTCCCTGTCTTAAATGACTTATATGGCTTAGCGAGGCTCCCATACTCCGGCTGCTAATATTCCTCAATTTACATTTATATAAATATTAGTACCAATTCAAAGCGTCAAGCATTTAACGCACAGATAAATCAAGATAAAGTGTATAGCCCATGGCTCAGGCTCAGTGTGTCTGTCCTCCATATCTAGACGCGGGGAGGTCCTTGTCTCGCCCCGCTCTGATGAATGAGGGCCTCTCTCTGTACATTAGTAATGATATATAATGCACCAGGCCCTGTACTAATTGGAAGGCTCTGCTGGCTGGCTCCATATTGAGAGGTAGAGGGTGATTTTTCAATACAGCTCGCCTTTGTGTTTGGGAGAGAAAGTGTGTCTGTGTGTGTGTGAGAGAGAGAGTGTCAGTGTGTGTGTGTGTGTGTGTGTGTGTGTGTGTGTGTGTGTGTGTGTGTGTGTGTGTGTGTGTGTCTATGTGTGTGTACGTGTGAGCGGGATATGAAACATACAGAGAGAGACCTGTATTGCAATGGCGGCATTAATAATTAGATGTTGACAGGAAAAATGCCGTTAGGCACCTTGTCCTCCTCTGTCACTTGTGCCTCCTATCCTCTACACCCAGTAACCCTCTAGCCAACACTCAAAGGGAGGGAGATTAATTTAAAACATACAGCTATACCATGCCTCATTTCAGGCAGAGTGACATTCAAAAGAAATTAAAAATTCGATAATTTTCCGATTTTCCTGTATGGCGAATTCAAGATATCAACTAATGATTGAGGTACTATGACAGGTGTCCAGTTTAACAGTGGGAGTGGAAAGGGTGAATATATACTGTATTTCTCTCTTGAGTGGAGCACTGGATTCCTGTTTCTTTTTTCATCAAGGTCAATATCCTTCTTAAATGATTGCCACTAGATGCCATTTTCAACATCATGCAATGCCACTGAGGCGGCTAGTGGTGGGAATCTGTACGTATCATACAGAGCTCTCCCTACAGGACCCCCTGAGACCTTTCAAGAGGCACCTCTTATATTGTAATACAATATAATAGCTGCATTTCCTTGACAGCCAATTTCGCTCTCCATCACTAAGTGCCCAGGCACTTTGCTGATTTCACAATACATCTCTAAAGATAAATTAGGATAAATAGAAGCAAATATGTTCCAATATGTTTCTCCTAGACCAAGTGATTACGTTAATTGATGAAAACACATTCTTCCAACCAAACATGGAGCACCTCTAATATAGCTTAATAAAGTGGTGATATGCCTTGGTTGACAATACAGAAAGTATTGCTATCTGGAAAATCGCAGAGGATACAAAAGGTGCTTCTAAAATAAGACTTTTAGTACCAGAGGACTAACTTCTATATGATATACACTGAATAATAAAAACTGAAGTACCAATGTGGAAAGGAAAAACAAGGAAAAACACTTTGTTTGAAAACTAAACTTCCAAAGGTTTTCCCTGAAATATTCTCTAAACCCCCCTACATGTACGTAGTGCCAATATGATAACTACAACATGACAAACCATGAGTATAAATACACTTATATAAGGGTCTACTCATAAATATATCCTCGCATTTGCTTGGAAAACGAAACGTCCAACGATTTCCCCTAAAACATTCTCTAAATCTCCTCTCTATTTGAGAGCCGTTGTATCTATCTAAGCTGGAACCCCACCTGAGTCAAGCTCTAGATGAAGGCAACGTGAGACGTGCTTACAGGCGTACGTTTACAGCCAAATGGAAGGATGAAGCGCTGACGCAATCACGATCAACACAGCAGATCAACGCAGAGGTGCAAAAAAAAACGAACGGCCCCGAAGAGTGAAGTGATAATTCAATCCCAAGTTGTAAATGCTCTTTAAAAGTTTTTCTCTCAAATTGACATAAATCCCTTCAAATTCATGTATTATTCCAATCAGGGAGCTACAGCCATTTGGTCCATCAACGTGAATAAAAAACAGGGGTCTTGTTGACTAACAAACAATCATTTCTATTGGGTCTATTAAAATGTAAAAGGCTAAATCAGAAGCTTGACAAAAGAGTTTGTCATAAAAAGAACTGAAGATGAATGTTAATCTCTTCAACATCAAGTTTTCAGATTCCCAGCCCGCATGTCAGACCAGACTTCATAGAGACCTTCCATACACTGATTATGGTTATCCCAACCACAAATACAGTACCAGTCAAAAGTTTGGACACACCTACTCATTCAAGGGTTTTTCTTTATTTTTACTATTTTCGACACTGCAGAATAATAGTGAAGACATCACAACTATGAAATAACACATGTGGAATCATGTAGTAACCAAAAAAGTGTTAAACAAATCAAAATATATTTTATATTTGAGACTCTTCAAAGTAGCCACACTTTGCCTTTGATGACAGCTCTGCACACTCTTGGCATTCTCTCAACCAGCTTCATGAGGTAGTCACCTGGAATGCATTTCAATGAACAGGTGTGCCTTGTTAACAATTTATTTGTGGAATTCTTTTCCTTCTTAATAATGCATTTGAGCCAATCAGTTGTGTTGTGACAGGGTAAGGGGTATACAGAAGATAGCCCTATTGGTCCAAGACCAAGTCCATTTATGGCAAGAACAGCTCAAAAAAGCAAAGAGAAACAAAAGTCCATCATGAAGGTTAGTCAATACGGAAAATTTCAAGAACTTTGAAAGTTTCAAGTGCAGTCGCAAAAACCATCAAGCGCTATAAAGAAACTGGCTCTCATGAGGACCGCCACAGGAAAGGAAGACGCAGAGTTACCTCTGCTGCAGAGGATAAGGTCATTAGAGCCTCAGAAATTGCAGCTCAAATAAATGCTTCACAGAGTTGAAGTAACAGACACATCTCAACATGAACTGTTCTTCACTGTGTGAAGCAGTGGTAGAGCAATGGCGCCGGAGAAGAAAGCTGATGTTTTACGTGTCCCCAACCGATTGTTTTTTTTGTTGTTGTATTTTTACCCCCTTTTCTCCCCAATTTCGTGGTATCCAATTGTTTTAGTAGCTACTATCTTGTCTCATCGCTACAACTCCCATAAGGGCTCGGGAGAGACGAAGGTTGAAAGTCATGCGTCCTCCGATACACAACCCAACCAAGCTGCACTGCTTTCTCGGGAACAGGCCCAGATCGATTTTTTATTTTTTTTAACCTTTATTTTACTAGGCAAGTCAGTTAAGAACAAATTCTTATTTTCAATGACGGCCTAGGAACAGTGGGTTAACTGCCTGTTCTGGGGCAGAACGACAGATTTTGTACCTTGTCAGCTCGGGGATTTGAACTTGCAACCTTTCGGTTACTAGTCCAATGCTCTAACCACTAGGCTACACTGCCGCCCCAATCCCTGTCATTTGCGCGAAGAGGAGGTGGAGAAAAAGGGGCCAGAGGGCGGGCTGCCTTCTGAGAATTCGTAGGCGATCGAATAAACCTCCACTTCCTTCCATTCTGCAAGCAAACGTACAATCTTTGGAGAATAAAATAGATGACCTACGCGGAAGATTAAACTACCAATGGGACATTCAAAACTGTAATATCTTATGCTTCACAGAGTCGTGGCTGAACGACAACACTATCAACATACAGCTGGATGGTTATACGCTGGACCAGCCGGATAGAACAGCGGCGTCTAGTAAGACAAGGGGCGGCGGACTATGTCTTTTTGTAAACAACAGCTGGTGCACGATATCTAAGAAAGTCTCAAGCTATTGCTTGCCTGAGTTAGAGTATCTCATGATAAGCTGCAGACCACACTATCTACCTAGAGAGTTTTCATCTGTATTTTTGTAGCTGTTTACATTCTACCACAGACAGAGGCTGGCACTAAGACAGCATTGAATGAGCTGTATTCCAGCATAAGCAAACAAGAAAACGCTCACACAGAGGCGGCATAATTATATCCTCCTGATTCCTGCTAACAAGCAAAAATTTAAGCAGGAAGCACCAGTGACTGTATCAATAAAGAAGTGGTCAGATGAAGCAGATGCTAAGCTACGGGACTGTTTTGCTAGCACAGACTGGATTATGTTCCGGGATTCCTCCGATGACATTGAGGAATACACCACATCAGTCATTGGCCTCATCAATAAGTGCATCGATGATGTTGTCCCCATAGTGACAGTACGTACATAACCCAACCAGAAGCCATGGATTATAGGCAACATCCGCACTGAGCTAAAGGCTAGAGCTGCCGCTTTCAAGGAGCGGGACTCTAACCCAGAAGCTTATAAGAAATCCCGCTATGCACTCCGACGGACCAACAAACAGACAAAGCGTCAATACAGGACTAAGATCGAATCGTACTACACCGGCTCTGATGCTCGTCGGATGTGGCAGGGCTTGCAAACTATTACAGACTATAAAGGGAAGCACAGTTGAGAGTGTACTGCGGGCATGCGCTGACCAACTGGCAAAGTGTCTTCACTGACATTTTCAACCTCTCCCTGTCCGAGTCTGTAATACCAACATGTTTTAAGCCGGTGCCCAAGAACACTAAGGTAACCTGCCTAAATGAAGACCGACCCGAAGCACTCACGTCTGTAGCCATGAAGTACTTTGAAAGGCTGGTCATGGCTCACATCAACACCATTATCCCAGAAACCCTAGATCCACTCCATTTTGCATACCGCCCCAACAGATCCACAGATGATGCAATCTCTATTGCCCTTCACACTGCCCTTTCCCACCTGGACAAAAGGAACACCTATGTGAGAATGATATTCATTGAATACAGCTTGGCGTTCAACACCATAGTGCCCTCAAAGCTCATCAATAAACTAAGGACTCTGGGACTAAACACCTCCTTCTGCAACTGGATGCTGGACTTCCTAACGGGCCTCCCCCAGGTGGTAAGGGTAGGTAACAACACATCCGCCAAGCTGATCCTCAACACAGGGGCCCCTCAGGGGTGCGTGCTCAGTTCCCTCCTGTACATCCTGTTCACTCATGGCTGCACGGCCAGGCACAACTCCAACACCATCATTAAGTTTGCCAATGACACAACAGTGGTAGACAGTTGTGAATAGGGCACGACAAAACCTATTCCACCTCAGGAGACTGAAAAGATTTGGTATGAGTCCTCAGATCCTCAAAAGGTTCTACAGCTGCACCATCGAGAGCATCCTGACTGGTTGCATCACTGCCTGGTATAAAACTGCTCGGCCTCCGACCGCAAGGCTCTACAGAGGGTCGTGCGAATGGACCAGTACATCACTGGGGCCAAGCTTCCTGCCATCCATGACCTCTATACAGGGCGGTGTCAGAGGAAGGCCCTAAAAATTGTCAAAGACTCCAGCCACCCTAGTCATAGACTGTTCTCTCTGCTACTGCACGGCAAGAGGTACCCGAGTGCCAAGTCTAGGTCCAAGAGGCTTCTAAACAGATTCTACCCACAAGCCATGAGACTGCTGAACATCTAATCGAATGGCTACCCAGACTAGTTGCATTGCCCCCACCCCCTCTTTTACACAGCTGCTACTCTGTTATTATCATCTATACATAATCACTTTAATAACTTTACCTACATGTACATATTACCTCAACTAACCGGTGCCCCAGCACATTGACTCTGTACCGGTACCCCCCTGTATATAGTCTCGCTATTGTTATAAATTTGAGATTTTTGGTTCCAACCGCCATGTCTTTGTGAGACGCAGAGTAGGTAAATGGATGATATCCACATGTGTGGTTCCTGCTGTGAAGCATGGAGGAGGAGGAGTTGTGATGGTGCTTTGCTGGCGACACTGTCAGTGATTTATTTAGAATTCAAGGCACATTTAACCAGTGTGGCTACCAAAGCATTCTGCAGTGATACACCATCCCATCTGGTTTGCGCTTAGTGGGACTATCATTTATTTTCAGCAGGACAATGACCCAACACACCTCCAGACTGTGTAAGGGCTATTTGACCAAGAAGGATAGATAGAGTGCTGCATCAGATGACCTGGCCACCACAATCACCTGACCTCAATTCAATTGAGATGGTTTGAGATGAGTTGAACAGCAGAGTGAAGGAAAGTCAGCTCAACTTTTCCAAGACTGTTGGAAAAGCATTCCAGGTGAAGCTGGTTGAGAGAATGCCAAGCGTGTGCAAAGCTGTCATCAAGGCAAAGGGTAGCTACTTTGAGGAATCTAAAATCTTAAAATCTATTTTTATATAATAACACTTTTTTGGTTTCTACATGATTCCATATGTGTTATTTCATAGTTTGTATGTCTTCACTATTATTATACAAAGTAGAACATAGTAAATAATAAAGAAAAATCCTTGAATGAGTAGGTGTGTCCCAACTTTTGACTGGTACTGTATGTCCATCTAGACAAGATTCATGTTATTGTCCCTGAATGGACATTTGTCCAAGGGAGCTCCTCTCTGTCCTGTAACTGTAGAGCCATAGCCAGTGGTCAGATAACATGCTCCCCTAGACATCTCCAGCCTGCTACCCTGTGGGGGAGCACAGGACAGGGGAGCACGGGGCGATGTGACCCAGGCCCATCCATTATTAATATGGTAATGGAGGTGACGCGGTGATATGGCGGGCCAGTTGTTATCAGCTGCAGGTCACTGTAGCCCCATGTCCACGCTGCGTCCCAAACAGCACAATATTCCCTACATAGTGCACTACTTTGACAGTCAACACCAGATAAATGGCCTACTCTGTTCTTTTCTCATGACTTCGCCGTTTACGTGATTTGAAATGAAAGCGAGACGCTGAGGTGAGGGTGAGGTGGTGGGTGTCAGATTGAAAGCTAGATGGAGTAGATGAAGGTGTGTGTTTCTTCTTCCCTTATCATAACGGCCCACCCTGAATGTGACATAACAGTGCAGGGGGAGATGGTGGCGATGGGGAGGGTTGAGTGTGTCTTGTCATGGCTGCATTTAGGAGGTTGCTGGCCCGCTGCTAATCACAGGTAGCCTGGTTTAACCAGACTGAACGCAGTGCTCAACAGTGAAACATAGGGAAATTAGTTATGCCAGGCTAGATCTCAGGGAGTTCACTAGCGGGTTGGAGGAAGAGGTGAATGGATCAGACAGAGTAGATGTACAGGATGGAACTGGACGGAACTGGACGGAACAGGATGGAAGAGGATGGTACAGGACGGAACAGGACAGAACAGGACAGAACAGGACAGAAGAGGATGGAAACAGGACGGAACAGGACAGAACAGAACAGGACAGAATAGGATGGAAACAGGACGGGACAGGATGGAACTGGAAGGAACAGGATGGAAGAGGATGGTACAGGATGGAACAGAACAGAACAGGACGGAACAGGATGGTACAGGGCGGAACAGGACGAAACAGGATGGTACAGGGCGGAACAGGACGAAACAGGACAGAAGAGGATGGAAACAGGACGGGACAGGATGGAACTGGACAGAACAGGACGGTACAGGATGAAACAGGACAGAACAGGACGGAACAGGACAGAACAGGACAGAACAGGACGGAACAGGACAGAAGAGGATGGAAACAGGACGGAACAGGACAGAACAGGACGGAACAGGACAGAACAGGACAGAAGAGGATGGAAACAGGACGGGACAGGACGGAACAGGACAGAACAGGACGGAATGAGACGGAACAAGAACAGGACGGTACAGGGCGGTCAGGATGGAAGAGGACGGAACAGGACAGAACAGGATGGAACGAGACAGAACAAGAACAGGACAGTACAGGACGGTACAGGACGGTACAGGATGGAAGAGGATGGTACAGGATGGAAGAGGATGGTACAGGACGGTACAGGATGGTACAGGACGGAAGAGGATGGTACAGGACGGTACAGGATGGTACAGGACGGAAGAGGACGGTACAGGACAAAACAGGATGGAACAGGACAGAACAGGATGGAAAGGACGGAACAGCAATAACACTTGTCAAAGACAACTAATGAACATGGGGATGAGAAGATAAACAGAGACAGGGCTACTTACTGTGTAGTGCCTAGTACAGCACTGACTCCAGCATATGAAAGACATAGCGATAGCCAGGGATTTGTATTTATTTATGATTGCGAACATGAAACCGTTCTGAAAACTGGTTTGCTCATTGCCAGTCGTTTAAGTTAATCAATGTTGTGCTGCCGAGGAAACATATAATCACGCGGGATAGTGGACTGGACTTCACTCTTGAGTGATTCAGAATGAGAATAAATAGGTGAAGCCTTGAGCTGCAGATGGTCGGTCTATTGGTGTGATAATAGATACAAAAAAAGCACAAGGGATGTATTAGAAAGGAAATCGTATTCGTCTTTATCTAAAAAAAAAAACGAAAAAACATGAAAATGCACTTTATGAATCGACGGACGCTAATGACAGTCTAATCAAGTTGATAGAATTTGGCATATCATTTTAGCCTTCCCCTCTTCCTATCCGCCCGCCGCCCCTCCCCAGTCAAAGTCCTTTTCTTTAATCAAGTTGCAGGAGAGACAGAGAGCGCTTGGCACTGGGGGTTCGGAGGTTGCAGATGGCTGCTATACTCCAAAATGTTCAAGCTTGACTGACCCATTTCATCAGCTCTGTCAAAGCCTTGCACTGATACATGTTGACAACATTTAATCTTAAAAATGGAAAGAAATGAATTAATATGCAAATTCCATCAGCTTTGTAATAAAAATGTCCTTGAAAAAACGGAGAACCCCACCCCAGAGGAATAGTGTGAATTATCCCAGCTCCGTTGTTCTATAAGTTAGTCTGAGGTACACAAGTCCACCAGGAAATCAGTGCGGATCTGACTGGGAAATAATTATGATGGAAGAACAAAACACTAGCAGGTTGAATAAATGGAACAACATGGGAAAAGGCCTGCTACTCTTTGTTATTCACTTTGAATTAATAGGATTAGTTTCCCTTTCAGATCCATATACACCTAAAAATCAACACCTCCCTATCACACCAAGGTGTGTTTGTGTGTGTGTGTGTGTGTGTGTGTGTGTGTGTGTGTGTGTGTGTGTGTGTGTGTGTGTGTGTGTGCGTGCGTGCATGCGTGAGAGAGAATGTGTTGTACGCATACAATTAAAATTTTAGGCAAGTGCACGGAGGACACTGTGGGGAAAAAGAGACATTTTCTCATTCTTCATGAGCTGCAATAGTCTACGGGGACAGAATCTTACAAGACAAAGATTACCCACACAAAAGAAGCAGGTGGCTACAGCCAGTTCTCAAGTGGAATTAGCTGAACTATGGGACCTAATTATCTGTGGAGAACCAACGTATAACGAAGGAGAGAAACTTGACTGTTTGAAGGACAAATGATTAATTAAAAAGAACACCTCTCCTAAATTCTGATCTGTGGACAAACGAACGGGTGTCGGCTAAACCCTCAGTGGAATGCCAACCATTGACTAACACACTAATAACATTTACCGGGCTATGTCTGTATGGCTGATAACTAGCAAATGAAGCCAGTGGCAAAGTAGACAAAGACATGTATTTCCAAGGTCACCGCGACCTTGTTAACTAGAATATAAACAGAGAAGCTATCACACAACATCATTCTAACAGTTGTCTACTCCCAAAAGATCCCTTGTCTCGTTACATTTTCGCAACTGTCTTTTAGTCCGCGTTTTACCATGACATTATTGTAGATCTCGCTTCTTTATACTTCACTATGCAGGTAAGGCTAGCGAGATCGTCGGTTTTCTGTCGTTAAATGCGATTTTTCTTCTCACAGAACAGACAGATGTGTATTAGCAATGTGTGTTTGTGTTCGACACTCTTTGCTCCATGCCTTCGCTCCCTACTTTTAATGGGCCTTTGAAGACTACCACGATTAAGGTAGAAGACAAAGACAGGATGAAGGGGAAGACAGTAGGGTCCTGCATCCCAAATGGCAACCTATTCCTTATATAGTACACTACTTTTGACCAGGACCTATAGGGTGCCATTTGAGACGTAAGGGGTGTTGAGCGCTAGCAAGCTGGCACACAAACCTGGCCCTATATTTTATTTAAGACACAGTACATCATCACAGGAGTCCTATAGGAACAGACTCTCCACACCTTCATGCAATTATGAATATTGACATCCCATGTAGATACTGTCAGTCTCTTTGACGGAAGATATTCAGATTCCATTAGATAAAGAGTAGCTTTGAAATCATTTCTACCCTATTAAAATAGGATTTGAATTTGCCAACTGTCTGATAACAAATGAAATGCAAACTGCCTGAGAATTGGATTGTATGTTAACACGGAATACATTTTTGTGCACCACACAAGATAATCGTATGATTATACCAAACTGCTGTGGCTCCCTTGACACTTTACTCTGGGTTTGAGCCTTCAGGTGCAGATTTTATACACTGTATGAGTGTGAAGAAATCAAATACAAAATACCCGTACTAAACATAATTGCTAAACATAAACTAAAAGTCATTCTAACCTAAAGTGTTGCAGTTTCAGTGCTCACAACACAGTCATTTTTATGGAAGAAATAGCTAGTACTCTTTTAACATGTCATTGACACGTTTAAAAACCCCATCTCTGTTTTAAGAGGGCCACTCGTTGCCTCTGTCCTCTCAACAATAGAACAAGCTTTTCCCTCCCCCACACTCCCTCCCCCTTACACACCCCTCCACACCCTCTCTCTACTAAGCCCTCTCCCTTTCCCCCTCTCTCTCCCTCTCCCCACTCTCTTTCTTAACCCCTATCTCATTCTCTCTGTCACCCACTCTTTTAACCCCCCTCTCCTTCTCTCTCCTCCAAACTCTCACTTCTTCTCCCACCCTGCAACAGCTCCCGGCCAGCCCTGGAAGATCAGAGCAGCTGTAAAATAATGAAAAATGTGCCATCCTTGTGGGACATTACTTGTGCACACACACCTCAGCCCAGGCATTCATCATTCGCCAGGTATTGTCAGTGAAAGTTTAATTGCATAAACACTCTGTAACTGTCCTGTCATATTTCTTGTCAGCCTGGATTCTCTCTCTGGGCTCACTATCTCACAAAACTATAATTGAATTGCTACCGAATCACACCGATGCTGACGGGAGGAGGGGAACCTTATGAATAGAATTTGTTTCCTATCAGCAGGTTTGACAAATTGTGTCACGAGGAAGAGCAGAAGCGATAATTTCCCAGTTTATTGGGAGTAGACCCGTTTGCTGTTTGTTGTTATCTACTACCGGCTCTTATAAGCACCTAGTTAAACAAAAGTATATATATATGAAATTTAGGCCCAACAAAAAGCAATTCAGCTCTGAGAGAGGGCAGTCTAAATAGCGCACAAAGCTGCAAATAAGGCCATTATTTACTCCTGCGAATGATCTAAAAGATGTATTTAAAAGGGAGGAAAGTCAGATTGCAGCAGCAGTTCCTTTTCTATGAATAAATGCCTGAGAAACACAGTGACCCATCTTGCCTATAAGAGCTCAACAGAATACCAACGCATTCCTACCCAGTTCGAGTCATTCAGACATCCCAATATTTCATGTCTGATAAGTTAACACTCCCCGTGTACAATTGTAGAAGGCCGTTAATTTGTGAGCGATGAGTCTTTGGCGGAGTCGGACAATATGACTGTTATTTGTTTGCGTTTTCTGTCAACACGCTTGGTCTTTGATATTCCACCCTCTGCGATATTCAAAGGGACATGGTTTGTCATTTCCACAAAAAAATAACTCAATTGCTTTTTTTTTTTTAAACAGAGCGACTGCAATGGCTACTATTTTCTATTCCCTTTCTCTTCCCGAAGGGAAAGTCTAAAAACCCCTCTGTCTTGCCAGGTTACTATTTCTCTGACCGCGTATTTCTCTTATACAGAGTGATCCATTGACAATACATTAACCAATGCAGACTGTTCAGATTACACAATAAAGCTCTGTCTACATATGAAGACAAAAATACAATATATAAACAAGAGGGTCCCCATTCTCAACCATGTATTATTATTCTCCATCGCTTAACATCAGAGAGCTGAACTCCAAAGTGGCTTTTCCTCCTGTGTGAGAACATGTGGCAGCTTTATCAAAAGCCTTTCCCACAAAGCACTGCAGCACTCTCTCTACACTGCATGGGAACAGAGCAGTGTGGTAATGCCTCCCTACTACACTAGGCTGATAAAAAAAGCCTTTTCTGACAACCTTATCAGCCAAATAAGCTTAAATAAAACTGGCTTCTAATAGTCTGGAGACTGCTTGATCCTGCCTCTGTCTTTCAAAGCTCTGATGCCTTCCTCCTCCAGTGATCTTGTACTTTCAACGTGACAGAATTTTCAATCTTTTAGGCCGGCTAAGCTGTCATTAGTTTCTTTGTTCCTCTTTAGGGATTGTTTTGCGTATGTAGGCGCCGAGCCCGAGCGGTGTGATAGCGCCTGGGAGCAGCTCGGGGTACTAGGAGGAGCGATGATGGAAATGCACAGGCTTTACAGAAGCATTGATAAAGTCTGTTTAGTAATGTGGGAAGGGCTTTTTAAGGGGTTACAGCAGAAGCCATTGTCTTCATGTGTACAGTCAACTAGCTGCCAGCGGTGTGCGTTGTACACAGACGGACTCTAGATAATACTACATAATTGGCTGCACCTGCAACCTGAATAATTACACTACAAAGTGGTTGAGATGTCAGCTTTCAGACGAATCCTGTTCGAAGGCTTTCCTTGTCTGACATTGATCTGCATTAAGAACAAATATGTATAACTGAGCGCAGTCACAGCCAACTGTAAGTGACAGAATTTATATGAAAAGTGTAAGAGGCACAGCGGGGACAATGGCCTTGTTGAAGGGGGTTCATTTGATAGATAACACAAGCAAGAACAACACTCATAATTCATCAATACACACTGGTTTCATATCTACAAGTGGGGTCTATGAATAAAGTCTGGGTGAAAACTACAGCTATAAGCATAACAGAAAATACAATATACTCAGTGCTTTGTAAGGAAAAATACAGCAAGCAGTGAATCATTTTATCAAAGACTCGCTGCCACACGAAGGCTAGCCATGATTGATGGGTATTTTGATTTATTAAACATTTTAAATCAAGTTATGCTTTAGCAAGAGGCTTAATTTAAGGCTAAAGTTAGAGCCCTGGGATAAATGAACACATCAGATGATTAAAAAACATTTGTCTTAGCGATCGAGGAGCCAGGTAGGCCTTTATTTACGATGCCGAGTTCATCAACACCCACACTGATGCTTTGACAGAGAATCTATCTGATGGACTGATATGTACTTTCATCATTCTAAGGTAACTTATGGTTTTTCCCCCCTGCAGCAGAAAATCAAGGGACTATATTACGACTTTTACCCTGTTAGGAGCTTTATGAGTTTTGAATTAGGATACCAAGACAGGTAAATCATTCACAGAAATCACACAGTACAAGCTTTGTTTAAACAACCACTAATCTCAATTCATATAGGTAGCTATATTTATTTATATATAGGAAAACCAATACTTTCAATACTACATGCAATCTCAGTCACACTTACAGTAGTAAAGACAATAGCGAGATCTTTTTTGTAGGTTGTTTGCAATTCCTTCTGACTTAATTCTGGAAATTGCTACTGTGTTTATTTCATAAATAAAATAATATATTTCAATACAAATTATCCTGCTCTCTTGACCTTAAGTTTGTTGGAATTACCACGGCAGGAAGTGGGATCCCCTAAGGGACTTTCTTTATAATAATAAAGAAAAAGAGTTGCTCTGAACTCAATGCCACAGCACAGTCCACTACTGTGTCCCAAATGGAACCCTATTCCCTATTTAGTGCACTGCTTTTGACCAGGGCCCATGTAGGCAATAGGGGACCATTTGGGATGGAGACCACATCTCACAGTCACAGGAAACTAGCATAAATCCCACTTCCTATCTCCTTATTGAAAATAACCGACATGAAAATCAAACGCTAAATCCATAAATCTTTGTCACAGGCATGTTTCAAATAATAAATATTGGACAGCAAATATCATATTTCCTGGTGAGTACACAAGACGCAACACATTTCCTTATTTCCATTGGCATTTCCATTCTAAGCAACATAAGCTCTGTCTGCTTTGTCGACGGACTGTTTCTATAGATAAAAGAAAGAGAAGGGGGGCATCACAACAAAGACTGATGTTTATTTAATTGAATATATCCTCGTATTGACAGAGACAGATGAACAAAACACTTGGATTTGCATTCCTAATCAGAGGGAGACGTGAGGGAGAATAAACCGAAGCTGGTTGATGTTGCAAGACAGGGCTGGAATGAACTGGAACGGGATCCACTGTCACCAGCCACCAGTTACAGTATTCACCGTCACAACATGCCATGTTAAACCCTTCACAACAATTGTGAACATACACATCTGTGAAATGTACACTCCACATATAGCCTGTACAATATGACTGCATGGTATTGCCTTGCTGCCCACACCACCAAAGAACAATATGGACTCTGAGCTACAAGACATCTAAAAGAGAGCAATTTCACCAGCAGACTATAAATGAGGCAGGACGGCGGTATGGTAGATACAAATCTGTGACAGCTGCCCCTGTGTAAGAGTATCACATCTGAGCACACATGACCCCAACACAGCCAACCTGCCACCCTATCCAACCAGCCTCTATACACGACTCCAACACAGCCAACCTGGCTGCATATCAGCCCCTGGACCTCTCTGAAGACTTCCTCTCTGGCTGACTGTGGCCAGGAGCGACAGTGAGAGAGGGTGAGTGTGTGTGTGTGTGTGCGTGCGCGCGTGTGTCTGCGCTCTTTATAAACAGCTCCAGCAGGTCTATCAGCCAGGAGGAGAGCCTGGCCTAACTCAACCACCCTCCTACACCCCCACCCTTCCTCCAGCAGGTCTATCAGCCAGGAGGAGAGCCTGGCCTAACTCAACCACCCTCCTACACCCCCACCCTTCCTCCAGCTGGACCAGAGAAGACGCTAGCTCCTGTCCCGTCCTCTCCTCTCCTCTCCTCTCCTCTCCTCTCCTCTCCTCTCCTCTCCCCTCCTCTACCCTCATCTCCTCTCCTCTCCTCTCCTCTCCTCTACCCTCCTCTCCTCTCCTCTCCTCTACCCTCCTCTCCTCTCCTCTACCCTCCTCTCCTCTCCTCTCCTCTCCTCTCCTCTCCTCTCCTCTCCTCTACCCTCCTCTCCTCTACCCTCCTCTCCTCTACCCTCCTCTCCTCTCCTCTACCCTCCTCTCCTCTCCTCTACCCTCCTCTCCTCTCCTCTCCTCTCCTCTCCTCTCCTCTCCTCTCCTCTCCTCTCCTCTCCTCTCCTCTCCTCTCCTCTCCTCTCCTCTCCTCTCCTCTCCTCTCCTCTCCTCTACCCTCCTCTCCTCTACCCTCCTCTCCCATCCTCTCCTGGCTAACATTAATTCACAAGAACAGGTGGAGGTCATTGTTTCCTTCCTCTCCTATTTCCCAGGACAATAGCTGGGGCTGGGGATAATTCAAACACACGTGCACGCACACACACACACACACACGCACACACACACACACACACACACACACACACACACACACACACACACACACACACACACACACGCACGCACGCACGCACGCACGCACGCACGCACGCACGCACGCACACACACACACACACACACACACACACACACACACACACACACACACACACACACACACACACACACACACACACACACACAGAGCAGATCTCTGTAGTCAAATAATATTCTCAATTATACATATCACTTCAGAAGTTTGATTTCAACCTACATGATATTAAAATCTTTATCTATGAGAGATATTCACGTGGAGGATGAGGAGATCTTATGTCGTCAGTCAACTCTTCCATTACCTTTTTTCATGCCCTATTGTAAACAGAACATCCACTTCCTCTAGTCTTAGTTAAAAAAGTCATTAGAAAAGTCTACTAATAATAGTCTCTGATTGCTCATTATGTACTCTGAAAAATCCAATTAAAGTAGGAGAGCACGCCCGTTTTTAAAATGGCTAATTCTTGCTTTAGTATAATAATTTTGTGATATAATAATTGCACCGTACTTAGTCTTTCTTTGTTAAAGTGGTTTTATTTAATTAATTGAAGCACATTTGCAAATCCATAATAAAAGTGTGAATTTGAATTTGCACAATCAGTGCATGTCTATGGAGTTTTCTGACAGATATTTTTCCACACATACCAAGGTGGAGAACCCTGCCCTCGACTCAGTCCCTCACACCGGGTGTGTGTGTTTGTGTGTGTGAGAGGGGGTTGCTCTGGCTTGTCAAGGGTAGATTCTGGGGCTTTTGGCAAAGAGCTTTATTTGCATTTCAAATGTCACACGCAGCAGACACCTGTTAAAGGCTAGAGGAGGTTCCACACAAATCAAAGGTCTAACCTACTGGGATAGGAGTTCACCAGGTCCACGCACACACACACATACTCGCACACACACACTGCCCAGCGCATATACACACACTGCCTAACACATACAGTATACACAAAACACTGTCCAACACATACACCCCAGCCCATCCGGCACGACTGCCCACAGCTCCACAGCCACTCTATCTTTTGAGAAACTAATGATAATTGTCCTTTACATGATGTAAAATGTAGATGACAATAACTTTGGCAACTTCCTAATTATGATAAATGTGTACAATTACACAGAATTATTCACATTCAGTGTACTAATAGCATAATTAGCAACAATAATCAAGGACTTATGATCCTTACATAAGTCAATGCCTTGGACAATTAAGACTGTTGTGACACATAATGAACTATTTATGTCAATTAGTTTTCTTTTTACACCTAAATGAACAGAATATTGTTGAACTCATTTGAATGACGTCGGACTGAACTGCACTACCTTGACTGTACACAGCTCCCTGTGGTAAGAATAGAAGATAGAATACAAAATGCTGTTGTTAATGCGAGAGCTCCGCTTCCCACATATGAAGTTAAGAAGTCAAACTTAATTACGTCTCCTCCTTAGACAGTGGCGTAAACGCTCCAAAACATTCATATGGAGAGACATGCTACATAGGATGGTTGTGGGGGAACATTACTTGGGAGTTCAAATGAATACCAATCAATAAATGACTCCCGAGTGTGACCTGAGGAAGACTGATGGATAGAAATGTATTGAAAAAGAAGTTGTCATTTGTGCCTCTCCGGAATCTCAGTGTAAACAAACAAACAAAGCTATGCTTTGATTGGGCCAAAATACTTCATGTGCATTTGTATGTAGCAACACTACAACTATTGAAAACGATTTTATACTGGCATCGTAAAAGGCAAAACTGTTGTATATTTATTAACCCATATTGTCGTCTTGATTGGGTGAAATATTCAATGACCTCTATTCCCTTACTGCAATCTTTACTCAGAAAATGACCCCCCCCCCCCAAATAATTCTTCATATAATACAAATAGAAGAAAAACCGAGAGATCGCTTGTTAGAAACCCAGAGCCGACTAGGTTAAAAAAATATCTGTCGATGTGCCCTTGAGCAGGGCACTTCACCCTCAAATGTAAATAATCACATCGCTAGTGCATCCCGCTCCACTCTCATACTTAACAAAGAAACCTTGTTGACAAACACCCAGGATTACTATTTCCAAGAAAAAGACTGTCTGCTCAGACACGCACACACACCCCACTCACAGCTTTATTACCAAGCTGACACGCCCTTGAGAGGAGAAGGGGGAGGAATCCCAGTCTGCTGCATGTATGCAAAATAGACTGTTGATAACACTATTATATCCTGCAGGTATGGCTGGGGAAGAAGATGTGACATCCCTGTTGGTGGAGCTGAGAGAGGATGTACAACAGGCGCTCTGTGGTGGAGTTGTGTGTATGTGTGTGTGTGTGTGTGTGTGTGTGTGTGTGTGTGTGTGTGTGTGTGTGTGTGTGTGTGTGTGTGTGTGTGTGTGTGTGTGTGTGTGTGTGTGTGTGTGTGTGTGTGTGTGTGGGTGGGGGGTCGCTGTCTGTGTGTGTGTTTACGGGTAAAGTGGGAGGTGACAAGAGGATGGAAAAACCTGGCATTCCCTTAAACACTGCCCGCTTTCTCTTTCACTTGGCTGCCAGAGAGAGAGAGGAGAGAGAGAGAGAGAAAGAAAGAGAAAGAGACAGAGAGCGAGAGAGAAAAAGGAGAAAAGGACAGGAAGTGTTGGAGGTGGGAAAGTGTTGGGTGCCCTTTTTCTGTTCCTACAGCCCATTCATAATGAGTCCCTGTGTACACAAATAAATCTCAATGTCAGGAGCCCTAACGCTCATTAGATACCCTCTTTATTTTTTTCTCTCTCTCTCCTCGCCAAAGAAATGAACATTGGAAAGCACTCCTACACAGTCTCTCCCTCTCCTCTCTTCTTCCGCTGCTCTGCCAGTGTGAAATATCTCCTGCCGGGGAAAAAAGGCACGAAAAGGACAAAACCACAAATGTGGAACTTCAATTAATTTAAAGCCCCAATCAGCAAAGAATAAATCCTTCGCAGATCTAATTAC
Organism: Oncorhynchus masou masou; assembly: GCF_036934945.1. NCBI lineage: Eukaryota > Metazoa > Chordata > Actinopteri > Salmoniformes > Salmonidae > Oncorhynchus > Oncorhynchus masou. The sequence continues at coordinate 23,799,175 of NC_088232.1, forward strand.
TGAGTCTCTCCGAAGACCCGGGCCGACCAGCCAATCTTCCTCCTGTTTGAACAGCTTGATGAACTAAGGGACTGATGGATATCAAGTCATTTTGTTTAATTTATAAATGGATTTTCCCCTAATACTTAAATTATCATCAGTACAACACAATGAAAATGGGAACATTTGGAAGGCAAAGCCTATAACAGGCCTGAAAAGAATCCCAATGAGGAATGTCACCTCTTTTCATTCCTTCTATACAATTCCTTCTCTAATTAAATTGGGGAAGGAGGCAGGGTGGGTAAGCTTGCGTTACAGTACGGCTGGGCTTCACAGTCTCTCTCTCCACTGTCCCTGTGAGGATCTAGGGCATTGCTGGAGACACTCATCAGACGTATCATGTCACACACACACCCTTCATAACAGAAGCCCACCACAGACTGGTCTGAGTGTGAGTCAACAGCCAAATTAATCTACTGTTGTTCTTACTTGACACTACAAGGATAAAATGCGGCAACTCAGTACTGACATGGTCTAAACTGTCTGTACTCTATTGTAAAAACAATAACAAAATCAGGTATGCCAGCCAAACACCCAAACTCATAATAGCTTTTCAAATAACCAAAGTAAAGCAATTACAAAACAGCATAAAAATGCCAAAAGCTCTCCCTTTTGAAACCATGTTGAAGATGGCACATTTCGTTCTAATGTTAACACCAATCAGTTTTTTCATTAAAAGCCACCCCATCCCCCTCTACACTGTCTCCCTCATCTCCCACCCCATCCCCCTGTCTCCTATCCATCCCCAACTCTTCCCCTCTCCCACTCCCCCCACCATCTCCCACCCCATCCCCCTGTCTCCTATCCATCCCCAACTCTCCCACTCCCCCCACCATCTCCCACCCCATCCCCCTGTATCCTATCCATCCCCAACTCTCCCACTCCCCCCACCATCTCCCACCCCATCCCCCTGTCTCCTATCCATCCCCAACTCTCCCACTCCCACCCCATCCCCCTGTATCCTATCCATCCCCAACTCTCCCACTCCCACCACCATCTCCCACCCGGTCCTCCTGTCTCCTATCCATCCACAACTCTTCCCCTCTCCCACTCCCCCACCATCTCCCACCCATCCCCAACTCTCCCCCTCTCCCACTCCCCCCACCATCTCCCATCCATCTGCCTCCCTCTCCTCCCCCTTTGCCCGCGGCGGGTGCCCTGTAAAGCCCACCTGGCTCGGGGGTCTCTGCGTGTGAGGAGGAGGAGGCAGAGCTGGCGCCGTCCTCTGTGGCAGTGCCCTGAGAGAGGAGGCCTCGGCCTGGAGGCAGCTTCATGCCCAGCTGCTCTGCCATCTCAACGTGGTCGCCAGGGTGGACGTAGTCAAACACACTGCTGCCTGTCAGCTCCACCTGCAGGGAGGAAGACATGAACAGGGACTATTAGTATTTATGCAGCAACATCCCCCACACACACACATACATACACACAGATACTAACAGTCCAAAGTATGTTGTCTTGTTTTTACAACAGCCTTTACTCTCCCAATAGGCTGAACCTGTGTGTGTGTGTGTGTGTGTGTGTGTGTGTGTGTGTGTGTGTGTGTGTGTGTGTGTGTGTGTGTGTGTGTGTGTGTGTGTGTGTGTCTGTGTCTCCAGAGGTATACAGGATCCTGTAACAACACAATTCCCATTCCTAATTCTAACCCCCCTCCCAAAATTCGAACTTAACACCCATAGAAAATTACAAGCTGCTTTAGTTCTAAAATGAAATAAATGAAATCCCCTAACCTTTAAACACTCTCATTTACTAGGATGAAAACAGGATTTGCCATCGTTAATTGGGGATGACAAGGAAAACCAGCAGGCTGTTAATATGTCTCTGCCTCTAATACGAACCCCCTTCTTGAATATCCAATTGCATGGCGTTGGTATTTCCTTCAGTGTGTTTGTGTGTGTGTGTGTGTGTGTTGGTATTTCCTAAAGTGCGCTGGTGGTGTTTGGCCATGCAGCGCTCACTGATCAGGTTGGGCCTACTGGGACCAGAGGATTACATGGGAATAATCCCTTTAATGTCAAATCCCTTTAAGCAATTTAGTCCTTCATAAATTATCATCCCAAGCAGAAACAATGATTAAGAAGTGAAATGATACACCAATACCGTGAAGTGAACTTCCTGTTGTAGCTGTATGTGTTTACGATTTACAAGGTATTTGGCGTGTCTCACTGTCTAGCCAAGAACACGACTTAAAATCAATTAAACATATTAAAACCATAAAATATAGCAGGCTGATGAAAGTGGTTGAACATAGCCTATAGTTTCACAAGAATCAAATCGCATGATGAACCATAGAATTAGAATGAGTGGAACAGATATAGAACCTCTAACCATGGGCATTCAAATTCTACTCATTCTTTTTTCTATATCTACTCATTCTTATGGGATGAACATCCTCTGTCTGTCGAATAGGCTGCTTTTACATCAAGCGTGAGGCAAGTTTAGCAAATGCATGAAGGTAGATACGAAAAACAAAGATAAACAAACCTATTACCCAACAATGTTATCATTATTATTTCTTTGTTTTAGTGATGTCCTTGACCAAGAGGACATGCTAAACGAATGAAACCAAATGAGGTCTCTGTTGTCAAACTTGATAGTGTCCCAACTTTGAAATGAAAAGCATGACGTTAATCCTTTCGTAGAGGTCAACTGGATGGTATGCCAGGAAAACAATGCCCATGCACACTTTTGTCATCATGGCTTTTCATTTTTCATCACAAAGGTAAAACCACCCATACCATTGTTTAATCAAATGGTATCACTAAGCCATTACTATTTAATAGTAATAGCTTAATAGCTTCTGAATCATTTCTGTCATGAAAACAACAAACCCCTGAGTCTCTCCAACATGTTTCGGTCTAAATGCGTATCTAAGAACGTCCAGGCAGGACAGTACACAGCAGACAGACATAGTTCTGTTAAAGATATCCTGACACAATGTAAACGGTGCATTCGGGGAGTATTCAGTATTTTGTTACTTTACAGCTTTATTCTAAATTGATTAAATGGTTTTTTCCCTCATCAGTCTACACACAATACCCCATAATGACAAAGCAAAAACCGGTTTTAAAAACACTAAAATATTACATTTATATAAGTACACAGACCCTTTACTCAGTCCATTGTTGAAGCACCTTTGGCAGCGATTACAGCCTTGGGTATGACGCTACAAGCTTGGCACGCCTGTATTTGGGGAGTTTCTCCTATTCTTGTCTGTAGATCCTCTCAAGCTCTGTCAGGTTAGTTGGGGAGCGTCGCTGCACAGGTATTTTCAGGTCTCTCCAGAGATGTTCGATCGGGTTCAAGTCTGGGCTCTGGCTGGGCCACTCAAGGACATTCAGAGACTTGTCCTGAAGCCACTCCTGCTTTGTCTTGGCTGTGTGCTTTGGGTTGTTGTCCTGTTGGCTTCATCCCAGTCTGAGGTCCTCTATTGCAGGTTTTCATCAAGGATCTCTCTGTACTTTGCTCCGTTCATCTGTCGCTCAATCCTGACTAGTCTCCTAGACCCTGCCTGGAAAAACATCCCCAGAGCATGATGCTGCACCACCATGCTTCATTTTAAAATTTGACAAACATTAGGAACAACTTCCTAATACTAATACCCCCATGCTTCACCGTAGGGATGGTGCCTGGTTTCCTCTAGATATGACGCTTGGCATTCAGGCCAAAGAGTTCAATCTTGGTTTCATCAGACCAGAGAATATTGTTTCTCATAGTCAGAGTCCTTTGGGTTCATCTTGGCAAACTCCAAGCAGGCTGTCGTGTGCCTTTTACTGAGGAGTGGCTTCCGTCTGGCCGCTCTACCATAAAGGGCTGATTGGTGGAGTGATTTGGCCGGGCAGCCACCAACACTCTCTACGAAGAGTGTTGGTGGTTCCAAACTTCTTCCATTTAAGAATGATGGAGGCAGACATGTTGACCTTCAATGTTGCAGACATGTTTTGGTACCCTTCCCCAGATCTGTGCCTTGACACAATCCTGTCTCGGAGCTCTACAGACAATTCCTTCGACCTCTTGGCTTGGTTTTTGCTCTGACGTGCACTGTCAACTGTGGAACCTTATATAGACTGGTGTGTGTCTTTCCAAATCAAGTCCAATCAATTGAATTTACCACAGGTGGACTCCAATCAAGCGAAGAAACATCTTAAGGATGATCAATGGAAACAGGATGCACCTGAGCTCAATTTTGAGTCAATTATGAATACTTATGTAAATAAGGTATTTCTGTTTTTTAATTTGCAAAAACCTGTTTTCGCTGTGCCATTATGGGGTATTGTGTGTAGTTTGATGAGGAACGTAACAAAATGTGGAAAAAGTCAAGGGGTCTGAATACTTTCTGAATGCACTGTATATCTTTAGATAAAGATAGATATGATTCTGTTTAGAAATGGCTGTTTTTTATTTAAGTAGTATGTGTTCAGGAATTGGAAATGTGTCTAATAAGCTATAAGAAGTTTGTTAATGGATATTTATAATTTGTGTTTTAAGATATCATTTCAGTTTTACTTGGTGTTATCACTGTTACACACATATGACACAATGCATATATCTTTAGATAAAGACAGACAGAGTTCTGTTAGAGATATCATGACACAATGCATAAATCTTTAGATAAAGACAGACAGAGTTCTGTTAGAGATATCATGACACAATGCATATATCTTTAGATAAAGACAGACAGAGTTCTGTTAGAGATATCATGACACAATGCATATATCTTTAGATAAAGACAGACAGAGTTCTGTTAGAGATATCATGACACAATGCATATATCTTTAGATAAAGACAGACAGAGTTCTGTTAGAGATATCATGACACAATGCATAAATCTTTAGATAAAGACAGACAGAGTTCTGTTAGAGATATCATGACACAATGCATATATCTTTAGATAAAGACAGACAGAGTTCTGTTAGAGATATCATGACACAATGCATATATCTTTAGATAAAGACAGACAGAGTTCTGTTAGAGATATCATGACACAATGCATATATCTTTAGATAAAGACAGACAGAGTTCTGTTCGAGATATCATGACACAATGCATATATCTTTAGATAAAGACAGACAGAGTTCTGTTCGAGATATCATGACACAATGCATATATCTTTAGATAAAGACAGACAGAGTTCTGTTAGAGATATCATGACACAATGCATATATCTTTAGATAAAGACAGACAGAGTTCTGTTCGAGATATCATGACACAATGCATATATCTTTAGATAAAGTAAAAGGAAGCAACAGAAAGAAGAAGACGATACATTACAAATAAGTCTTCTCAGAGTCTCCCTCTACATCCCAAACGGCACCCTATTCCCTTTACAGTGCACCACGTTTTGACCAGGGTCCATAGGGCTCTGGTTAAACGTAGTGCACTATACAGGGAAAAGTGTGCCATTTGGGACACAGCCGTTGGCTTCTATCTATCTACTAGAACAAGGGGGAATGAGATTCTCTTAGAGGGCTGGAGAGTTGGATGCTGAGGTGGCTGGGGATAGAGATGGAGGGGGCTAGAGGGTTGAGGGGGCCAGGCCGTGTGGCTGGGCTGGGGTTAGGAACTCCTACAGATTACGAATAGCTGGATCTCCCCTCAGACAAAGGAGTGACATAATCACATCCCCCTTAGAAAAGAGAGACCATTTTACATCAGTGTTTAACCTAAAGAGCAACACTCTAGCATGGATTACTGGACTAAGGATGAGAGATCCCATTTATAATTGGATTAAGATACAATAATAAGAGATGACAGTAGCCCGTGCGGTCGGCGTGAATGTGCCAGCCCAGTGCTGACTGGCTGGTGAATGCATTACACAAAGTGCTTTAAAATCTATTTCAGAATGGAGATGAATCAGACCAAAAGCTATCTCTCTTTCACAGGCTTTGGCGGCAGACAAACCTTTTGTTGCCCATTATAATTCATGAACACGACCAATGACTATTTTAACTGCCTTAGAATGAGCCTCCTTTTCCACACAAGTGGCTCAACAATGCACTCATCTGCCTTAATCTTTGCTGATGCCCAGATGAGAACAATGCATAGCCGGGGGAGAAATAATATAGGCTCAAATATTCATTGTGTGGCGTCGTGGGCAGTAAAGTGGCCAGTGTTGTCTATTACAAGAGAGGCAGCAGATTATACTCTGTGATTGCAGAAAGGACACTTGGATTACAGCAGCTGCGTTTGCATTGTAAATGAGGCTGGTGTGGTAGCTATCGTCAGGGCCGGTGCACGGCTGGGCCAGGTGCCCTTAGCAACATGCTTATTCTGTAGAAGGTCACGCAGTAATATCTCCCCCCCCATGAACCTCCCTCTACGCCTATTACACCTGACAGACCGGGAAGGAAGGAAGATATTCATATAAAACACCTGATTCAACCAAACATAAAAAAGGAAAAAGAGGACTGTATGCTTTTCAAAAGTAAAAAGGACACCTAGTTTCCTAGTAGAGTTTCATATTAATGATGAAAATATCTGATTCAACCGCCACCAAACATAAAAAGGACGTAATGGCATACTTCTTTGTTTTAAAAGGAAGCCCCTTAATTAGGTAGGGCTTCAGAAACGTCATCTTCCTTTATTAAGTGTTCTGCTCCATCAAAGCAATAATCACCACTGTCAAATATCATCACATGATGGACAGCCTGCCTCCTCTCTCTCTCCCTCTCTCTCTCTCTCTCTCTCTCTCTCTCTCCCTCTCTCTCTCTCCCTCCCTCTCTCTCTCACCCCTCCACCCCTCCACCCCCATCTCCCCAACCACCCCTTGCCTTTGTACCCTGAGGGGTTTGTCACCGCTCCCCGTTCAAAAGCACTGAGACCCCTCTGCCAGGAGACAACCCCTTCATTATGACACAATTACTCCCTGGCATCAACCAAGTGCAGTGTCTGTGTGTTTGTGTGTGTGTGCCTCACCTCCGCTCTGCTCTGCTTAACCTGTTTGTAATAATCACGCCTGCCATCAGATGCCATCAGAGCAGATCTGGCCTGAGCAGGGAAACACACGCATGATCAAGAGCCAGACTTGAAATGATGAAATGTCTGTGTGTATATGTTTTAGAAACCCCCAGAGACAGGTAGACTGTGTGCTGTCACAAAGACTCGAGGAAGGGCAGAGAGATAACTTGTGACTGCACAAGGAACCCTTTTCGATTACAGACACTTTATTTAAAAAAAACTGAAAGCCATTTAAGTCAACGCTCAGATGAGGAAAAATTATCATATGTAAAATTACAAATAAAACTGTAAACTGTATGTAAAATCATGAATAAATAAATAACAAGTCTTCAAACATGCATATTAAATGATGAAATATGAACGCGCTGTAGAGGACAATCCCACGAGGAAAGAACCATTTCAGATGACTAAAAATTCCCTCCACACATGTCTAAAATATCGGTGTGACTTTGTGAAGTACTAATCCAATAAATTGATGTTGGCTCTAGGGTTCAGAATTAATTACCGCATTTAACATTAGCTAAATGGAATATTACACGTTTGATAGAGTATAATTACTCTTGTATTAATGATTCATATTACATTGCCCTCATTGATAACACTTGGCATAAAGCTCAGCAGTTTAAAAAGAAGAAGGAAAGTAGAAAAAAGACTGTTTCCTGCTGTTCTTGTTGGGTTTGAATAGCTAGTGCCGGAGCTAACTAAACTAAACAAAAATATAAATGCAACATGTAAAGTGCTGCTCCCATGTTTCATGAGCTGAAATAAAATATCCCAGAAATGTTCCATATGCATAAAAAAACGTATTTCTCTCACATTTTGTGCACACATTTGTTTTACATCCCTGTTCGTGAGCATTTCTCCTTTGCCAAAAAAATCCATTCACCTGACAGGTGTGGCATATCAAGAAGCATGACCATTACACAGGTGCACCTTGTGCCGTGGACAATAAAAGGCCACTCTAAAATGTGCAGTTTTGTCAAACAACACAATGCCACAGATGTCTCAAGTTTTGAGGGAGTGTGCAATTGGCATGCTGACTGCAGATTTAGATTTCTTGGGTCACTGGCATACACACAATACCCCATAATGTCAAAGTGGAATTATGTTTTTCGAAATGTTTACAAATTAATTTAAAATGAAACGCTGAAATGTCTTGATTCCACCCCTTTGTTATGGCAAGCCTAAATAAGATCAGAAGTAAACATGTGGTTAATTTGGTTAAGTCACAATAAGTTGCATGGACTCCGTGTGCAATAATAGTGTTTAACATGATTTTTGAATGACTAGCTCATCTCTGTACCCCATACATTCAATTATCTGTAAGGTCCCTCAGTCGAGCAGTGAATTTCAACCACAGATTCAACTACAAAGACCAGGGAGGCTTTCCAATAACTCGCAAAGAAGGGCACCTATTGGTAGATACAAATGAATAAATAAAAGCAGACAAGGAATATTACTTTGAGCAAGGCAAAGTTATTAATTACACTTTTTATGGTGTATCAATAGACCCAGTCTCTACAAAAATACAGGCGTGCTTCCTAACTCAGTTACCAGAGAGGAAAGAAACTAGGCCAATAGTGACTATAAAACAGTTACCGAGTTTAATGGCTGTTTATGGAAAAAACTTAGGATGGATCAACAACATTGTAGTTACTCCACAATCCTAAATTAATTGACAGAGTGAAAAGAAGGAATGCTATACAGATAACAAATATTCCAAAACATGCATCCAAGGCACTAAAGTAAAAGCGCAAAAAAATGTGCCAAAACAATTAACTTTATGTTTGTTTGGGGCAAATCCAATACAACACATTATGGTGTACCACTCTCCATATTTTCAAGCATAGTGGTGGCTGCATCATGTAATGGTTTTGCTAGTAATCGTTAAGGACTGTGGAGTTTTACAGGATAAAAAATAAATGGAATGTAACTATGCACAGGCTAAATCCTAGAGGAAAACCTGGTTCAGTCTGCCACCAGACACTGGGAGATGAATTCACCTTTCAGCAAGACAATAACCTAAAACACAAGGCCAAATCTACATGAGTTTCTTAATAAGACGACATTGAATGTTTCTGAGTGGCCGAGTTACAGTTTTGACTTAAATCTAATTGAACATCTATGGCAAGACCTGAAAATGGTTGTGTAGAAGCGATCAACAACCAACTTGACAGAGCTTAAATACATTTGAAAAGAATAATGGACAAATGTTGCACAATCCAACATGGGCTCAGAAAGACACACACCTGTTATCACTGCCAAAGGTGATTCTAACATGTATAGACTCAAGGGGTTGAATACTTATCTAATCAAGATATGTTAGTGTGTTTTTTGTTGTTGTTACAAATGTTCACATTTTCTTCCATTTTGACATTAGAGTATTTTGATCGGTGACAGAAAAAAGACAATTAAATCTGTTTTAATCCTACTTTCTAACACAACAAAATTTCTAAAAAGTAAAGGTGTGTGAATACTTTCTGAAGGCACTGTAATTTCTGACTTATTCTAGGAACAGCTGTCCAAATAAGAGGGAGAGCGCACCAGCCTTGATAATAAACCCTCAAAACTCTCCAATGACAGAAGAATAAGAGACCTGTGCTCTTAAGTGTTACAGTTGAACATAAACCTGGCGTCATGTTGGATAGAGACCAAAAGCAGCACCCATCTTCGGTTTGCGTGTGTGTGTTTTCTATGCCAGAGTGGTATCACACCACACGCTCACGTAGAATATCTAATAACAGGGCCCGAGCGAATATCTCTGGGTATCTCCTGGTTCAAAAACAAATGGAAGGGGAACACAGATATGACTACAGCATCGTCGGCATCAGAAGCTGAGCGTATTCTAAAACAAAAACAGACAGCCAGTGGCTTAAAGGAAGCCAGTAATTAAGGGCAATTGGAGCTGTCTTTTCTGTGTGCTGGACGGGACCCAGGGGAAGCACCCGGCTACCTGCCTGACCTTGGCAAATGGTAGTCCTTGGCTGAGCCTGTGACCCGCAGAACCTCTCTCACATCCAATCTCCCTCACACAGTACGCAGGGCGACCTGCTGCATGCAAATCACCACTCCCCCGTGAGCCTGTATAAACTACAGCCTAATTAAATATTTTTTAACGATGTGAGTAATTTTTGCCAAGGGGTGGATTCGGGGGGAAATTTAATATGAGATCACAAAAGATGTTCCCGGCGTTGATTCTATAAATGAATGACTATCTAGTGCTTATGATAAAAGCACCAGCGCCAGGAATGAAAAGGAAGTCGGCAAAGCAAAAGAAGAGGCCTTATACTTCATTTGTCTAATAACCCAAATGCTTTCAGGAACCAAAAAAATGTCAAAACTAAAAAGGTTTTTGGAAAGTTTCCATGCCAACATAGTCCATCGTAAGAAAATGATAGATGACGTGGACATTGCCAAGCTCAGGGCAGCGAAGTAATATTTGGCAGCTCAACGACAAGGTCTTCTAATTTCACAAATCAAACAGACATACAGAACAGAACTGTATACACTCAGATGATGCTCTCTCTCCCTCTCTCTTTTTCCATGACTCTCTTTACTATAACATTGGGGTCCCACAAGGGTCAATATTAGGCCCCACTCTGTTTACCATCTATATAAATGCTCTCCCACTTGCTTGCCCACAAGTTAACATGCAGATGTATGCAGTCGATACAGTATTGTATGTACACTCAAAAAACAGACAAGATGTTAACAAGTTAACTGAAACTATAGTCCACATCTCTAAATGGCTGCCTAGGTTTAAATATTGACAAGACTGTTTGTATGTACTTCTAAGAAAATCACTGACCCTTCCCAATTAGCTGTTCTTGTCAATGAGGAGAAATTGAAAGTCTAACTTCAAGTATCTCTGCATAATTTTGGACTTGACCTTCATAAAACAGGTGAAGAAGGTGGTTAACACTGTTTAGGTTTATAAGACCTTACCTTCCTATATATACTTATACACTGAGTGGACAAAATATTAAGAACACCATCCGAGTATTGAGTTGAACACCAACCCACAGTAATATTGATGTTGATTAATGTGCACTGTCCCATATTTTTTATAATAATAATTTTTAAAAGGTCCATATCTTGCCAAATGTATGTGGGTTAAACTATCTTCAATCTCCCCCTGTCGCTTTTTGCCAACGCAATACACGTCACAGTTGCATCATTAACTGTAGAGGACTTTCTCCAGTACAAGTATTGCTATAGTGGCCAGATTACAGTAACCTTCAACAGGCCAGTGACAGCCAAGCTCCAGTTTTATTGGAGAAGCAGTCAGTCTCTCTCTGTCTCCTTCTCTTTCTCTGTTCCTCTTTATCTGTTCCTCTCTCTATCTCTCTCTCTCTCTCTCTCTCTCTCTCTCTCTCTGTCTCCTTCTCTTTCTCTTTCTCTGTTCCTCTCTCTGTTCCCCTCTCTCTCTCTCTCTCTCTCTCTCTCTCTCTGTCTCCTTCTCTTTCTCTGTTCCTCTCTCTCTCTCTCTCTGTCTCCTTCGCTTTCTCTGTTCCTCTCTATCTGTTCCTCTCTCTCTCTCTCTCTGTCTCCTTCTCTTTCTCTGTTCCTCTCTATCTGTTCCTCTCTCTCTCTCTCTCTCTCTGTCTCTCTCTGTCTCCTTCTCTTTCTCTGTTCCTCTCTATCTGTTCCTCTCTCTCTCTGTCTCTGTCTCCTTCTCTTTCTCTCTCTCTCTCTCTCTGTCTCCTTCTCTTTCCCTGTTCCTCTCTCTTTCATTCTCTCTCTCTGTCTCCTTCTCTTTCTCTGTTCCTCTCTATCTGTTCCTCTCTCACTCTCTCTCTCTCTCTCTCTCTCTCTGTCTCATTCTCTTTCTCTGTTCCTCTCTATCTGTTCCTCTCTCTCTCTCTCTCTCTCTCTCTCTCTCTGTCTCCTTCGCTTTCTATGTTCCTCTCTCTCTCTCTCTCTCTCTCTCTCTCTCTCTCTCTCTCTCTCTCTCTCTCTCTCTCAATTTCTCTATTTATTTCCTCCTGTCCTCTCCCCCTTTCTCTCTCTCTCTCTCTCTCTCTCTCTCTCTCTCTCTCTCTCTCTTTTGTCTCTCTCTCTCTCTATTTCTTTCCTCCGGTCCTCTCTCCCCCTCTCCCTCTCTCTCCCTCTCTCTCTCTTTCTTCAGCCTCTAATACCGCATTGTGCCACTTCTCCAGGAGGCCTTAATCTTCCTCTCCCAACTAAAGCCTACTTCAAGAAATGGAATGCTTGGAGAGGAGAGGACTGGATACTATACTACTGAATCAGACCTGATATATTATCACTGATAATAAATTACAGTGCTAGACAGATCTTCAGACTTAAACATTACACATACAATGTACCATGCCCACTAAAGCAAATAATCAATCACTCACTCAATCAAGTAATTAACTCTAGACATTTTGACAAATATTCGATTAATGCTCTTGTATCACTATTGGAACATTAGATATCGCAGACAGATACAAATTGCAAATGCAATACACTTTCTTGATGGTTGATCAATCAATAATTTAAACTGAAATGTGCTGTATTCATCTGTTGACCGGAGAATTCTAAGCAAAGTCACAGTGCAGGCCAACACTGTAACACTCACTGAGTAGAACTGACATTCATTTTAGCCCTCTAGAATGGGAAAGTGGAGAAGAATAAGGGGGAAAATGCGTATAATATTATGCACAGAACATCATACAGTACTAATAGTCTTTACATTTCTTTTTCCTTTAAAATCAAGTGATAGAAACACGAACACTTGAGATGACAAGACATATTACTGCGTACATGTGTGTACCTGTGTATGTCTATTCTACCACAGATCTATAAAAAATAATACATGTCTGAACAAAACGACTCCATTTTTGTATCTAGAGAGCAGCTCTTACAACAGAGAGAGAGAGAGAGAGAGAGAGAGAGAGAGAGAGAGGGAAAATAACTTTAACAATTAACTTCGAAGGACAAAAAGGGTAAAAATTTCCCCCTGTGCTTTTTTTCTCCCTGGCCTGATTTGTATCGGGCTCTCAAAGCCCTCTTAGATCATCCTAATCCAGTGTGGCAAAGTAGCTGAATATAAGATTCAGATTGTCTTAGAAATTCTGCGCTACCAATCAGCTTTCTGACACCGCTTTCTCTTCAACCTTCAGAACTTGTGACAGCAAAGACCAGAAGACAACTCACAAAGGAGCGCACAAATGGCAAACTCGGCAAGCTAGCTGCCTAATCCACAGAACAAAGATAGCACTTGACACTACAGAGCAGCTTCAAATCCAAATATTTTATCAATCACTACATTTCTTTCTCTCTCTCTATATATATATTTTGTTCTTTTTTTACGAGGTACAATTCAGGAACATCCAATGCGGACAGACCTCATCTTTGCCCCAAGTGGCACCCTGTTTCCTTTATAGAGCACTACTTTTGACCAGGGCCCATAGCGAATAGGGTGCCATTTGGAACACATCTTTTATTAATGCCACAAGAAAATAAACACACCCTCATGACAGTATAACGGCACCACTATAAATCTAAGTGGATCCTGTTGAATGACATTCTCTGTAACACCAAGATGATCAGTATCGCTGCTTAAGTCTCTGTCATCATAGACATTCTATCATGAACGTCTGTCTGTCTCGCTACCCAATTAGATCTCAACGTCATTGCAAATGTCTGTGGAAGTACAGCACCATTCAATATTGAGACAGAGGAATCAAGCAGGATATTCCTACAGGACCCTTCCGCAGGGAGAAAAGCTGCTGGCCAGTTAATGGGTCTTGTGGTCAGTGGAGCTACAGTGTGGGGTGTAGGAGTCCTACATTCCGTACAGTACATATAACATGCCACATTTCCCATTATAGGTCTGGTAGGTAACCTCTGCCAGAGCCTCCGTCCCCCTCCCTGTCCCCCTCATAAGGGTTACAGATCACTGGCTATTTTGGGAGAAAAACATTGTATTTGATTTTACCTTTATTTAACTAGGTAAGTCAGTTAAAGAACACATTCTTATTTTCAATGATGGCCTAGGAACAGTGGGTTAACTTCCTTGTTCAGTGGCAGAATGACAGATTTTTCCTTGTCAGCTCGGGGATTCGATTTTGCAACCTTTCGGTTACAAGTCCAAACGCTCTAACCCCTAGGCTACCTGCTGCCCCAAGGAAGGATGTGTGGTGTGGAGAGCTGCAGCAGAGGCATGCATCTCTCTTCTCTCTCTCTTTCTCTATCCCCCCCCCCCCCTGGTCACATCCCAATGCTTTCCCATGAAGAGGAAGTGTCATTGGGGGCTAGCTGGCAATCTTACATTTGACTTTTATCCTCCCCTCCCGTAGGAACATTACCATTGTGATTGTCCACTATCCATATCCCTCCTAGTGTCTCTCTCTCTCTCTCTTTATCTTTCTCTCTCTCTCTCTCTCTCTCTTTCTATCGCCAAATTAAATCACCTCAGAAACAAAACAGACCAAAAAGTATTGAAACACTAAAGGCTATTAGTCCTCTGTAAGAGAGATCAAATGTTCTCCCCGAGTCAATGGTCCCTCTTTCTCTCTCCCTCCACCCATCTTCTCTGTTCCACCACATTGCTCTGTGTCTCCTTATTGGAATCACTTATCTATGGGCCCTCTGTGAATCTGAATAACACTAGCTGGGCCTCAGACAGACTTGTGCCTTAAAACAAATCAATAAACTCTCATTTTCTTGTAACAGTTTCATATTAATCGGGTGACTGGGGCAGAATGAGGAATGTGTCGCTGGGCCGGGTCCGGGGCCGAGAGAGGAGAGAAGGAGGATTAGAAAATGAAGATGGGATGCACCAGGGGGCCTCCATCAGCCCTTAATGAAACTGCAGACCCCCCTCCCTCCTGTCTTCCCTCCATTCCTCCTCTCTTCCCTCCACCCACTCATCCCTCCTCCACCCACTCCCTCCTTTCCTCCCTCCCTAGCCTTGATGAGTTCTCGTGCTGATCAAATAAAAGCAGAAATAGCCTTTTGTAGTTGTGGTCAATTTTCCCTCCGTGGCCCTGATAAATTCAGACATTGCACAATCACACGCCATAAATCTATGTCTGTTCCCCCGCTGGGCCGATTTGATGAATTATTGAACAGGGGGAAAAGAACATACATCTATCCGCCCCCCCACCCCCCCCATCCAAATACACAATTATTCTCCCCTCTATTTCTTATAATTCAACTGAGTTTGAAGTTGTGTGTTGATTATGGCCTAAGAAGTCTACATGAAGAGACACGGGGGGGATTGATATGTTGTTACCTGTCACATGCAGCTATTTTAGTATATGTATCAAGAGCCCCCCCCCCGCATAATATAATATTCCCAATTTAAAGTGGAGGCTATCTAGCATGGTTTAGCATGACTGTGTAGACATACAGGGTGAGGCAGGTGAGGTGTCAACACTTGTGACCGCCCGGCCTCTTGATCAGATAGACGAGAGCAGACAGAGGTTGACCACAGATTACCGCCTGTGTTGTACCCATTTCTACAGCAATTTCAATCTGAGTGGCTTTAATACAAAGGGAACTGGCCAATTCTTACGGCACATTTTGCAAATCCAGGAATCTATCTACACTCAGGTTTCATTATCCTGTGATAACGTCAAAGACTACCTGATATAATTTAGGCAATATAAAAACAGCAGGAAGGAATACGTGCCAGTGGCCTGTCTGGAAATTGGACCGTTGACGCTTTAATCCTCTCTGAGCCAATCACCAAACACAATAGTGTGATATCACTTCCTGTATATCACTTCCTGTTCTATCATATATAATCCCAGCATAAAACAGACACAATCATCCAACTGTAGCCACTTATTTCCATTCATTTCCATAGCAGTGTTTATTACATTGCATCAGAGGAGGATGGTGGGGAGGAGCTACAGTCATGGTGATGGCTGGAATGGAATATATGGAAAACGGCGTCGAACGTTGTTTCCAGTGTATTTACGTAACCATTTATTCCATTCCAGCCCATCCTCCTATAGCGCCTCCCACCAGCCTCCTCTGCATTGCAGTGAGTATTTACATAACCAGCAACTCCATAAAATCTTGTGTAGAAACTAGTAGAGCAGCCATTCACTCACTATTAGGGATTCATATTTTCCAGAAAATCGACCAAGTTTCAATACCGGGAATTAAACTTAAAATATCTTTGGTCGCCAGTGACATTGTTGTGAATTGCAAAACAGGTTGTACATACATTCTGAGCGTTCTCATGTTTCTCAATTAATTCAGCGCATTTCAGCAATACCGGACCCAGAGTATAGCATTGTCAAATCTTACACTTTCACAAACTTTGTAACGGCAGTCAAACAAAAGTCGAATGACCAAAGTTGCTAAGATTGCTAGATAACCTCTTCAACGAATGACATAATACTTCCTATATTTGGCAAAATTTAGTTGATGATTTTTACAGATAGCAGATCAGCTCATGAAAAACGCAGAGAACAAAAGAGGAAATGGTTGAAATATCAAGGTATCTTACAGGGGACCAAGTCTGTTTTAAAAATATCCATATCTACTCTCATACCGCTTGTTGATCACACATTCTCTACCAACGCTCTCATACGGACAGCAAGTACGAGACAGCGCAGAGAAGCAGGGGACATGTTATAGCCGTAGTTTGACATGCATAGGCGAGAGATGTGCGTTGATAACGCAACCTATGGATTACAGAAAAAAGTGAGTCATTTTCTCGCCAGACAGGAGTCAGGATTTTGGGTTTCAGTGGGATTGGAACTAGATATGAAAATAATCAAGGCTCCCGGACAGGAGAAGATCGAATTTTCCCTAATGCTTCTCTGAATTGTTAACAGACTTTATGTCTGTGACAGAGATGCCTATCTGATGAATTGTGCATAGGCCTATCAAATGTGTGACTGTCTGAAGAGTCACACTGACAGCTCAAAGAGGCACACGTTATTTAATAGGCTGTAGAGAGGTTTCCTGGAGGGTTCATTAACTGCATTCGGTTTGCATGTGTCAATAATACGTGTGCTTTTTCATTTATGGAGACTTTGCGTGAAGTATACTGAACAAAATATAAACGCAACCTGTAAAGTGTAGGTCCCATGTTTCATGAGCTGAAACAACACATCCCAGAAATGTTCCATACACACAAAAAGTTATTTCCCAAAAAATGTTGAGCACAAATTTGTTTAACACCCCTGTGAGGGAGCATTTCTCCTTTGCCAAGATAATCCATTTGTGGCCTATCAAGAAGCCGAATAAATAGCCTGATCATTACACAGGTGCACTTTGTGCTGGGGACAATAAAAGTTTTGTCAAACAACACAATGCCACAGATGTCTCAAGTTTTGAGGGAGCGTGCAATTGGTATGCTGACTACAGGAATGTCCATCAGAGAGGTTACTATAGAATGTAATGTTAATTTCTCTACCAATGTCGTTTTAGAGAATTTGGCAGTACTTCCAACTGGCCTCACAACCGCAGACCACGTGTAACCACGCCAGCCCAGGACCTCCACATCTGGCTTCTTCACCTGTGGGATCATCTTAGACCAGTCAGCCAGATAGCTGATGAAACTGTGGGTTTGCACAACCGAAACATTTCTGCACAAACTGTCAGAAACCGTCTCATAAATTGAGGATAAATTGAGGGGAGGGGGGCTCATCATTGTGGTCCACACCAGGGTATTGACCTGCAGTCATGAATCCCGGTTTCAACTGTGAATGGCATTGTGTGGGCAAGCGGTTTGCTGATGTCAACTTTGTGAACAGAGTGCCCCATAATGGAGGTGGGGTTATGATGTGGGCAGCTATAAGCTACAGACAACGGACACAATTGCATTTTATCGATGGCAATTTGAATGCACAGAGATACCGTGATGAGATCCTGAGGCCCATTGTTGTACCATTCAAAGATCAGCATACAATTCCTGGAAGTTGAAAATGTCCAAATTCTTCCATGACCTGCATACGCACCAGATATATCACCCATTGAGCATGTTTGGGATGCTCTGGATTGACGTGTACGACAGCGTGTTCCAGTTCCCACCAATATCCAGCAGCTTTGCACGGCTATTGAAAAGGAGTGGGACAACATTCCACAGGCCACAATCAACAGCCTGATCAACTCTATGCAAAGGAGATGTGTCTCACTGCATGAGAGCAAATGGTGGTCACACCAGATCCTAACTGGCTTTCTGATCCACGCCCCTACTTTTATTTTAAGGTATCTCTGACCAACAGATATACAGCATATCTGTATTCCCAGTTTTGAAATCCATAGAGTGCAACTCCATATTGGCAAGGTGTTCTTAATGTTAGGTATATCCAGTGTATTTACCATTGATTATACAAATGCACAAACAATACAATAATGCATTTATTTAAATTGATTTCCTTATATGAACTCTAACTGTTGCATGTTGCGTTTACATTTTGGTTCAGTGTAAATACGCTCGGCTAAACGCTTCCATGCCACCACCTGTTTGGATCATTTTATTTTTTGCTAATCCGATGCTGTGAATGTTGTGTATTTCCCAGGTCTTGTCATCTTGGGGGGAGGGGGGTGAAGAGTGTTCACATGTTAATGCCCATTCACTATTGTACTGTTTGTGTTCCACAGGGATGCTGGCTCTGTTGACTCCAATGCTTCCCACAGTTGTGTCAAATTAGCTGGATGTCCTTTGGGTGGTGGACCATTCTTGTATCAAGGCACCTACTACTATACCCCATTCAAAGGCACTTAAATATTTTGTCTTGCCCATTCACCCTCTGTATGGTGTAAGATAAATACACAACACAGAGGACGATCAATGGAAATAATCGTTTTTCAGTTAATCTGTTTAGAATCTTTTAAGAACATCAGTCCTGAACTCATAGCTACGTGTGCTATTTTTTTAATGGTCTGAAATAGTATACTTGTTATTTGGCCATTGGCCCAGTTTTATTGCAAGGAATTCTAATTGGCCAATCACAGGCCAGGGCTGGGTCTGAAATAGTATACTTGTTATTTGGCCATTGGCCCAGTTTTATTGCAAGGAATTCTAATTGGCCAATCACAGGCCAGGGCTGGGTTATAAAACATCCCTTTGTTCTGTGGAGAGAATCATTGGGAAGAATCATTCAGGAGAGAATCACAGTAGAGAATCATAGGAGAGAATTACTCGAGAAAATCACTCAGTAGAGAATCACAGGAGAGAATCACTCAGGAGAGAATCACTCAGGAGAGAATCACAGGAGAGAATCACAGGAGAGAATCACAGGAGAGAATCACAGGAGAGAATCCCTGAGGATGGGGAGAATGAACAACTACCTCCCCGCATGATTTGTCTTCTTTGAATAAACCTATTTTCCTCCCCCTGATTTGCTTTGGGGTCTGAGTTATTGAAGAGTAACATCAACTGCTAACAAAAGCACACACACAATCCATGTCTCAATTGTCTCAATGCTTAAAAATCCTTGGTTATCCCGTCTCCTCCCCTTCATCGACACTGACTGAAGTGGATTTAACATGTGACATCAATAAGGGATCATATCTTTCACCTGGATTCACCTGGTCAGTCTATGTCATGGAAAGAGCAGGTGTTCTTAATGTTTGTATACTCAGTGCATATTCATTTATTCATTTGTCCTATTAATTATTCACTTGACAGATGGTGTAACCTCGAGCATGTCAGGCCTGACAGTGACAACCTAGCTTGCACAACTGGCCCAGCCAGTAAAACTAGCTAGCAGAAGAGCTGGGTAGTTTGTAGTTAAGACCCATGTGCAACCTTACAGTTGAATCAATAATGTCATTAACGCTGCCACATTCAGAACAAGGCAATATGGCGGCGCATCTGTCATAATATGTCATATTAGGTGACAGATAATTACAACGGTTAAATGTCATTGTTTTGACATTCTAATGAGACCATTAGAGTTTCACCACAGGTATACAACCCAATAAGCTGGCAGATATCCCGACCCAGGCTCCTCCCTACTATCAACAGAGGGGCACTAGTTAGTTAGTCCATACTCCTAAAACTGATCTCCTTTGCATAAGCCGACTGTGAACCCAACCTGTTAACAACCTGTTAACAACCTGTTAATAAAGACAATAAGCCCGAATGTAACGCGGAGGTATCATCATCTATCTGGTTAAACAGGCTGAGGAGGTGTAACTAACAAGGTGTAGAAGAGAGAGAGAGACCCGGTCCTGCTGATTGAACAATCCTCTTTGCATTAACTAACCACACTTAGCATGCCTTTTGTTAGCACACATTTATGTGTACACGTTTTCACAAATTGTCTCAGTGCTAGGATCAGTTTTGCCTTTCAGATCAAAATGAATAACTTGCCTAGTTAAATAAAGGTAAAACATTTTATTTATTTTTTTAAAATAAGACAGGGTTGACCTGATCCTAGATAAGTACTCCTACAGTACTCAGGCCCTGGTCAAAAGCAGTGCACTATATTGGGAATAGGGTGCCATTTGGGACACAACCCCTTGAGAAAGACAGAGCTGGGTGAGTGAAATCATCTGTATCCTGTATCCTGTCCTCATTTTACCGTAGCTGTAACTGTACCCTAAGAAGGACAGACAGCGCTGCTCTGGGTTGGGTGGGTGAGTGCGTCTCTCTGCTGATTTATGGTCCTAAGTCCTCTACTGGCATAAGGACACCTTGAGGGGAAATAATAAAGATCCCGTCATCTTATTGAGGGGCTGCTGAGATTGAAACACCCAGCCAGCCAGGCAGCAAGAGACGACACAGTGACTGCTCACACGGATCAGCTATCTGGGAAAAGGAGAAAGGGAGAAGTTCAAAAGCGAGACGCACACTTAAAGGTTAAAGTCCTGGGTCACTGAATTCAAGCACGACACGCGGGCACTTGCACACACACACACACACTAGCGCGCACAAATTCACACACGCACAAATACACACAGATACACACACACACACACACACACACACACACACACACACACACACACACACACACACACACACACACACACACACACACACACACACACACACACACACACACACACACACACACAGGCTCTGTTCTCCAAGCTCAATTGATAAGTGCCCCATCTCTAATCACAGAATACTAGTAACCTCCTCTAGCTTATATGTTCTGTATCTACATTACATCAGTCACAGGCAGCAAAAGGATCCAACCATGAGAAATTCATTCACAGCTGTCTGAAACTGGGACTCTGAGTAAATGGTAAAGAGGAAGGTCTTTTGGATCTGACACAGTGACGAGCCACTAGAGTCACAACCCTAATTCTCTCCCCTCCCTCCCTTCTCAATAGTGTTCCTCCATGGACACCCCCTGTGACCTGTCAGGGGGAAGTGAGAGACATTGAGAACAGCTTTATTTGTGCCAGGGTGTTAGGAATACAGACACACTGTCTACGTTCCAAAGGAAACCCTATTCCCCACATAGTGCACTACTCCTGACCAGAGTTGTGTGAGTCCTGGTCAAAAGAAGTGCACTATTTAGGGAATAGGGTGACATTTGGGATGCACATACTGAGACATACTGTGGCTGTCCTCTCTGCTGGGTTGGGGCTGGGGTGGTGGGGTGGGCATGGTGCCAGGATAGCTGCTGGATATGGCAGTCAGTACTCAGAGTCTGATTCCTCCTATAACCCTCTCATTCCCTCTTTCGCCGTCTCTATCTCTCGGTCTCTCCCTTTTCTCTCTTCCTCTCTCTCTCTCTCTCGGTACTGAGCCAGGATCAATTCCCCCCATCCACCAGGGAGCACCCGCTGATCTCCATACTGTTCATTAAGCACGCCCCCTTCTCCTCCGTCCTCCCCACCTCTTCCTTCCAGGGATAGCAGATAGACAGCTTGTTAACTATTTTAATACGGCCCCGAACAGAAGAGACAGGCCACTAGAGTCCTGGGATGCCTCAGCATACATACACCCTCTCACCTCCCACCTCCCACCTGTCGATTCGACTGGCGCAGGGTTGGCAGATGAGACAGGTAAGGCTAATGGCAGAGTTTTAGCGTGTGTGTGCCCGTGTGTGTGTGTGTGTGACTGTGCCTATGTGAGTGCAAGTGTGTGTGTGCACACGTGCCAGTGTGTGTGTCTCTGAGAGGGGCTTTGCGCTGGGTTTAAAGGGGCTAAGTATGTTTGGTAATGAAGGACACTGAATGCAGTGCTGGGGATTCTATCAGCGCCCAGGTCTCCAAGGTGCCATACAGGCCAGGATTGCCTGGCGTTGGAGAGCATGCCTAATGGCTTACTGTCTGTTTCTGAATAACTGATTCAGCCCTCTGGGTGAAGCATACCGCCACGGCCCCTCAGTCCCTCAGACACACTATTCTATTCATCTCATCTACGACACACTTGGCATTGCGCATTTCCTCCGAATTGAGATTTCTGAAGGGGAACTGGTTGCATTAAATAGAACGAAAACACATTAATAGAAACAATAAACGTAGAAAACAAACCGTTCTAATAGGAGCTCAGTAATAAGCAGCATATTGGAATCAATTTGAGCCTCTGGGATGGAGATGGATACGCATTATGACTGTGGTGAGATGACCAGAACTATAAATCCCAGTGGCAAAAGCCAACAAGTCGCCATTCTTCCCTCCTTCTCTCCTGATAGAACAAAACACACCATACGTTACAGTGCTGCTGCTATCATGCAATCATTTGGAATAAATCAGTATTTGACATTAAACTGTGCTTTGTATCATCAGATAACCCACCCTCTTAAATGTGATGGACGGGGCAATCTCTCTCGGACCGTCTTCTCTACTCTCTCTGAACTTCTTAACACACCAGAGGTTCTTTTCCTCCTCTGAGAGATCAGTTATTTTCTTTTTTTGGATGACAAATGCACAATCAATCCATTACGAGGCGTTTGCCACTAAAGCTAGGATTTATGCTAGCAGGACTTTTGCTCCATGGAAGCCTCATGATTTATTGAGGCAAAACATCAGGCTGGTGAAAACAATCATCCACAAAGAAGAGGCCTGGCTGTAGGAGGACAGAGGAGGACAGAGCAGAGGGAGCACAGTCCAACAGAGCGGAGCACTGCGAGACTACAGGGCAGTGGTGTAATAGTGGTAACTACAGACTACAGGGCAGTGGTGTAATAGTGGTGACTACAGACTACAGGGCAGTGGTGTAATAGTGGTGACTACAGACTACAGGGCAGTGGTGTAATAGTGGCGACTACAGACTACAGGGCAGTGGTGTAATAGTGGTGACTACAGACTACAGGGCAGTGGTGTAATAGTGGTGACTCCAGACTACAGGGCAGTGGTGTAATAGTGGCGACTACAGACTACAGGGCAGTGGTGTAATAGTGGTGACTACAGACTACAGGGCAGTGGTGTAATAGTGGTGACTCCAGACTACAGGGCAGTGGTGTAATAGTGGTGACTACAGACTACAGGGCAGTGGTGTAATAGTGGTGACTACAGACTACAGGGCAGTGGTGTAATAGTGGTGACTACAGACTACAGGGCAGTGGTGTAATAGTGGTGACTACAGACTACAGGGCAGTGGTGTAATAGTGGTGACTACAGACTACAGGGCAGTGGTGTAATAGTGGTGACTACAGACTACAGGGCAGTGGTGTAACAGTGGTGACTACAGACTACAGGGCAGTGGTATAATAGTGGTGACTACAGACTACAGGGCAGTGGTGTAATAGTGGTGACTACAGACTACAGGGCAGTGGTATAATAGTGGTGACTACAGACTGCTTGTGGTGGTGTAATAGTGGTGACGACAGACTACAGGGCAGTGGTATAATAGTGGTGACTGCAGACTGCTGGTGGTGGTAGTCACGCTGGGGATAATGGTGGCCTGGTGGGTGTCAGTGGAGCCTAGCTTAACCTAGCTACTGTATGTGGCTGCCTAGCACCTTATTAACAACAGATCCATGACAGCGTGGAGAGGAGAGCCTCCCACCCCACCATGGTAAAATCCTCACCCACCAAGCCTCCATGGTTAAGGCCTTGGCTGGCCTTCATTAAAGCAGCAGAGAAAAAGGCTGAGGCGGTGGCGTCAGCGTCAAGCCCCTGTCATGGTATTTGATGAATCCGCCCGGGAGACTCGATCCGCGCCTGATCAATTAATATAAACAAGGAGCACTGATTTATCAAACCGGACCCAAAAAGGTCGTCTGAAGTGTCAGAAATCCATTCTATTGACGGGAAGGAGAACCCACCCGAATTACAGCAAGAGCCTATGGGATCAGCAGACCTTTTCAAAGCCCTTATAAATCACTGAGGAAAACAAGTGGGGCCTTCCGTGTCTGTCTGTGTGATCAGAGCAGATCCTGTAGTGACGGCTTTACTGCGCAGTACTGCAAAACAGCAAGAGAGATGAATGGGAAACTCTCTGCACCTGGACAGATCAATCCACACACCGTTTCAAGAGGAAGACGTAGCAAAAATAAAGTCCAACAAATAAAAAAGGGAGATAAAGTTTCAACTTTGTCCATTGGTTCAAAATCTACCAGGACCGGACTACCCTTGGCTACCCTGTATGCAGCTGAGCTGTCAAATTGGCATGCCTAAGCTTTAACAACTCAGGTGTACACTCCTACCGACTGCTTTGGTGCTTTGGGAGACAACATCGCAAAGAAAAGTATCTCTTCAGCCTGAACCACATGATGCATGGCCTTGTGAGAAAGCTACAATGTCTACTGTAGCTAGAGAGGAGTTAGTATATACTGCTTGTATATGGATCAACAATCTCCTGCAACACATATTTACCCGGTATGTCAACCTTGGTTAAGAGAATGTTTGCAGCTTCCAGTGATTCCTACAAAATGACAAGCCTAGGGAGTCAGAATGCCCATGATACCATCTTGCAAATGTAATAAATCAAAGAGTGCCATCATCAGACACACAAAGATGTATAACGGATGCATTTCATAACGATACCATCCACCCCTTCAAAGGAAAAGAAACATCGAACCGCATGCGCCTTCTTGTCTTCAGGAAATTAGTGGAGGAGACCAGCCTCTCTCACTCCCTCTCTTTCTCTTGTTCTACCTCTGATCTCTCCCTCCATCTCTTTCCTCGTCTCTATCACACCACACCAGTCAATGGAAATCTCCTCAGCAGTGCACTTCCACCCTTTACAGAGCCCCACACGGAACACCAAATCGCACTATTAGGCTCATGTCGCTGTAAATTCTAAAGCAATTGTCGCCACGGCACAAGCTTCTTGTTCTCAGTGTGAGGAGGTTGGAGGGATGGAGCCAGTGGAGGAGGAAGAAGAAGAGAGAGTTTCCTCTGGCCAGACGGAGGCAGACGGGTGTATCTGTCAGGTAGAGCTAGCCCAATGGGCCCTGGCCGAAAG
This sequence comes from Oncorhynchus masou masou, assembly GCF_036934945.1. NCBI lineage: Eukaryota > Metazoa > Chordata > Actinopteri > Salmoniformes > Salmonidae > Oncorhynchus > Oncorhynchus masou. Next base: position 23,824,457 of record NC_088232.1, read on the forward strand.
TATTACACTATAAAGGGAAAAGGGTGCTATTTGGAACGGCAGGATGGGCCGGCAGGCATTTCATTGCTGTTCATTAAGCAAAATGTACGGCTGTCCAGCATACAGGGCTTACCAGAGAGACACCGATGGGCCCAGAGGCTTAAGACCCACAGCCTCACTAGTCTCACTAAGGCCTGGTGTAACCTTGGAGCAAAGCTCACACAGCAGCTCATAGCCACACAGTACAGAACAGCTCTGCCTCTCATGTTCAACCTGGCTATACGTTTTTAATGTGTGGCTAGTGAGATATACAGTGTCTTCGGAAAGTATTCAGACCCCTTGACTTTTTCCACATTTTGTTACATTACAGCCTTATTCTAAAATTGATTAAATATAACATTTTCCTCATCAATCTACACCATAATGACAAAGCAAAAACATTTTTGCAAATGTATTAAAAATACAACACTGAAATACCTTATTTACATAAGTATTCAGACCCTTTGCTTATGAGGCTCAGGTGCATCCTGTTTCCTACAACTTGATTGAAGTCCACCTGTGGTAAATTCAATTGATTGGATCTGATTTGGCACACACCTGTCTATATAAGGTCCCACAGTTGACGGTGCAAGTCCGAGCAAACACAAGCCATGAGGTCGGAGGAATTTCAACTGTCCTGTCTGCGGCTATGGAACCCTGACCTGTTCACCGGACGTGCTACCTGTCCCTGCTGTTTTCAACTCCCTAGAGACAGCAGGAGCGGTAGAGATACTCTGAATGATCGGCTATGAAAAGTCAACTGACATTTACTCCTGAGGTACTGACCTGTTGCACCCTCGACAACCACTGTGATTATTATTATTTGACCCTGCTGGTCATCTATGGACATTTGAACATTTTGGCCATGTTCTGTTTTAATCTCCACCCGGCACAGCCAGAAGAGGACTGGCCACCCCTCATAGCCTGGTTCCTCTCTAGGTTTCTTCCTAGGTTCTGGCCTTTCTAGGGAGTTTTTCCGAGCCACTGTGCTTCTATACCTGCATTGCTTGCTGTTTGGGGTTTTAGGCTGTGTTTCTGTACAGCACTTTGTGACATCAGCTGATGTAAGAAGGGCTTTATAAACAAATTTGATTTGAATTGTCCTTAGAGCTCTGAGACAGGATTTTGTCGAGGCACAGATTTAGGGGGTGGAAGGGTACCAACAAATGTCTGCAGCACTGAAGGTCCCCTAGAACACAGTGGCCTCCATCATTCCTAAAATGGAAGAAGTTTGGAACCACCAAGACTAGGAAGAGCGGCCAGGAGAAGGGCCTTGGTCAAGGAGGTGACCAAGAACCTGGAGCTCTAGAGTTCCTCTGTGGAGATGGGAGAAACTTATAGAAGGACACCCATCTCTGCAGCACTCCACCAATCAGGCTTTAATGGTAGAGTGGCCGGACGGAAGTCACTCCTCAGTTAAAAGGACATGACAGCCACTTGGAGTTTGCCAAAAGGCACCTAAAGACTCTCAGACAATGAGAAAGGAAACCAAGATTGAGCTATTTGGCCTGAATGCCAAGCGTCAAGTCTGTCAGCAACCTTGGCACCATCCCTACGGTGAAGCATGGTGGTGGCAGCATCATGCTGTGAGGATGTTTTTCAGCGGCAGGGACTGGGTGACTAGTCAGGATCAAGGCAAAGATGAACGGAGCAAAGTACAGAGAGATCCTTGATGAAAACCTGCTCCAGAGCTCTCAGGACAGACTGGCCGAAGGGTCACCTTCCAACAGGACAATGACCCTAAGCATACAGCTAAGACAACACGGAAGTGGCTTCAGGACAAGTCTCTGAGTGTCCTTGAGTGGCCCAGCCGGAGCCCAGACCTGAAAATAGCTGTGCAGCAACACTCCCCATCCAACCTGACAGAGCTTGAGAGGATCTTTAGAAAAGAATGGGAGAAACTCACCAAATACAGTTGTGCCAAGGTTGTAGTGTCATACCCAAGAAGACTTGAGGCTGTAAACGCTGCCAGAGGTGCTTCAACAAAGTACTAAGTAAAGGTTCTGAATAGTTATGTAAATGTCATATTGTCATTATGGCATATTGTGTGTAGCTTGTGTGTAGCAATTTTAGAATAAGGCTGTAACATAACAAAATGTGGAAAAAGTCAAGGGGTCTGAATACTTTCCGAAGGCACTGTAGGGGATAGATATGGAAAGATATAGAAGGAGAGGTAACAGGAGAGGGTGCTTCTGGATATAACGACATATTGATGGTTTGTCCTCTTTTCCAGATCTCTTTGTCCTCTTCAAATCACCCCAATGTCACTCCAACCACCCATTTTACAGTGACAGCTTCTTTACAGTGCATGTTTTTATTTCACTGACATCAGCAACAGAGCGAGTGCACGTGATTGGACGGAATGAGACAGCCTCTCTTGTTTGATTCAATAAAAACATGGCGCTGCTCAGTAAAGACATCTTCAAAACCATCCTCTGATGTGTAATAGAGATTCTAAGCAACTACGCATCCGTCGGAAGTTGGAAATTTCATGCCTCGTTCATAACAACAAGATTACACTTTGGAGTGCTTGCTTTTGACTCTCAGTCATGCAAACACTTTTCATTATTAGCTCTGATATAAATTGAGGCTGTCTTGTGCTGAATTTAATCTCCTTGGTGAAAAAACAGAGATCAACATAAGACATTTCAGTTAAGGTTGAAATTAAGTGTTTATGTAAAACTATATGAAATATTGTTTCCGCCCTCTACAAACATATTCTTCAATGCTGCCCCTGCGCAGTTGCCTTCCTATCCAGTTTTAGGTCCAGTTTTAGGTCTAGATTTAGATCCAAAATGTAGTGGTGTAGCTAACTACTGAAACTACACACTACTAAACTTTTTACATTTTTTAAAATGGGTGAAATAGGCAATACTTTCCTTTCTTTTTCAAAATTAGACCTGTCTTATTCTCACTCAAAACATAATTTTTATGCTTAAAATACTAAATGACACATTCTGTTAATTAACATATGACCCCAAAGTGAACTGTTCTTGCAATTTGCTGTCTATGACATTTCAGATTTACATATGATAGTTTTTCACAAAGTAGTTTGTAGTGAGCTACTTTTTCAAAGTAACTTTAGTTAAGTAAACTATATACTGTATATCTTAAGGATAGCTTTAGTGTAAGTTAACTTCTTCCAGTGTGAAGTAATTGGTAGCTTGATACTATATTTTCCGAGTAACTTCCACAACACTGCCACTGATAAAACATTGAATGTGACATTTAACACAATAAAGTAATGAATTAACCGAGGAAATATATCTGTTTTTATCTCTAATTATTGATTGATTGCATATAACTTCATTACAATTATAATGCATTAACCCACATTATGTAACAAGCTTATGTACATATTATATGAGCTACGGAGATAAACTAGCTAGCTAAAATTCATCTCTGTGAGATTGTGTGCCAATCTTCTGCCAATGTCCAGCCATCGTGGCTTAATGTACCTTGCCTTGAACATTGCTGTTTTACTTCATCTATAGTGACAGATCCCGACATTCCAGGCGTGTGTACCAAATGGCACGGTATTCCCTATACAGTGCACTCCTTTTGACCAGAGCCTTATGGGCCCTGGTCAAAAGTAGTGCATTTGAAAGAGAATAGGGTCCCATTGGGGACGCACCTCAGGGGTAAGTCGAGCGCTTGGCATTAGTTATTGCATCATAAAAACTCCTGTGTCTGTCTGTGTTCCTTGGCCAGCTGTCAAGCCAGCCTCTGCTCGGTGCCAGTTGTGTGCGTAGATGCAGAGAATTTTATATTCCAAATAGTCAGGCAGTTGTCTCTAGGCACTTACCTTCCACACAAGCCTAAATATGTGTCAAAAGCCCAATAACCTTTCAAGTCTAACAACATGATATTACCATCAGCGAGATGCTAAACTTTCCTACAGTCAGTTTCCCACAGTCGGTCAGGTGAGGGAGAGAGTTACAGCTACGCAGCTGTGCGGATGTGTATCAGACCTGGGTTCAAGTAATATTGGTTTACTTTCAAATACTTTCAAATACGCCCATCTGGTACTCCAGGCAGGCCCAATCAATCAAATTCTCAAAGATAACAAACCATATTTGAACCCAGGTCTGGAAGCACTAACTGTACAACTAACTACTGTGGATAAGTACTGATCTACCAAACTGTTCCTGAGAATACATAGGTTACTGCAACAGGGTGAAGGTGGCTGAAAAGCCCAAACACCCTCCAGCTCCTCTGGAGTGTTCAAAATCACCAAACATTTTGTCTGACTAGCGCCACGGCAACAACGGATGAGCTTTACTCTACCAGTTCAGTTTACACAGCCAACATTACGGAGCAGATAAAACAAGACGTTTAATTGCGTGTTTATTGCGTGTATTAACACTAATAACTATTTCCCCACTAATTCTTTATGCGAGAGATTGAATTTGTTTGGGCTGCTAATAGTCTAGTTTCAGATCCTCCAGGTATAGAATGATGACAATAGACAGATAGGTTCCCATTCATTCACCAGACAGACTGGGGGGTTTTTGAAGTGAAGCGCGCTACAGCTAACTGCTCCCTCCTTCAGGTAGGTAGGCTGTCGGCCATTTTCACCAGCACAACTTTTGACAGGTTCCTGTGGGAGCCGGTGGGTACAAGGGGCTGCTGGGAGGAGGAGTGTGATTAATGCTACTGAAGATAATATTATTGGCACAGCTGGCTAAGTCTGACAAGGAATTCCTCACTCCGCTCCCTCTGTCACGACCACATAATTTTCTTCCCTGGCACTTTGCTTCCATTTTTTGGGTGACAGAAGATTTGCACAGGACAAACTAACTTGTCACCAAAGGACAAGCCAGCCAGCTGTTAAGGTATTGGGAACATGACAGATCGCTATGTTTTACCTCCCATGAATTCACTTATTAGAGGTAGACCCAAATCACCTGTCACTGTCAAATCAGTTGTCACAACTAGGTAGACGTGTCAAGTTTCCCCCTCCATCATCAACCCCGCCCCCCTCCCCATAGACACTCAAACACCTACCCACATACAGCTTCATCCCTCTTGCCTGCTGTTAATACAATACATGCAAATCACACAGATGGGACCTGAGGCTAGGCAGTCAAACTGAATACCCCTCCCACATAGCATAAACAACAACACAATGTAATGGACATTTAAACCTCTGACGACAACAGGGTGGAACGTCTGGCATAAACCGTAGGGTGAAAGCTTTGAACAAATACATTGACTTCAGCACAAACTATAGAAACTTGAGCCTGTTTATTTACAAATTCCACAGACTCCAATGCTTCTATAATACATACTCATAGAGGTAAATACAAGCATTGCTGTTTGACAGAGCATATGTTTATTGTTTCATCCGTCTCCAGCGGGAGACGGGCGGCTGGCGATGTAAATGGTAGCTTGTGTTATAAAGCACAGAATGCTTTCCCCTGTTCCAGGTGAAATAATCAAGTGCTAGCTGGAGAGACGGATGGCGAATTTGCCACTCAGAGGCAGGGAAGCATGAAAAACATGTATAATGTGTGACTGCTGTTGTTGTGTAGCCGCATTCAATCCCGATTAGAGCCAGGGAGGAGAAGGAGGAAAACGGGCTAGAGGAAGGAGAAGGGAGTCGGCATAGTAGTGTTAAGGTTAGTCTGTGGAATACTAAAAACTGAAACAGTGGAAGGACAAAGAGTTAACCCCTTCTATTTGTGACCATGTTTGTGTCCCAAATGGCACCCTATTTCCCTATACAGTACAGTACTTTTGACCGCAGCCTTATGGCTATGTAGGATTATTTTCAGCATCGGCGGCAAAGTTAGCGTGGTGTGGCCAATTTTTTTAAGCAATCCTCTTTGCCGCAGAGACAACATTTTGCTGTTTTAAAGCTAATTTCCTACACACAAAAAAAATTAGGGTTCCTCAAGGGTTCTTTGGGAATGGTTGTTTTTGATGGTTGTTTATGACTCAAAGAACCCTTTAAGCTCTTCAATGGTTCTTTACAGTTCACAAAAGGGTTCTCTCGGTCTTTTAGTGTTAATTAAAATGTCAGGGAGGCGGCACATTCAAATATTTTAGGGTGTGGTTTGCACACAGCTCTTTTTGTGCAACAGTGAGTGAGTGTGTCATTCCAGTTTATCTAATGTTTTGTGTTATGCCATCAGATATTCGATATGTCAACGGCCAGCGTCTTGTGAAAGACTCATGTATGGCCTTGTGTCAATTGAGAACAGTTGACTAGTCACCAATCAGGCCTTTATGGTAGAGTGGCCAGACAGAAGCCACTCCTCAGTAAAAGGCATGACAGCCCACTTGGAGTTTGCCAAAGATGATCTTATTTAAAAATATATAGTTCCAATATGTTTTCTACATACTTTATATCTAATAGTTCACAATGAAAACATTTGAACCAAAAACGATATAGCAATAAGCATGGATGTTGTTCCTACTGTAGGGTTCTGCTGGTCTGTCAGGAAGATTAAACAAGGGAATAATTGGTCTGATGTGTTTTTGACGAGGGGGGTTAAGAGCCTTGACCACATGACAGAGTCCATGGGCTTGGCCTCTGTGTCTGTCTAGTAGCTCCATCAGGCCAGGGCCACCCTCTGCACCCCATAGCCTGATTCCCACACCACAGCCAATCACCAGCCAGCCTCCCATCTGCTGTCACAAAGCTGTCACAGCAGGCACGCACACAGATTTGTAGAGGACACATGACTCAGGACACTGACATGTGAGAGTGAGAGACAGCGAAAAAGAAAGAGAGAGAGAGAGACAGAGAGAGAGAGAGAGACAGAGAGAGAGAGAGAGAGAGAGAGAGGTTATAGTCAAGGCAGTAGCAGTGGAGGCTTCCTCCACTATCTCCAAACCCAAAGTACATTGTAATACAAATCTTTATTTGGTCTTGAGATGTTGACAGGTCAATTGAACAAAATGAGTTGAGTTTATGATGCAGTTGTCAGAGGCGGTTAGGCAGAGAGTCTGTTTATCAGGCCGCTCTCTGCGAGATATTCCAACAATCTTTCTTGCAAACCGAAGCACCTCGAGGTTAATTACTTTACCAATTTGAGTAAATGGCATGCCATATTCCCATCTGTCTCCATTAGCTCCCCACTATTTCTCCATTTACGATGACTAAGGTCAAGGGTCAAGGCACTGGGTGCAAAAGGGATGTAATAAAGCATGAGATTTTATGTTTACACAAATGTGGGAGCCACGGCATAAATAACAGACATGTATCTTTCAAAATGCTGCTGAGAGCCCTCATAATTACATTTGGACTTAAAAAGCCGTTTTAGTGTGGCCTTCTAGTGCTGCTCATTCATATTCTGTATGTGATGCTAAAGACTAATATTATCCAAATGTACAGGACTAAATATATCACCACTTTATTCTTGTCATAGCCTGTAAAGAAACATAAACATAACAGTTGCCATTTTGATATTCTACCGTCTACTGCATTGATAATTCTTCTATGACTTCTATGACGATCTCTGACATCTCCACTGTAATTACAATACTTTAGTTTTACACAGATACACACCATAATATAGACCTAAAAAAACTGTCAAATAACTAGATGGTATATGGATAGAAAAAGAGCAGCTTAAAAAAAAAACCATTACACAATCAATATTAATTCCAAATCTGAGGGGCTTCATCATCATTTCTTGCCAAGAAAGCCAGCATGTATTCAGAAAGAAGAGCCGAGGTACAGTACCGTGTGTAAACGGTGACTCATTACAGAATCTCTGGATTTCCTAGATGAAAAGATGCATATCAACACTCCCAGGACAACACGGTGTTTTGGCACCGTGTTCGGTGGTCTTCAGGGGGCACGGTGAGGGGATGTTAGGGCAATTCATTTAACAGCAGTGTAAATGTGGTCTCCCGTTCTGCCCCTCTCGGATTATTGGGCGGGCGGTGAGTGACTGGGGCCAGTCCCAGAGGATCCATATATTCGGAGGTTAAAGATGACCTTGCCAAGTAGCCAAGTACACTAAACCTGATAACTTTCTCTATTTATGCCTCCTACTGTCTCAGCTATCTCTCTATCTATCATTTTCAAAACCAGGCATAAAGAAGAAGATGTGATTTTATTTGTAGTGGAAATACTATCAAGGCAATAAAAAATAAAAAATTAGATTCACATTGTCCCAGATTTTGGAGGTTGTTCTTTTATACCATCCAGATGGGTTGTTAGTTTTTTCTCTTGAACTTGTCTCATTTCAGCCCTGCTCTAATGTCTTTAGGATGTGTGGGGATAGGTGTGTGTGTGTGTATGTGTGCGTGTGCATGTGTGTGTGTGTGTGTGTGTGTGTGTGTGTGTGCATGTGTGATGGTGCTGCTGCCATCAGTGTGTAAACAACAAAGTAGCTGTCATTTAATCAAGACTCAACAGAGAAGTATGTGAAGTATGCTACCGACTCGAGGTGGGACTCCCCGCTCTGTGTTCAAGGACTTCTGCATTGTTCTTTTTGCCCTTTTCCAGCGCAGAACCTAACTTTAACATCAACAACTCTGTCAGAGTTGAAATAGAAAGTATAAATTCTAAAGAATCCACTGCCTTCCTTTGTTCAGTCTCCTTAGAGTGGGCTTTTGGTTTTTAAATAAAATAGTATTTTCATCCCAGATATAGCAGTATAGTGAACAAGGATCAAACTAGACTGAAAACATTTCTCCTTTCAAGTTTGACTTCTGATTTGAACATTTTCCCTCAGGGTGTTAGTCGGTCAGGACAAAATGTACTGTAATTCATAATAATAATAGTCTGTCTGATTTCAAACATGTCACATTGAGGCTAATAGCGTGTGCATTGTGAAACAATAACCACGGTGAGTCCCAACACAATGCACGGGGGCCGTCAAATAAAGTGGAGTACTGTATCTGAAATGATTGTTTGTTTTCAATTTAAGATCATCCAGATTCCCCTTTTGGAGAAGAACAAGTTGATTACTTATGCCGACAAGCCTGTGTTGTTTCCTCACCAAGGAAGACAAGCCATTAGTCTTCTCTGACAAGCCAGGAACCTACCACTGCATGGAGCAGACTGCAAAGTAATGCATTGCAGGGAAAGATAAGAAAATAAAATCATCCTTAATTTCTCCTCCTGCCTTTGTGTAAACTCGTCTTTTTTTCACTCCGGTGGTTCTGACACGCTTGCTGCTGATTTCGCCTCGCTAAGTCCCATGAAAGATGAGCCAGAGACACCGTCTGAATAAGAGCGTGGTATGAAATATGATCAACAAGTACCATAGCTTTCTAACGTATATTTACTAAGATGTGCAGGCACACTCTGAAGGCTATACCATACCACTGAGATGCAGCAGGACCGGTTACAACCAAGGCTGGAATTTAATAGTCACAATGATGACATTTTCAGCAATACGATTTAAGTCTGGTTGCCTACTAACAGGTATACACTGAAATAACTCCACTGATAAAGCTTTCATAAAGCTGAGGGCTAGTGGTTCGAGTGTTGGGCTAGCAACCGGAAAGGTTGAGCTGATGAGGTAAAAAGCTGTCGTTCTGCCCCTGAACAAGGCAGTTAACCCACTGCTCCCTGGTAGGCTGTCATTGTAAATAAGAATTTGTCCTTAACTGACTTGCCTGGTTAAATAAATAACAATAAAATGGTTTACGCAGTCATGAAACGGGAGAGCAGGAGCTGAGAAACATCCTACCCACCTTCAGTTCATTTGAAATCAACTTAGAGAGGAACAAAGCTCAAGAGAGCATAAATTCATGTTTTGGTACTGGGAATCATATAGTTGTAGCTAGGTAATGGACTGTTTGCATTCAGGGGCAGGAATGCAATTACTTAGCAACTCATTAAGGTGGCAAATTTGTTAATGCACTGCTAAACATGCTCTAACGAACTGCCGATTTATGTTCATCTCAATACAGCTGTTTCCTGTGCTGGACAGGACGGATGGATGGAATTGGGATTGGGGAGGTGAGAGAAAAGTCCAGATCATGAATTTTGTATGGATGATGGAGTGTGAACGACCTACCCCGAGATATTTGAGTCTGTGTGTGCGAGAGTGTGTGTATAGGAATGTGTGTGTGTGTGTGTGTTTCTCTGCTTGAGAGAAAGAGAGTGAGAGAGAGAAAGAGAGATAGAGTGTGTGTGTATGGGTGTGTGCGCGAGCGCAGGCGTGAAGCAGTGTGTGTGTGTATCTCTCTCTCTCTTCCCATCTCCCTCCCAGTAATCCTTGGTGGTTTCTCTATCCCCATCTCCCCATCTGGGCTGTGGGCTGACAGGGAGGGCCTGACTGATGGGACTGATTAGTGGCTTTAGCATGGTCTGTCTGGCACACCGAGCATAGCATGCCCTGCTCCCTGCTCTGCCTCCCCGCTCCATAGAGACTTTTATTACCCATCTGCCAACCAGTAGTCCCCACGCTCAAATCATATCTTAACCAAGTGCCTCGCTATGGTGTGAACGGCTACGGTGAGGACGGAGTTACGTGGAGATGGGCACACAAAGGAACGATTCTGAACCATTCCAGAATGTTCGACACACAATAGTCTAGAACATTTACATTTCACTCATTTAGAGACGCTCTAATCCAGAAGCCTTGTACATCGATTTCAAATTAGTCAATGAAAAAGTAAATTCCCTGTTCTTAAGGAGAAAACGATGTAGCCTAGTGCACTCCGGTATCCGTGGTGATGGGTTTTAGAGGCATACATAGTGGTGATCCATACCAACCTAAAGGGGAGTGTACTGGTGCCTTCAAACAAGAATAAGAAACAACATTTAAAGAAATTAGAGCGTTATTGCGGCCGCAAGAGCTCTGCTCTGTCTTATTCTCTTAATGAAGGAATCCCTGTTCATGTCTCATTTAGCCGATACTTAATGGTGGTGTCAAAGCAGATTGCAGGGTTCCACAGCAACTCTGCGTATCAACTTTTACTAAATGCATGTTATTGTAACGAGTAAGACAAACAGACAGATTTCAGCTACAATTACAGCTGTTCTCAGCTGAGTAAATGTGTGTGTGTGTGCGTGTGTGTAAACGCGAAACGTGTGTAAGACTGGTTGTTTGGGAATCTTTGTTTCCACGGTGCAGCGGGTCATTACAAAACGGACTTTAAGAAAGACATCTTTTTTTTTCTTCTTCTTCTTTTTTTAAATTTACAGAATGTTGTTTAAAAGGTGATGACGCATGACCGTAAGTGGCATATATTAAATATTATTGTGTGATACGTATTTACGACCGGACATTTCAACAGGACACTTTCTTCTCTTGGTTATATATAAAGGGACATTATATTGCAGTATTAATGGTGAGAAAGGACAATTGATATTATTCATAGCTTTAATAGTTCTGTAATAATCAAGCATCCTATACAGGTCCAGACACTTCAAGCTGGGGTGGTATCTGTTCGTGTTATGACGTTTCATACTAAATGGGAACACACTTAATAATACCACTATGTCTGAAAATGGTACAGTGTAGGGGATGCCTAGTTAACCACAGCATCTGGACCCTGGTTCCTGGTTCTGCAGAACAGTAAAAGACATGCTGGCAGATGGGCTATCTAACATCAGCAGCTATGTGCTCTCTGGGATTCTGGGAACACAGGGGGGGGGGGGGGCATACATCTGGGGAGGCCAGGGGAGGTAGGAGGAGTGGAGATACATCTGGGGGAGGATGAGGAGGAGAGACACACAACTGATGGAGAAGGGGGGAGGAGGGGGTGAGAGGAGCGAGAGACAACTGGGGAAGGCAGGGGGAGGAGGGGTGAGAGGAGCGAGAGACAACTGGGGAAGGCAGGGGGAGGAGGGGGTGAGAGGAGCGAGAGACAACTGGGGAAGGCAGGGGGAGGAGGGGGTGAGAGGAGCGAGAGACAACTGGGGAAGGCAGGGGGGAGGAGGGGGTGAGAGGAGCGGGTGAGAGGAGCGAGAGACAACTGGGGAAGGCAGGGGGAGGAGGGGGTGAGAGGAGCGAGAGACAACTGGGGAAGGCAGGGGGAGGAGGGGGTGAGAGGAGCGAGAGACAACTGGGGAAGGCAGGGGGAGGAGGGGGTGAGAGGAGCGGGTGAGAGGAGCGAGAGACAACTGGGGAAGGCAGGGGGGAGGAGGGGGTGAGAGGAGCGAGAGACAACTGGGGAAGGCAGGGGGGAGGAGGGGGTGAGAGGAGCGAGAGACAACTGGGGAAGGCAGGGGGGAGGAGGGGGTGAGAGGATTGAGAGACAACTGGGGAAGGCAGGGGGGAGGAGGGGGTGAGAGGAGCGAGAGACAACTGGGGAAGGCAGGGGGAGGAGGGGGTGAGAGGAGCGAGAGACAACTGGGGAAGGCAGGGGGAGGAGGGGGTGAGAGGAGCGAGAGACAACTGGGGAAGGCAGGGGGGAGGAGGGGGTGAGAGGAGCGAGAGACAACTGGGGAAGGCAGGGGGGAGGAGGGGGAGACCACCGTTTGTGAGGAGGTATTCCATAGGAAGGAGGTTAGATAGCTAGATGCAACATGTACACAGCAGATCTCCACCACTGTCTTCAGCCTCAGCCAAGCCTGGGTTTACAGGCTTCTTTAATGGTTTCTTAATGTATATTCAGCAGGCTGAGAAAAAGGCTGTTATGTTGCTGCACTTGCTCCAGGAGCTAGTTAAATGATTCAGTGGGAAACTACGGCTTTCATTTAGGTTTGTGCCCTCCAGTCTGTTTATACTGGTCGATACACTTGTCTGAAGAATATAATGGATTAGCACATCATTCAACAAACCAGAACCCAGGCAGACTGGGGGCCACAGAGAGAGAAAAGTAAATTACAGTTAGCAGCCAAGGTAGGCCATGCCGTGAGCAAGGAAACATCATATCAGCTCGCAACTCCTATTCCGCCATGCCGCCAAGCGACCCAGAATAAAAAAGAAAAAAAAGATTGGAATGCAAAAAAAAAAAAATATCTTGTTTCGATGAAATAAAACAATTTAATAAAATAAAACAAAACAATCACTCCTGGATGCAGGCAATCTCTCTCTGCCAGGGTTGTCTCCTCCTGTGTGATACAAAGAGGATCTAGGGATGCAAAGGCCACATGCATCCACCCATCAACGAAAAGAACAACTCAAATAGAATAACTTTTGCTACAGAATGAGATTACTTAAGAGTGATAAAGCCATCGGATTGTTCCAGAATGACATTCAATTTACTATCTAGTTTCAGGACATGCACGTCGTATACTATGGGCGAATAGGAAATCCAACCCCCCCACCCCCACCCTCGCGTTTTATTTGCTCCTGCGTTTCCTATAGGAATCAAATGAAAAACATGAGTTGGCTCTGTATAGCCCAACTCTCAATGTGTTTCATTAAAAGAGTATTGATCCAACGTCATGCTGCTTGCTGCTCTGAAATGCCATGATAATCAGAAGAGTTAATACAGCTATCCATTCTCATTGGAGAGAAAAGGTCGGACTCCTACAGCCTGGCATTTATTTTTCCGACTTGGAAAATGAAACTGTAGAGGGTTTGAACTTGAATTAAAGCATGTTCAAAACCTCAGGTGAATAAGGCAGGCTTATAGTTGTCTTATACAAATCTTTATTCCAGAGAAATCAGCTCCAGGACGACCAGAGGGATCAGTCTGACCCTCCTCTGGAGCTGCAGAAAAGCCCAGTCCATCAAACCAATCATTTCCCCCATATATCCTGTACTGTATACACAGTGTGGAATGTACTGTATAGGCAAGGCTACATATGGGGGAACTACCTGATATATCTCAATGGGAACGAAGCAAAACAAAATGACCAATGAAGATCAACGTAGTTTACATGTAGGTTAGGTAATACACAGATTGAACGGGTAGCATAGCCTACTACATACTATAACATGTGATATAAATCATTCTCTTTCAATTTTCCTTAAAAATATTTTCAAGAGAGCAACATGAAAAGTACACAAACATACAAAGTATTCTACCCAGAGGTGAGACCGAGATGATTTACTTTGGAGGTAGTTTTGTTATTACGATATTGCCTCATCACTGCAACTCCCCAACGGGCTCAGGAGGCAAAGGTCGAGTCATGCATCCTCCGAAACATGACCCGTCAAACTGCGCTTCATATAACCCACATGCTTAACACAGAAGCAAGCTGCACCAACGTGTCAGAGGAAACACCGTTCAACTGACGACTGAAGTCAGCTTACAGGTGTCCAGCCCGCCACAAGGAGTCGCGATAAGCCAAGTAAAGCCCCCCAGCCAAACCCAGACAACACCGGGCCAATTGTGCACCCACCTATGGGACTCGCGGTCACGGCCGGTAATGACACTGGGATCGAACCCCAGGCTGTAGTGATGCCACCATGCTGCGATGCAGTGCCTTAGACCACTCTGGAGACCGTTTTTCTATAGTATCTTAACTGTTACAAAACTAACGCTCAGTGCCACACGACTGCTAACTATTCATCAAGGTGTCGCCCGCCATTCTATTTGAAGATCGTCAAGAACTTGTTGACTGAATAACCAATGTAGTAACAGTGAAAAAGGTTCATTTAATCATCTCAGATTCCAAATTCCTACTTTGAGTGGTGGGTCACATTGTATTGGACGTCCAACGTTGGAGGACAAGTCAAGGAGAAATGACTAAAGCATTACTTTAGCCATCTGCTCTGAAATATGGGCTGCTTCTGGTCCACTAGACCAGACCGTGATGCTTGCCACATCCACTACTGACGAGCCTCCAACAGCAACAACAACAGAGAGTAGTCACCACCATAAGCATAAGAGAGTTGCCAGCGGGACATAACACTTCCTATGAACACCCTATTCATAATGCCTTGTAAGCAAATGTATAACGCCGTACAAGCAAAGTGTTACCTAACAGGCTAGCATCAGACAGGCTATCACCAGACAGGCTAGCATCAGACAGGCTAGCATCAGACAGGCTAGCATCAGACAGGCTATCACCAGACAGGCTAGCATCAGACAGGCTAGCATCAGACAGGCTATCACCAGACAGGCTAGCATCAGACAGGCTATCACCAGACAGGCTAGCATCAGACAGGCTAGCACCAGACAGGCTATCACCAGACAGGCTAGCATCAGACAGGCTAGCATCAGACAGGCTATCACCAGACAGGCTAGCATCAGACAGGCTAGCATCAGACAGGCTATCACCAGACAGGCTAGCATCAGACAGGCTATCACCAGACAGGCTAGCATCAGACAGGCTAGCATCAGACAGGCTATCACCAGACAGGCTAGCATCAGACAGGCTAGCATCAGACAGGCTAGCACCAGACAGGCTAGCATCAGACAGGCTAGCACCAGACAGGCTAGCATCAGACAGGCTAACACCAGACAGGCTAGCATCAGACAGGCTAGCACCAGACAGGCTAGCATCAGACAGGCTAACACCAGACAGGCTAGCATCAGACAGGCTAACACCAGACAGGCTAGCACCAGATGACAGATTTCCATCTAGTGATTCAATAGCTGATGTTGACTTGTTCTATTTCTCCAGAGTACTGCATATGGTGAATAACATAGTCTGGCTCGAACACTAGCCCATCATTCATCATAGTAATCTCCTATCAGCACGGTGTCTGCTGTGGGGGCTAAACGTTGGGAGAATTCTCCTCTCTTCTGTTCTACGGTGGAGGAAACGAACCCCAGCAGTGGTCACATCCAGTTAGAGTGACATTGTGGAGCCAGCTGCTTAGGCCTTCCAAAATGACACCTATTTGCACTTAAATGAGGGGATTTAAGTGCTGCTACACCATTACCACTTTGTCATATGTGATTTCATGTCTTTATCCAGCATTATGGAGGATGGAATGAGCTGTCCTTCGAGGAGTGAGGAATGTTCTGCTCTGCTCTGCTCCTCTCACTCGATATTCTAGATAGAGCCTTTCATAGTTGTTTTTCTCCTCCTCCATTGGGGGATTTTGCCGACATGCATCATACCGCAGCTCGGCTGTCTCCGAGGGTTAGGGGTAAAAAATGGACATGGCAATCATTACGCTGGTGAAGGACATCTGTTTCCCCCTTAAATTGTTGTCCTGATGGGGGGTCCAGGTCCAGGGATGTAGTAATGGGAAGAGAAAAAACTAGATAGGATATGGTGCTGTTGGTTGGTTGGTATGGCTAGAAGGGTAATGCACCATTAGAATCCTCTTACAAGGGGTTTAAAGTGAATTGAATCTGCAGAAAATGCATTTACGTACAATCATCTCCAACCAGATAACATTCACAGTCTAGTCTTGCATAGTACTGACTCTCATCTGTTAGCATTTTCTCTTTGCTTCGAACTTGTAAAAGTCAAAGTACATGGAGGACATGTACGGAGTAGTGTTGTGTGGTGGATGATGTAGCTTGGCTGCCTGTCCATTCACCTGCATTAAGCCTGATGAATAGACTAGGATTTATATCCCTGTATGGTTCACAGGCAAATACCGGCCTCAGCATCCCTCTTTCTCTCTCTCTCTCTCTCTTTCTCTCTCTCTCTCTCGTTCTCTTTCTCTTTGTCATTCTCTCTCTTTCTCTCAGCATCTCTCTCATCGCTCTCTCCCTTTCCCTCACCCCTCTCTCTATCTCAATTTCTCTCTCTCTCTCTCTCTCTTAATATATTCATATGAAAATAGAGCCCAAGGATGAACCAGAGATATCAGCAGCCAGTGAACCTAAAAAACAAAGCTGCCATGTTGAGAACAGATGAGCGCCAGTCCCCTTCTTCACCTCCTCCTCCTTCCCTGTTTATTTTAAAGGTTTATCTGGCCCAGGCTGTTTCAGAGCGAGCGAGAGGGGACAACTCTGTCAGTCTTCCTTCCACCTTAACTCTCTCTCTCTCCATATTGATTCATTAGTAATTATCTACTATCGCCTAGCCACAAGGTCTCTTGTGCTACATTGCAGGTGTTTGCCACGATAATGAATGTATGAAGTTATCATCCTCGTGCACAAAGTGGCGGTGACATTTAGGAAAATCCTCTAAGCAAATTTCCATTCCGTTATCTCTGTACAGTCGTGTGACAGAGGTAGCTGCACTAAGAGGCATCATTAAGACACAATAATTAGCCCTCATTTATAAAGCGCATGTAAATAAATCCAGATAATTATTGTCATATTATTCATGGAGAATAAACTATATGTGCATTTGGGACAACAATTAGGACTGTGTGTACTGTGTCCACATATTCTCTCTTGGCTGTGACAGAGACAGTTGAGACAGTCTTTCTCACAGGGTTCTCACACCAATTCCTCTGACAGAGTTGACTGGTACAAGGAGTGAGTCTAACTCTCCAGGTCATTAACAATATATGAATTGGGGTTAATTGGTGATATGTATGTATACAACCTGATCTCCATATTCTCATTTCCAAACTTTGGCCTACGGTTAGATCGGACAAAGTTTAGGCCCGTGTCATTGATTCAGGCACAATAGTATCCCCCTCCCTGCCTCCCGTCCTCCCCCCTTTCTCGCCCTCCCTCCTCCCTTCCTCTTCCACCTCACCTCATGCTCGGAGACGCTTTTATTCTCCAAAGTGAGAAATTGGAATGGGGGTCGCTTACATGGAGAACTGGTGACTCTTTGCTCTGGCTCTGAGAGGGTCAGGACTCATCTATTATCCTTCACTGGGAAGGTTCCTCCTCCTCATCACAGCTTGTTATATCCTTATATGATGGCTTCCCAGGGCCTTATATATGGGGAGATTACAAGCCTGGCTTCTTTCTCTTTCTCTTTCTTTCATCTGGGTGGAAATGTCACATTATGGGTCCACCCTTGCTTCTGATAAAAGGTTATTACTGAGTTTATGGCCGGTATGGAGCCCTGAAGAAATAGACAGATCCTGCTGGACTTATTAATGAATAACATTTTGTAAAGTATGCAAAAAAGTAAAGTATTTTGCTAATCTTAGTTGTCGAGTAGAAACGATGATTCCTTGTTTGGCAGAAAGGATAGATGGAGTGATCAAGATAATTGAAGTGCAGTGAGTTCAATGCGGTTCATCATACCGTATGAGTTCTCATGGAGATGACTGACCCAGTTCCTTTCACTCCAGTATCATCCTCATCGCTAATGAAATACAACACCTCGCACTGTAATTCCAACCAATAGTTCAAAAAGCTGAAAGGTTCCACATGGGTCATTTCTTCATAATCCCTCTATCCTCCCTCTCTTCCTCCTCTGCTATGCCAGATGTTTTATGACAGCCTGGCGGTCAATAGCTTGTCCTTAGGCTGGAGAGCAGAGGAGAGGAGAGGTGCTTGGCATTAACTGGCGTCACCTCTCTCTCCTGAGCTCCCCTCCTGGGGCCTGACATTGGGGTGAAATACGAGCCCTCTCAGAGAGCAGCTCCCCCATTCATTTGTTCCTTGTGCTGCCTCTACCCGACGCCACCACGTGCCCCACTCCGCTCGCTCTCATTGTACCAGCGGCGCCCGCCCGCCCACCCGCTCCACTGGGCCTCTAATAAAAAAGGCATCAATTTTCAGCTCTAGTGCCACTCTGATCTCTTTATATGTTCGACATCCAACATTAAATTAGAATGCTGTTGTAAATCCAACTTTAGGAATTTCCAATGAGTGCTCTGTGGGTCGCCCCTCTCTTTCACGATGAGACTGCAAGCACGGTTAGTAGCAAATCCTGCAAAAAAAAGGAAGCAAGCGTACAACACGTCCTGACATTTGTTACGGTTGATTAGAAAGGAGAAGAGTGGGATGGGTCAGACAGTGCTCCAAGACTTCATATTTTATATAGTTTATACATACAATGTGTCTTTACAGGCTATCTTTACCTTTAAGAACAATCTAACTATGAAAACATCTAGCAAGCATCTGACATCTTGTAAATTGGCTTCAAATATTCATTCAGTTTGAAAACAAAATGATGGCACCAATGTTAATTAGCTCATCAAAATCCCCTCCCCTCCAAATAAAAGCCAATTGAAGCCTATTTACAGTTAAATAATCCCAAATACTTTATCTTTCAATTCCAATTCAAACACAGTTGTATTCCCAATCCTGACGCTCCCCACAGATCTCAATCCAGATGAAAGGCTGATGGTGGATGTAAAAAGCCCATGCAGCGAGCAGCGAGCTATCGTCAGTCAGTACACTGGAGATGCTATCTGGGTGATCCATCCGCCTTCAAACGTTAATAAGGATTGGAGAGGAGATGTGAAATCAAATGAGAGCAGCCCTATCAGTCTGGAGATGATCTGAAGGATGGAAATAAATCTGTGCATTGTGGATTATCAAAAGAGCAGTTTGGAGATGATGGGATAGATAGAGGACTGCTGGAAAGGAGCTCACTGGAGGGCTGTTAATGGTGCTAGGGCTGAGGCTGAGACTGAGGCTGGGGCTGGGGCTGGGGCTAGGGCTAGGGCTGGGGCTGGGGCTGGGGCTAGGGCTGGGGCTGAGGCTGAGGCTGGGGCTGGGGCTGGGGCTAGGGCTAGGGCTGGGGCTGGGGCTGGGGCTGGGGCTAGGGCTGGGGCTGGGGCTAGGGCTGGGGCTGGGGCAGGGGCTGGGGCTAGGGCTGGGGCTAGGGCTGGGGCTGGGGCTGGGGCTGGGGCTAGGGCTGGGGCTGGGGCTAGGGCTGGGGCTGGGGCTAGGGCTGGGGCTGGGGCTGGGGCTGGGGCTGGGGCTGGGGCTAGGGCTGGGGCTGGGGCTGGGGCTGGGGCTAGGGCTAGGGCTGGGGCTAGGGCTGGGGCTGGGGCTAGGGCTGGGGCTAGGGCTGGGGCTGGGGCTGGGGCTGGGGCTAGGGCTGGGGCTAGGGCTGAGGCTGGGGCTGGGGCTAGGGCTACGGCTAGGGCTGGGGCTGGGGCTAGGGCTGGGGCTGGGGCTAGGGCTGGGGCTGGGGCTGAGGCTGAGACTGGGGCTGGGGCTACGGCTGGGGCTGGGGCTACGGCTGGGGCTGGGGCTAGGGCTGGGGCTGGGGCTGGGGCTGGGGCTGGGGCTAGGGCTGGGGCTGGGGCTGGGGCTGGGGCTGGGGCTGGGGCTACGGCTGGGGCTGGGGCTACGGCTGGGGCTGGGGCTAGGGCTGGGGCTGGGGCTAGGGCTGGGGCTGGGGCTGGGGCTGAGGCTGAGGCTGGGGCTGGGGCTACGGCTGGGGCTGGGGCTACGGCTGGGGCTGGGGCTGGGGCTGGGGCTAGGGCTGGGGCTGGGGCTAGGGCTGGGGCTGGGGCTGAGACTGAGGCTGGGGCTGGGGCTGAGACTGGGGCTGGGGCTAGGGCTGGGGCTGGGGCTGGGGCTGGGGCTGAGGCTGAGACTGAGGCTGGGGCTGGGGCTGAGACTGGGGCTGGGGCTACGGCTGGGGCTGGGGCTACGGCTGGGGCTGGGGCTAGGGCTGGGGCTGGGGCTGGGGCTGGGGCTGGGGCTGGGGCTGGGGCTGGGGCTGAGGCTGAGGCTGGGGCTGGGGCTACGGCTGGGGCTGGGGCTACGGCTGGGGCTGGGGCTGGGGCTAGGGCTGGGGCTGGGGCTAGGGCTGGGGCTGGGGCTGGGGCTGGGGCTAGGGCTGGGGCTGGGGCTGGGGCTAGGGCTGGGGCTGGGGCTGGGGCTACGGCTGGGGCTGGGGCTGGGGCTAGGGCTGGGGCTGGGGCTAGGGCTGGGGCTGGGGCTAGGGCTGGGGCTGGGGCTGGGGCTAGGGCTGGGGCTAGGGCTGGGGCTGGGGCTGGGGCTAGGGCTGGGGCTGGGGCTAGGGCTGGGGCTAGGGCTGGGGCTGGGGCTGGGGCTGGGGCTGGGGCTAGGGCTGGGGCTGGGGCTGGGGCTGGGGCTAGGGCTGAGACTGGGGCTGGGGCTAGGGCTGGGGCTGAGGCTAGGGCTGAGACTGGGGCTGGGGCTAGGGCTGGGGCTGGGGCTGGGGCTGGGGCTAGGGCTGGGGCTGGGGCTGGGTCTGGGGCTAGGGCTGGGGCTAGGGCTGGGGCTAGGGCTGGGGCTGGGGCTAGGGCTGGGGCTAGGGCTGGGGCTAGGGCTGGGGCTGGGGCTAGGGCTGAGGCTGGGGCTAGGGCTGGGGCTGGGGCTAGGGCTGGGGCTGGGGCTAGGGCTGGGGCTAGGGCTGGGGCTATGGCTGGGGCTGGGGCTAGGGCTGGGGCTAGGGCTGGGGCTAGGGCTGGGGCTATGGCTGGGGCTGGGGCTAGGGCTGGGGCTAGGGCTGGGGCTATGGTTGGGGTTTTCGGGGGATAATCATCACTTTCACACCAAAGGGCCATGATAGTGCAAAGTAAAATAAGTGAAAATCCTGTGCACAGCAGTGTGTTTCTCTCTCTCTTTTCTCTCGCACTTCACTCTCTCTTCTCTCTATTCTCCACTCTCTCTTATTTCTCTCTTCTCTCTATTCCTTCTCTATTCCTTCTCTCTATTCTCTCTTCTCTTGCACTTCACTCTCTCTTATTTCTCTATTCTCTCTTCTCTCACTCTTCACTCTCTCTTCTCTCTATTCCTTCTCTCTATTCTCTCTTCTCTTGCACTTCACTCTCTCCTCTTTCTCTTCTCTCTATTCCTTCTCTCTATTCCTTCTATCTATTCCTTCTCTCTGTTCCTTCTATCTATTCCTTCTCTCTATTTCTTCTCTTTTCTCTCTTCACTCTCTCTTCTCTCTATTCCTTCTCTCTCTTCTCTCGCTCTTCTCTTCTCTCTCCTCTCTCTCCTGTGGTAGCACATTTAGTGTACATTTACATTTACATTTAAGTCATTTAGCAGACGCTCTTATCCAGAGCGACTTACAAGTTAATTTTTACCTTTTTTTTTTTTTTTTTATTTAACCAGGCAAGTCAGTTAAGAACACATTCTTATTCTTCAATGACGGCCTGGGAACAGTGGGTTAACTGCCTGTTCAGGGGCAGAACGACAGATTTGTACCTTGTCGGCTCGGGGGTTTGAACTCACAACCTTCCGGTTGCTAGTCCAACGCTCTAACCACTAGGCTACCCTGCCGCCCCAACATCACACAGAGTATGCTAAAATGTGGCCTGATGTTGTGTGGCTAGCCAAACACAAAGTGAAACCAATGATGTTACAAACTCTGGAACAAGTTATACCAATACCACTTATGACAACAGGAACCTTGGCCAAGTGCTAGCTACGGTTCTCAGATAAAAAACAACAACTACACTTTCACTCGCAAACAACTTTGTGTGACTATACTGTTTGTATTATAGGTTGGCGTGGATGAAAACCTGCCAATACTACTATACCTACTGTATATGCTAGAATATATGTAGCATATATAAGATTACTTAGTTTTAGAAAATATTTTGTTTTTGTAAAATTCTTTCAAGCTTCTTGGTGGTCAGAAAGCATAGAGCACAAGTCCATTAACCATGGGTGCATCCCAAATGGCACCCTATTCCCTACATAATGCACTACTACTTGACCAGGGCCCATAGAGCTCTGGTCAAACAGTAGTGCTCTATATAGGGAATAGGGTGTCATTTGGGATGCAGCTTTAGAGTTGGCTCTAGCGCCAGCGCAGGGTGGCACAGGGAAGTGCTAGAGAATGTTTAGAGACCAGCTCAAACATTTCACTGACAGGTGCGTTAAATCCCGTGTTTAGACTGATGCTGCTGTGGCCTGGCTGGCTGGCTATAGTGAGTGACTAACCTATGGGATGAATAGATCCAAAGCCCCATCATGTTTTCGTCACTGTGTTACAGCACCATTGACAAAGCAATACCTCACATGTGTGGTAATAGCTACCAAAACCTAGAAAGAAACAACATGTAAAGGACAAAATCAATCAAGAACATACTGGATGTTGAAAAGGGAAAAAACCTACCCCACTTGTTGACCTTGACAATCCACCATCAAAGCACCGAAATCTTTTGAAAAACAACAACTATTTCCCTGTCCAACTGAGCAGTAGCGCCTGTCTGCTATCTCTTGTCTGATATTGAGTTGATATACCCAATTTATGACTACAGAATTGACAAGGGCAGAACAATCCATTGTGCATACATCTGCAGAATAATTTATAATTAATCCAATTACTAACAAAACCTCGTTGACTTTCAGATTTTCAGATTCTTGCCCCCCCCCCCCACACACACACACACTCACACACCTCTCTCTCTGTTTCTTGGCTCAATATCAAGATGGAGAGTGTGGAAACTTGTCCTCCCCGAAGGATGGCGCCCTCTGAAACCTTGACATGCACAAAGACAGGCGCAGACAGAGTTGCCCTGCCGTGGACGATAAGGTCACCCCTGGGATTGGCCAGATTATCTCTGTCAAGCACTTGGACAGAGCACAGTCAAATGATGCATCATGCAGTCATTTTCAGGGGAAAAAAATCAATTTCTTCACCAGGTCGCTATTTGCTTTTCAAAGTGCCCTTGTAGTGTTTGGCTCTGAGCATTTATCAATTTAAATGTTGTGAATTGATACTGTTTTCTGTTGCTGGGCCTTGTAGGGAACATTGAATCATGTCCCCTCCTCCTTCCTCTACTCCTGTTCCTCACCATTGTAAATCTTTCTCTCTCTCTCTTTAATTTTTTTTTTTTTTTACCTCTCCCTAAATCCACTTATCTGTTTGTTGGATTGGAATACATTAGTAGTATTTATTACAGAGACAACATTTTGGCTTCTCTATCCATTTATTTATTCATCCATTTTCCCCTTTTTATTATATTTTAGAAAGGGTTTTAGCAGTTTGCTTAAATGCTGCAGGTTCCCTTATATTTATATTTATGGGCAACGTTATGCTACTATTATAATGCTTGATTTACAACACTTACAAAACATAATTGCCCCTGTCAACATAACCAAATCTCAAAATATCCTAATCTCACATTTTGCTAGTTAAATGAATCCCAAAGTGGTACAGCGCTGTAATATTTGACGGTGGAGATGGTCGTTTCCTGGCTTTGCGCGACAGTGAATTGGCTGCCTGATGATGATATTCTGTAGTAGAGCAGATAAAGAACAGGCCCTGGGACTGTCTGGAATGACAGGCTTGTCCTTGTTTTCATTCAGGGCTCACGAGTCTACAGGGCCAGCAGGTCCACTGAGGTGGCTCAATTAAACGTGACCTTCCCCTGGCCCTGTCTCCTTTACCACCACTAGCAGTTTTCATGCAAATGGCCGCCCTCTGCTCTGTCACCCACACAACATCATAAATAAAATAATGCTTATTACCCATTTAGTAACATTTTGGATTCATGCCCTGATAGGCTATTTAAAAATAGAGAGAAGCAAAAAAATCTCCCTCTCATATGCTTAGTGGGGCTTGACGTTATATTTCCCTCAGCGTTTGATGGATAATGGTGTGTCCATTTGTTTTGGATTCACTACAGAGGTCAATTTAGTGTTGGCTGTGGTTTATGGGGAGTTATAGTAGCAGTTTAATTTCACTTGCACAAACTCCTCACAGTGCAGATTCATAGCTAAATGAAAATACTATTTGAGAAATGTAACAAATTACAAAATTTGCAGGAATATTTTCAGAGAGAAAATATACAGAACAGTAAATTCAATATAAATATAAGAAAACCTCGCAGACAGTATTCAAGCTTTTGAAAATCAACCATTCCTTTCTTTCATTGATTGATCCACACAACGCAAACAATGACAAATAAACAGACTAATTTAATGATCTAATTTGGTCTGGGCGACAGAGTCAAAAGTCTCCTGTATTCTGTGGAACACTGAGAGAAGGGACTGGGAATATGAGAAGGGTGTGTGTGAACTGGGAGTGTGTGTGTGTGTGTGCGTGTGTGCGTGCGTGTGTGTGTGTGTGTGTGTGTGTGCGTGTGTGTGTGTGTGCGTGTGTGTGTGTGTGTGTGTGTGTGTGTGTGTGTGTGTGTGTGTGTGTGTGTGTGTGTGTGTGTGTGTGTGTGTGAGGGACAGAGGGATAAAAGAGGGCGAGGACTGATCGGTTCACAAAGATGTGATCAGACATTCAGGCAGATGTTTATGCTAATAGATTCAATATTCTCCCTCCATCCCACTTGGCCTCATATCCTCTGGGAGTCAGGGGGCTGGATGCCGGGGGCCGCACAGCCTCATCCGGCCCCACTGCAGGGGAGGGAGTCTGGGCTAGAGGGAAAGGAGGGAGAGGGTGGAGGGATCAGGCTCCTGGTGTCTCTCTGTCTCTCTCTGTGTGCACACAGCCACACATGCATAGCCCTGTCACTTAAAGCCAAGCAGATGTCTACATTCAATTCCAGCTCCACAATTGGAAAAGCCTTTTGCAGCGAAACGTGAATGGGAGCAGGGCACTGAGGTCCAACCGGTGTCGCTCTACAATAAAAGGGAAGCCTTGTTTCGTGAAGGAGGGAGAGAGACTTATACCTCCCTCCTACACAGAGAGAGGGAAAGGCATTGGAAATATGCCAACTCAATCACATTGTTGTGCACATAAACAATGGAAAGAGAGCGAGCTTCAACCATATGGTCCTGCTAAGTCAGATTCTCAATGTGCCGTTCCTCTAATAATGGAGAGTGTTTTAACATGTTCCTGTACTTGGAACGGGTTAAAATAAAAAAAACAGCTAGCAACTCCTTGGAGACAGATGAAAAGTCATATGGTCGCTGTATTCCAGATGTATCAATTTCCTTGGATATTCAGTCCATGCAAGTGCATATGCTGCACTGGCGCCGGCTTGGAATGGGACTGATTCCAAAAGCTAATATTCTGTTGGCCGGAATAATGCAATTATTATTTTCCTAGCTATCAGCCTAAGCACACACAGTGCCATCTGTTATACAAAACAAACATACACATCTCAATTACCAAACAGACAGCTGCATGGTCACACCTCTGCACCGCCACGGCGCGCCTACATCGCGCCAACAGGAGGATTTTGAGGGGGTTCCATGACAGTATTAGGATCAGCAGGGTCTGCGTCCCAAATGACACCCTATTTCCTATATGATGCACTACCTTTGATCAGAGCTCTATGGGCCCTGATCAGAAGTAGTGCACTACATATGATGCCATTTGGGACATTTTCAGGGTCTTTAAAAAGACAGAACATTTTTCTAGCTAAAATCCTGCACAAACAAAATTTGAGTCAGCTAGCCGAGCCCAGAGGGTCTACTTCTACAAGATCCATGCTGCAGTGTCTGTCTACTGCAAGGCACGTCTGTCTACTGCAAGGCACGTCTGTCTACTGCAAGGCACGTCTGTCTACTGCAAGGCACGTCTGTCTACTGCAAGGCACGTCTGTCTACTGCAAGGCACGTCTGTCTACTGCAAGGCACGTCTGTCTACTGCAAGGCACGTCTGTCTACTGCAAGGTACGTCTGTCTACTGCAAGGCACGTCTGTCTACTGCAAAGCACGTCTGTCTACTGCAAGGCACGTCTGTCTACTGCAAGGCATGTCTGTCTACTGCAAGGCACGTCTGTCTACTGCAAGGCACGTCTGTCTACTGCAAGGCACATCTGTCTTCTGCAAGGCATGTCTGTCTACTGCAAGGCATGTCTGTCTACTGCAAGACACGTCTGTCTTGCAATTCCATGGCAAGCTGAAACAATTCCAATGGTAAGCTGAAACAATTCCATGGCAAGCTGAAATAATTCCAATGGTAAGCTGAAACAATTCCATGGTAAGCTGAAACAATTCCATGGCAAGCTGAAACAATTCCATGGTAAGCTGAAACAATTCCATGTCACGCTGAAACAATTCCAATGGTAAGCTGAAACAATTCCATGGTAAGCTGAAACAATTCCATGGCAAGCTGAAACAATTCCAATGGTAAGCAGAAACAATTCAATGGTAAGCTGAAACAATTCCATGGCAAGCTGAAACAATTCCAATGGTAAGCTGAAACAATTCCATGGTAAGCTGAAACAATTCCATGGTAAGCTGAAACAATTCCAATGGTAAGCTGAAACAATTCCATGGTAAGCTGAAACAATTCCAATGGTACTGCTCCAGAACTGTTAAATACAAGCATTAGCTGTGCTAAATCGCTGAGGCAGTGAAGGCAAATAAAATTACACCAAATTTGTCTTATAACAACCATTATCCCTTGTCCAACAAACTTCTTCACATAGCCTATCTACTATTAAAACATTGTACATTCGGTATCCAAACTTTCCATTCTATTACGAAAGAATGTCAGGAAATAAAATGTTTTTATCTTTGAGTTTAGTAATGACTCAAAAAGAGCCCATTCTGGAATGGCTGCATCCTCGAAGGGGAGCTACAGTCACTGATTAGTCAAATGAAGACGGAACATTATTCCAGAGAACTAAGACATACACTTAGACACCTGCGATTAACTTGGGGGGAACACAGGCTTATGCGCCATTTGCAAAACAAAAATGGTAATTCTGACCATCTGTTTCACTGAACTGACTGGCTGCAGAACTGGTGCCATAATAACAGCCATTTCACACGAGCACAGAACTGCCCCATACAATCTGAACAATCCAAACATATGGGTACACATTCACAGACCTTGAAGAGACACCATTGTAGCAGCATTCTGTACTTTACCATCATCAGTTATCAGTTAGCTCAACATAACAAACTTGAGTTATGTGCACAGATCTCAAGTTAGGGTTCGGGACTTATTCATTACTAGATTTATGTACATTGATTGGCTTTGTCTACAAGGCTATTAAAAGTGTTACTGTAATAACTTACTAATTTCCCAGTACTATATGATGTTGAACCAAACAGGTAAAAGGCCATTAGGCCAACCCCCCCCCCCCTCTCTCTCTCCCTCTCTCCCTCTCCCCCTCTCTCTCTAAGCCATAATATTCAACATAGAAGTTGAATACATTAACTTTTACTATAAAGAATAAAACATTTAAAACTTTGATAGAGGGAATGGACTGTAATTACACAGCAAGTCCTAAATAATGGCTTCATTAACATAATGTTTGATATGCAGAACATTTCTAGACATTGAATAAGAGGATGAAAATCCCCATACATAAATCTGCTTTAGATTGTCTGCCTGGCACCATAAAATTCATAACCTTGTCAATTTGAAAAAGGCTTAAAAAACCTCCTAGATCGAATTAATGTAGAAAATAATTAGCAACTATGTTAAAAAGAAATGGCTTGGCAGACAGATTAAGTGGCTAAAAAGTAAAACAGCAATTAAGATCACAGAGGGTTAGAATTCTCTGTGTACACATGCTAGATTATACAACTAACTCATACAAGTACAAAAAACAGCACTTAATCACTCACTCACTCTAACTGCTGATAAAACTATGAACAAGATAACTACATCACGCAGCCCAAAGCTTAGGGGACCTATTTGACAATTAATCAATTATTTGATAGAAATCATCAATCAATCTTTACTTGAATTAATCTGTAGATAGATGTGGCTGCAGCCTATACAATTCACTATTTTTAATTTGTTAAACTGATTGCCTTTTTTTTGTCCTTTATATTGTCGTTTTAATTTAGCTAAACAATGTCTACGCCTTCCCTCAAAGATACAAAGATCTCTACATCATAATGTTATTAGAGAATACTTCATTGTGAGTCCTGTAATACATGCAGCCACACAACTACAACACACAGACAAAACACACAGTTAAAGCACACAGCCACACAGCTAAACGGTCACACAGCTAAAACACACAGCCACACAGCTAAAACACACAGCCACACAGTTAAAGCACACAGCCACATAGCTAAAACATGCAGCCAAGCAGCTAAAACACACAGCCACACAGCTAAAACACGCAGCCAAGCAGCTAAAACATACAGCCACGCAGCTAAAACACACAGCCACGCAGCTAAAACACACAGCCACGCAGCTAAAACACATAGCCATGCAGCTAAAACACACAGCCACGCAGCTAAAACACACAGCCACGCAGCTAAAACACACAGCCACGCAGCTAAAACACATAGCCATGCAGCTAAAACACACAGCCACGCAGCTAAAACACACAGCCACGCAGCTAAAACACACAGCCACGCAGCTAAAACACACAGCCACGCAGCTAAAACACAGCCACGCAGATAGACGAGTTTGTATTGGTCTGCCATGTAGCACGCTTCTGTCTATATCATGAGCTGGTCAGTATGTGTAGATAATCCTTTCTAATGTGGCTTATTTTTAAGATATCACATATTACAACTGCGTTGCTCTACACTTTCTGGGGGACTGAGTTATGAAAACAGTGGAATAAGAGTAGGATAACTAAGGAGATGGAGAAACTTCTGGTGTTTGATTGCAAATACGCAGACAGAGTGGAAAACAGAACACAGAAGGACGTTGAATAAAACCCCTGTATCGGGATTACATCTTCAAACTGAGGGCAACCATGGCAACCGTGACAGACAGGGAGACGCGTCCGTCCATTTATACAGACGGGTAAGATAGTCTAGCTAGTTGCATTTTCAGAAATGACACATTTCTAATTTTGGCAGAAAGTCGTTTTCATTTCAAGTTAAAGTGTACTGTTAGCTGGCTGGCTCACTAGCTAACGTTATGTGTATGATCAGTGTAGTTATATTATTCGTGTCTCAGAGCCATTTGCATGGCTAGTTATAGCCTAATGTTGAACGTGGTTGGTTAACTACCTGCAGATTCATTCAGGATAGTAACGTTATGAATTGTGATTATTGTTTAGCTAGCTAGCAACATGTCTAAACAAAAGACTCCAATACCATGCAAGTTATTTATTTACATTTTTAGCCCCAATTTTCCATCTTGTCAATAGAATGTGCATGATGTCACTGCAACAACTGTCGATAGACGTAGCTGGTAAATTCGCTCTGGCTATCTACTCCGATTTCAGAGCACTCTCGTTCGAAACCCATCGAATATGGCCGGTGTAAGTAAACGTTGGCAAAAAAGTGTAATTAAATGTTTTCGGCTCCCGAGTGGCGCAGTGGTCTAAGGTACTGCATCTCAGTGCTAGAGGTGTCACTGCAGTCTCTGGTTCAATCCAGGCTGCATCTGATTGTGATTGGGAGTCCCATAGGGCGGTGCACAATTGGTCCAGCGTCGTCCAGCCAGGGTAGGTCGTCATTGTAAATAAGAATTTGTTCTTAACTGACTTGCCTAGTTAAATAAAGGTTAAATGAAAAATATATATATTTTAATTTGCCAGCGGCAAAGTTGCAGTCACCAATGCTCTGGATAACATAACCATAACAGCCTAACCAGCTCTGCTAGGGTAAGTAAAATGGTCAGTGAGCTGTTCTCTCATTTGTGTCTGGAAGTAGCTAGCAAGCTGGCCAACGTTAGCCAGTTACTTTGGGTGCTTGACTGCCGCTGTGAGGTCAGAACGCTCGGATCAACCCTACTCCTTGGCCAGAACATCTAGTGTGAGCTCTGAACGCTCACTCTGAGCGCACTCTGGCACTCCAGATGAAATTTACGACACGCCCGTAGTATAAACCAGCCTTTAGTTTTGAAATCTTTGGTTGTTTAATACATGGCATCACATGTGAATCCTTAAATAGTTGGGCGGGGCTAAGGCTTTAGAAGGTGTGAACAATGCTGAATGGCTGTAGACAAAGAAGAGCTCTCCAGTAGGTGTACCAAAACAGTCAAGGGCCATTTTCTCAAAAGTGAAGCTACAAGTTTAGCAACTTTCAAAGCATAATTACTTTCCCATTGTTCCTCAACTATACTGTATGATATATCATTTTCTAGCTCTGAGTCTCTACTTTTATCCGATGTAAAAAGCAGGCTCGTTGGTATCTGCATCCAGGGTATGTACATCATTTGGCCACATCTAGTTGTCCTTTACATCTAAGTGTCCTGTATTCTATTTTTATTTTTTTTATTTTTTTATTTCACCTTTATTTAACCAGGTAGGCTAGTTGAGAACAAGTTCTCATTTGCAACTGCGACCTGGCCAAGATAAAGCTTAGCAGTGTGAACAGACAACACAGAGTTGCACATGGAGTAAACAATTAACAAGTCAATAACACAGTACAAAAAAAGGGGAGTCTATATACATTGTGTGCAAAAGGCATGAGGAGGTAGGTGAATAATTACATTTTTGCAGATTAGCACTGGAGTGATAAATGATCAGATGTTAATGTACAGGTAGAGATACTGGTGTGCAAAAGAGCAGAAAAGTAAATAAATAAAAACAGTGTGGGGATGAGGTAGGTGAAAATGGGTGGGCTATTTACCAATAGACTATGTAGAGCTGCAGCGATCGGTTAGCTGCTCAGATAGCACATGTTTGAAGTTGGTGAGGGAGATAAAAGTCTCCTACTTATGCCATGTATTATGAATCTAAGTGAGTGTTTTCTTATGCAATATTTTAATGATGTAAATTCTGTTAAGTCTAATGGTTTTTACAAAGGTCAAGTCTATACCTAGGGGTATAGAGGGGTGTTGTACAAAACATCTCTAACCAATCCGAGTATCAAAGCCAATGACTCAGTTTCAAAATGACACCTTACCCACATGTGTTCTGGCTCTGACCCAACCCATCGGTTTCTGGACCAATCAGATGGCCCCGAATGGCCCCTTCACATCCGGTATAAAGTCAGGGAGGTACTCAGATCCAGACTCATTGTGGAGAAGAAACGAACGTCCATGGGCGTGGCATAGCATTTTGGCCAGAGCAAGAAGTCTGGATAGCCAGGAAAGGACTCTGTGTACTCTCTAGTCAGTCTGCAATAGCCCTGTGTGTGTGCGTGTGTGTGCGTGTGTGTGTGTGTGTGTGTGTGTATGTGTGTGTGTGTGTATGTGTGTGTGTGTGTGTGTGTGTATGTGTGTATGTGTGTATGTGTGTGTGTGTGTGTGTGTGTGTGTGTGTATGTGTGTGTGTGTGTATGTGTGTGTGTGTGTGTGTGTGTGTGTGTGTGTGTGTGTGCTCTCAAGTCTGTCTGTCTGTTAGCCCTGGAGACAAAGCTATGGTGTATGAAACCATTAGAATCCTCAAGGTCACTCCCCCTATCGTTTGACCTCCAAGACGTCTCTGTCTGTTTATTGACATGTAATAGCAGACTGGGACCTGTTAGCATACTACTGAGATGAAAAATACCCTCTGATCAAATTGGATGGCTGCAAATTAACTACAGGGCCAACAAGCTGATGAGATTTTAAATGAGCTCTAATTTGTCTGAATTGTCTTCAAGCCAGTGCTGATAAACAAAAGAAAGGAGAAAATAAATGGTAGTAGCGATAAGGAATTGACTGTTGTTGCACTCACCTGTGAAAGTCCCAGGTATATGGACACCGTCTCAGAGATGTACAAAAACCTTCCCTCCTTGTTTAGTGCAAATACAAATCCATCCAGGGACTGTGTGAGAGAGAGAGAGAGAGAGAGAGTGAGAGAGAGAGAGAGAGAGAGAGAGAGAGAGAGAGAGAGGGAGTGGGAGTGGGAGAGAGAGAGAGGGAGAGAGAGAGAGAGGGAGTGGGAGTGGGAGAGAGAGAGAGGGAGAGAGAGAGAGAGAGAGAGGGGGGGAGGGAGAGAGAGGGAGTGGGAGTGGGAGAGAGAGAGAGAGAGGGAGAGAGAGAGAGAGAGAGAGAGGGGGGAGGGAGAGAAAGAGAGAGAGAGAGAGAGAGAGAGAGAGAGAGAGAGGGGGAGGGAGAGAAAGAGAGAGAGAGAGGGAGAGAGAGCAATAGAGGCAGAGAGAGGGGGAGGGGGAGAGGGAGAGAGAGCAAGAAAGAGAGAGAGGGAGAGAGAGAGAGAGAGAGAGGGAGAGAGGGAGAGAGAGAGAGAGAGAGAGAGAGAGGGAGAGAGGGAGAGAGAGAGAGAGAGAGAGAGAGAGGAGAGAGAGAGAGAGAGAGAGAGAGAGAGAGAGAGAGAGAGAGAGAGAGAGGGGGAGAGAGGGAGAGAGTTAGATGATGTATACTGGGACAGAGATAAAGCTATGGACCATGGAGAGGAAACCCGCTGATTGTTTGTCGTCTGTTTGCCTGTAAAACCAAAATGACACCTCCCCATGTGGAAGGTAGTATCTCTCATGATTACAGTAACAAGTACAACCACAATTAACAGTGTGAATGCAGAAGCACAAGTGCAAACAAACCCAAGTTGGAACAGACAAAGAGAGTAAAGCATACAGCACAGTACAGCATATTATCACTGCATCTATGGACCTTCAATACATGTACGTTTGCAAACGTTACCAAAGTTTGAATAATGTGTGTGTTTTTGTCCAGGGAAGTCTAGAGCATTTGGGGGGTTTTGGGTGCGACTGTGTTGTAGTGTGATTACCATCTAATGCACTTTAACAACACCTTGACTACCATTTCCTAACATTATGCTAGTTAGGTCTACTCCAGGATGCTGGTAAAGTCTACACTAGTACACAACTCATAGTCCTTTCCATTCCAGCCCATATCAATATAACGTGTGAAATCTACTATAATATGCTGGTTAGGTCTCGGCCAGGATGCTGGTAAAGTCTATGCAGAATGCCGATCCATTCCAGTCCAGGCCCATGTAATATGTGTGTGTTTTTACTTCCTGGATATAGTCTACCAGTATGTGGGTCCCTTCCAGTCCAGACTCATATCTAATGACGGCTCTGCTCTTAGATCATGACTGGAAGCAGCGTTCTGTTCTGAGCCCAGCCTCCAACAGGCCCAATTAAGACACCTATGTCACTAAAGTGAACTTCTGCTCCCCGACTAGCTGGGATAATCTGTAGGGGCAGCTAACCACAGGCACACGGCACAAAGAAACGCACAAATCCAAACGTTATAGATTGGAGGAAAACAGGCTTCTCCCTCCCCCTCCATCTCCAGGCTGGCTCTGAGACCACAGGTCCTGAAAACAACAAGGCATTTATGTTGCAAAATGTCCCTGCCGCTGATCTGATCACCTTTCTATGAGGATTACTCTGTCGTGTCGCGGGCGGCGTTGCGGCGCATACGGCGGTGGTATTTCATATGTGCGGGCGCGTTTCCATTTATTTTCCCCAAGCAACGTTAAAGGAGCAGCTAACGGCAGCTGGTGTGAGGAGAGAGAGAGAAAGAGAGAGAGAGAGAGAGAGAGATGGAGCGAGAGAGTCTCCCTACCTGCCGATAAAACAGGGCAGCCTGGGGCTATTTACAGCCAGCTGATATGCAGCTGACAACAGCAACTCCCACTGAGGCCCTGCTGAAGCCAGACAGCCAGCCAGCTCACAGCCAGCTTCTCCAAGCACATCTGCCAGGAGAAAGAGGAGCTTTACATTGCTCTTCTTTACATTACACAGCTAACGTTGGCACCGATTTAGCGCCTAACATCCATAGCAGACAAAGAAGACTCATAGTTTGGCCTTTCATTTAGCTCTCTGCTCGAGAGAGAGAGGCATGTGCAGCATATCTTGGGTGTTGTCTAGAAAAGCTTATATCAAATCATTTGTGTGGCTCTCAAGCTGAATAATAATTATATTTAATGTATTTCTCGTCATATTCACAGATCACAGAGATTACGAAGATTGTGCATCATAAACTGTGCTTTTTACGTTTAACATAGACAATAACATTCCAAGTATATCATTAATAAATCGTAGTTTTGACTTTAGTTTACATTTACAGTGCATCTCCTCTCTCTGGTATGGTATCCTTCTTCAAAAGGAACCAACACCTGTCATCTTTCAAATAGCTTCCACCGGGTCGTTGTTTATCATTTTTCAGGAGAGCTTGTGGAGAGTTGAGCTGGGGGTCCTTTATTCCAGTAGCACCAACCATTGGTTCTCTTTTCTTCCTTCCATCTGTCAGTTCATTTCTGTTCCCCTCAGGGAGAGCACCTCAGAGCCCCGGCAGCAGTGACACACTCTGCCACCCCGTGACCAGAGGATGGGGTCTCTGGCGGTGTAACGCTATCATCCGTCCCCACAGACTTCACCTGCCTGTCACACTGGGCCCCAGCACTCCCCCCCTACCCAGCCTCCAATCATTTCTCCCTGTCCGGCCTGCTCCTCTTTAAAACACCTAGCATCTGCGGCCCAGGAATGGTAACTCTCTAGAGGGGGGAGCTGCAGAGCACCACACACACCGGAGTTGTAGCTGCTCTGTAGCTAGCTTCTATCGCTGATAAACGGTGATAAACGGCCACTGTTTACAGGCTAACCACTGTGTAAAGTGCGCTATAAATCACAGCAGAGACAAACTTCTAGGGGAGAAATGTGTTACATTAAGATGGGGTTCTTAAGTCATTTATTTAAAAACATTTCAGACTGCTTTGACTGAGTGAGGCACATTTTGTTTTTGTGCCCAGTTCCGTGGGAGTGGAGAGCAAGAGAAGAACCAATAGTGTGTTAGGTTGATCTTGTTGGCAGGTAACAGGCTTTGGCTTGGGCAGGCACCTGTTTACCACAGTCCCAGCCCTGACCTCTAAACTCTAACCCCTGGCATCACACAGCCCAACTAGTGATCCACATAGGTTAGAAAGGGCATCAGACCCAACCAGATATTACAACTAACATTACTGTAGACCTCTACCCAGATACTGTACGGGGGTTAACTATCAAGACATTTTATTTTGTATTGGCAATGCATTTGAGGACTTATCTTTACGGAGATGATCCTGGAAATATCAATAAGCAGTTCCTTTACCTTGTACATACTAACCAGACGACCATGACGGAGTCCTTTAAGCAAACACTTCATGTAACCGACGCTTGTTCCTTCCAGAGGACAAACAAACTTCCTGTGAAGGACACAGTTTAGCAGACATCAATCCTGGCCTGGCCTGAGAGAGCACTCTCTCTCTCTCAGATATTAGACAACCCAGTGGAGGCCAGCCGAGATGGGGCTCATTGACTATTAACATATCATTAACTATTAGGTCAGACAAAATGGAGAGAGATGGGGCGGCCACATGCTCACACCAGTCCCCCCCCCCACCCCCACCCTCCCCCCACCGCTGTCCTCCGTTGGCTCAGACACAGCCACTAAGAACAATCACTGCAATTAACACCTCCAGCAGGGCTGGACACAGCAGTGCTAATACGCACACAGGCACGCACGCTCACACAGGAGGAGGATTCAATCCCAACTCCAGACTGTAGGCTGAGAGAGGCTCCCGCTGTGAGAGTGTCTGTGCAGCGTGTGAGTGAGCGTGTGATATTGAAGCACCTCTCAGTGCCGTGCATCCTCGGGTCTGCCAGATTTACAGACACCCCTCACTCTATACACAAATCACAGCAATGGCCAGGACTATTAGGCCCAGATCATGTCCTCAGTAAATGACTTCAATCTACAGTGCTCTGGTTGGTTTTAAGAAAAACTACATTTGGATGAAAAGAGAGGCACAGGAAGAGCAAGAGAGGATGTGAGAGCGACGGTGTGAGAGAGACAGAGAGATAGAAAGAGAAGAAAAGAAAGAGAAAGATCGAGAGAGATTACTAGAGAAAGATGGTTTAAAATAGATCCCCACACTGAGACCCCCTTCAAATCACTCATCCTACCTCACACTGAGACCCTCTTGAAATCACACATCCTACCCCACACTGAGAACTCCTTGAAATCACTCATCCTACCCCACACTGAGACCCCCTTGAAATCACTCATCCTACCCCACACTGAGACCCCCTTGAAATCACTCATCCTACCCCACACCGAGACCCTCTTGAAATCACACATCCTACCCCACACTGAGACCCCCTTGAAATCACTCATTCTACCCCACACTGAGACCCCCTTGAAATCACACATCCTACCCCACACTGAGACCCCCTTGAAATCACTCATCCTACCCCACACTGAGACCCCCTTGAAATCACTCATCCTACCCCACACTGAGACCCCCTTGAAATCACTCATCCTACCCCACACTGAGACCCCCTTGAAATCACTCATCCTACCCCACACGGAGACCCCCTTCAAATCACTCATCCTACCCCACACTGAGACCCCCTTGAAATCACTCATTCTACCCCACCCTGAGTCCTCCTTCAAATCACTCATCATACCCCACACTGAGACCCACTTCAAATCACTCATCCTACCCCACACTGAGACCCCCTTCAAATCACTCATCCTACCCCACCCTGAGACCCCATTCAAATCACTCATCCTACCCCACACTGAGACCCCCTTCAAATCACTCACCCTACCCCACCCTGAGACCCCATTCAAATCACTCATCCTACCCCACACTGAGACCCCCTTCAAATCACTCATCCTACCCCACAATGAGACCCCCTTCAAATCACTCATCCTACCCCACACTGAGACCCCCTTCAAATCACTCATCCTACCCCACACTGAGACCCCCTTGAAATCACTCATCCTACCCCACCCTGAGACCCCATTCAAATCACTCATCCTACCCCACCCTGAGACCCCCTTCAAATCACACCATACTTATTGTGCCCATGTGATTTTGTGCTTACCATGGGGGAAAGGAATCTCTGCTTATGCTGAGCATGACACATTTATTGGTCCTATTTAGAGCCAAAATGACCCGTCACAGATTGCTCCTCAGTACCTCCTCTACTCTCTCTCCAACAAGCCACTCTCTGTGTATGAAGCTACGGTATCATACTTGTTCTCTCGTATTCGGTGCAAATCATTTTCAGTAGCCTAAGAAGCCATTCATACTGGACAGATACAAACCACCGCAATTCCATTGTGTAGCAGAAAACGTAGGAGGGAAGAGAAGGACATATTGGATTGATGTGAAGAGATACAAGCATTTGGCTACACCCGCAATAACATATGCTAAATATGTGTACGTGACCAATGCAATTTGATTTGATCACTATTGTCAATTATTTGGGTGGGGGTGGGGGGGGGTATCACATTATAGCAGAGTAAATATCACTTGATCTACTGACTGTACATGGAAAACGCACAAAATAAGGCTGCTGGCACTAAATATGAAGAGAATCTAAAGACCATTCTGATGAGCAATAGTCATCCAATCTACCTGTAACCAACAGGTGGAATCATGCTGTTCTTCGACACTGCCTGGTGTCCAAAGAAAACAGGCCTGCTGATACAGAACATACCCTCTTAGAGAAAAGGGTTCCAAAGGGCTCCTTCAGCTATCCCTATAGGACAGCGGTTCCCAAGCTGGGGTTATACAACAAAACAACAATATATTACAGTAGTCTTTGTATCTCAAAATCATTGTAATGTGGTTAACTTTTTTTTAAATTATGAAATTGATTTAAATCTGAAAGATAAATTCAACCAGAGAGCGCCCTTAGATCATGGAAAAAGGCCGCACTTGATCGTTGCACTTGAATTATTCCCACAGTGAATGGCTAGGCCTGCTACGCTATGAAACCAGACACTATAGCAGAGACTTTGATATTACCGGCCACAATTGACATGGTGAAAACAATGTGTGGGGAATCAGAGAAACTCAATATCAATACCTATGTCAGATAACTGGTAAAGAAATAATTGATGCTATTGCTAGCAATCAAGAGGAAGCTAACGGAATGACTCAAAAACAATCCAGCTTATGCACTTCAAATGGACGTTAGCTGTGAGGGACGAGATGCCCATGGATTGTCTTTTGTTCGCGATACATGTCAGGGGATGCTATTGCCTAGGACATATTTTTCTGTCTCACGATTCCCGAGCATGAAATGGCACAGTGTCACGTTCTTCTAAATGAGCAGACCAAGGTGCAGCGGGAGTATAGTTCCACATCTTTTAATGAATAAGTGAAACTGGAAACAAAATAACGAAACTTACAAAGACCCGTGACTACGTAGTGCTCAAACACACTTTACATAAACCATATCCCATAACCCACAGGTGGAAAAAATGCTACTTAAGTATGATCCCCAATTAGAGACAACGATTACCAGCTGCCTCTAATTGGGAATCAAACAAATCACCAACATAGAAAATCAAACCTAGAACCCCACATAGAAAATACAAACTAGAACAAAAAACCCTAGTCACGCCCTGACCTACTCTACCATAGAAAATACAGGTTTTCTATGGTCAGGACGTGACACACAGGGGATGTTCAGTGTGCTGCGTGGCTATATTGACGAAAAAAAGATGCCATGCGATCGAATGGTGGGCTTTTGCACAGATGGGCCTCCATCAACGGCAGGACGGCGGGCAGGCCTCTGCACTCTAGTTATGAATATGTCTCCCTCTGCCATATGGACGCATTGTATGATACACTGAGAGCAACTGGCAGCAAAAGAGCTGAGCACAGAACTCACAGGTAACTTCGATTGTAAACTGCATCAAACCACATCCACTTTGCTCACACCTGTTCGCAACACCAGGTGGAGATATTGGATCAGAGCACGACAATGTTCTATTTCACACCGAGGCTTGTTGGTTATCGAGGGGGAGGGTTGGAAAGATTTTTCGCATTGAGAGTGGAAGTGTTGTCATTCACAATGGCTGTAAAAGGCATCCCGAGTGGCGCAGTGGTCTAAGGCACTGCATCGCAGTGCTAGCTGTGCCACTAGAGATTCTGGGTTCGAGTCCAGGCTCTGTTGCAGCCAGCTGTGACCAGGAGCCCCATGGGGCAGTGCACAATTGTCTCAGCATTGTCTGGTCAGGAAGTGACACACAGGGTTAGAGGGGCTAGCTGGCAGGAATGTCCTTGTCCCATCCTTCACTAGTGACTCCTGTGGGGGGCTGGGTGAACTGCTGCATGCTGACACGCTCGCCATGTGTGTGGTGTTTCTTCTGGTTTCTGGGTTAGAGGAGGGTCTGGTGTTTCTTCTGGTTTCTGGGTTAGAGGAGGGTCTGGTGTTTCTCTGGTTTCTGCGTTAAGTGGGCATTGTTTCAAGAAGCAGGCTTGGTCGGGTTGTGTTTCGGAGGCACGGCTCTCGACCTTTGTCTGTATGGGAGTTGCACCAATGGCACAAGACTGTAACTACCAATTGGAAAAAGGGGTAAAATTATTTATTTAAAACATTTAAAAAACAATGGATGTGAGAAAAAAAATAGACTTGGGTTTACTTTTTGTGTAATTAAAAAGAACATGTGCCTCCTTGCCTATGTAACAGACACATTTGAGAAACTGAACAAAATGCACGCGAGGGGAAATACAAAAACATTCTACCGATAATTGACATAATCAGCGGATTCAGAGGAAATCATTCTTATTGGAGAGAGAGTCTTTCCAAAGAGAACCCCACCCCCTTCCCTCAGCTGTGCCTGTTTCTAACAGAAAACAGCATCAGTGAGTGTCCCACACGAGTGATGACTGCTCACCTCCAACGCTTGGAAGAGCACTTTGGGACCTACTTCCTAACCCGACTATGATCCTGGCTCAGTTGACATGCCAGTAGGTGAAATAGAACAGCTGATCGAGCTGTCATGTGACCAAATGCATTCACGGGTCACTATGGAGGAGGTTTGGTTCCTGACTCAAAGGGAATACCCTGCCGTCCCCCTCAGAGCATTAATGCCGCGGTCAAAACAACTGGGAACTTGGAAATCTCCAACTTCCGACTTCAGTGCGTTCAATACAACCTCAGTCTGGGAAAAATTGTTTTGAGCGGTCATCAAATATATACATTTAAACATTATTTTAAAACGATTTAAATATAATACATAGAAATGTTTTGGGACAAAAGAAGATGAAGAATCAATATGTTTTTAGATTGAGTATTTATTGGGTCATTATGTTAGTATATTATGTATGTTTGTAATAGTGTGCTGTATGTGAAAATGTATTCGTATTATACATTGTATTTGAATGTTTAAGGACTCTTGGAAGATTAGTCCAAATGGGGACTAAAAGAGATCCAAATAAAAATCTAAAATCTAAATCAAATTCCAACTCGGGAACTCGGGCCTCTTTCTAGAGCTCCAACTTCTCGACCTGAAGATCACTGACGTCATGATTTTACCTTGTATTTTTCTGAGTTCCCTGTTGTCTTGAAAGCACCATAGAACATCACCTCATTACCAGAGACGAGGAGGACACTGTGGACCACGCCCCCTGAGGTGGACACTGTGGACCACACCCCCTGAGGTGGACACTGTGGACCACACCCCCTGAGGTGGACACTGTGGACCACGCCCCCTGAGGTGGACACTGTGGACCACACCCCCTGAGGTGGACACTGTGGACCACGCCCCCTGAGGTGGACACTGTGGACCACACCCCCTGAGGTGGACACTGTGGACCACGCACCCTGAGGTGGACACTGTGGACCACACCCCCTGAGGTGGACACTGTGGACCACGCCCCCTGAGGTGGACACTGTGGACCACACCCCCTGAGGTGGACACTGTGGACCACACCCCCTGAGGTGGACACTGTGGACCACGCACCCTGAGGTGGACACTATGGACCACGCCCCCTGAGGTGGACACTGTGGACCACACCCCCTGAGGTGGACACTGTGGACCACGCCCCCTGAGGTGGACACTGTGGACCACGCCCCCTGAGAAGCTTCGACGTGACATGCATCAAGCACACCCATCTCATTAGTGGTGGTGAGATAAGATCCATTATGTCAGACTCATTAGCAATTGACTACCCCCACATTAAAAGTATGTGATGGTGAGTTGAGAAGACAATCCCTTTTGTTTTGGAATGTTTGGGAACCATTGCTATAGGAGAACACAAAAGGGTTCTACCTGGAACCAAAAGGGTTATTTCTACCTGGAACCAAAAAGGGCTCTTCAAAGGGTTCTCCTACGGCAGAGTTCTGCAACTGGACGAATTTGGCACTGGTCAAAAGTAGTGCACTATATGGGAATGTTAGGGTGCCATTTGGGATGCAGCCCTGTGAGCAGAGTAGGGAACTACTGCTGGTTGTCTTCCACAAACTGCCACCGTACGCGGTGGAAAGTTCCTTCCTCCAGGTGACTAGACAACAATATTGTTTCTACCTCCCTGCGTGCTTGGATTTAATTAAGTGATAACAGTCACCTTGGGGTGATGATGACAGAGCAGGCAGTAATATCTGGGTTAAGGGAAATAGCTAGGGAGACAGGGGAAGACACGGGGCTAGGCTATATACAGTCATATTATAGATAGAGAGACAGGGGGGAAGGCTATATACAGTCATATTATAGATAGAGAGACAGGGGGAGACAGGGGGCTAGGCTATATACAGTCATATTATAGATAGAGAGACAGGGGGGAAGGCTATATACAGTCATATTATAGATAGAGAGACAGGGGGCGAGGCTATATACAGTCATATTATAGATAGAGAGACAGGGGGCGAGGCTATATACAGTCATATTATAGATAGAGAGACAGGGGGGAAGGCTATATACAGTCATATTATAGATAGAGAGACAGGGGGCGAGGCTATATACAGTCATATTATAGATAGAGAGACAGGGGGGAAGGCTACATACAGTCATATTATAGATAGAGAGACAGGGGGCGAGGCTATATACAGTCATATTATAGATAGAGAGACAGGGGGGAAGGCTATATACAGTCACATTATAGATAGAGAGACAGGGGGCGAGGCTATATACAGTCATATTATAGATAGAGAGACAGGGGGGAAGGCTATATACAGTCACATTATAGATAGAGAGACAGGGGGCGAGGCTATATACAGTCATATTATAGATAAAGAAACAGGAGAGAGACGGGGGCAAGGCTATATACAGTCAGATTATAGATAGAGAGACAGGGGGGAAGGCTATATACAGTCATATTATAGATAGAGAGACAGGGGGAGACAGGGGGCTAGGCTATATACAGTCATATTATAGATAGAGAGACAGGGGGGAAGGCTATATACAGTCATATTATAGATAGAGAGACAGGGGGCGAGGCTATATACAGTCATATTATAGATAGAGAGACAGGGGGCGAGGCTATATACAGTCATATTATAGATAGAGAGACAGGGGGGAAGGCTATATACAGTCATATTATAGATAGAGAGACAGGGGGCGAGGCTATATACAGTCATATTAGAGATAGAGAGACAGGGGGCTAGGCTATATGCTGTCACATTATAGATAGGAGAGATACAGGGGGAGACAGGGGGAGACAGGGGCGAGGCTATATACAGTCATATTATAGACAGAGAGACAGGGAGAGACAGGGGCGAGGCTATATACAGTCATATTATAGATAGAGAGATGGGAGAAAGACAGGAGAGAGACAGGAGGAGACAGGGGGCTAGGCTATATACAGTTATATTAGAGATAGAGAGACAGGGGGCTAGGCTATATGCTGTCACATTATAGATAGGAGAGAGACAGGGGCTAGGCTATTTACAGTCATATTATAGATAGGGGGAGACAGAGGAGACACAGGGGGAGACAGTGAGTTTGGCTATATACAGTCATATTATAGAAAGGATAGAGACAGGGGGAGACAGTGGGCTCGGCTATATACAGTCACATTATAGATAGGAGAGAGACAGGGGGAGACAGGGGGCTCGGCTATATACAGTCACATTATAGATAGGAGAGAGACAGGGGGAGACAGGGGGCTCGGCTATATACAGTCATATTATATATAGAGAGACAGGGGGAGACAGGGGGCGAGGCTATATACAGTCATATTATAGATAGGAGAGAGACAGGGGGAGACAGGGGGCTCGGCTATATACAGTCATATTATATATAGAGAGACAGGGGGAGACAGGGGGCGAGGCTATATACAGTCACATTATAGATAGGAGAGAGACAGGGGGAGACAGGGGGCTAGGCTATATACAGTAACATTATAGATAGGAGAAAGACAGGGGAGACAGGGGGCTAGGCTATATACAGTTATATTATAGATAGAGAGACAGGGGGAGACAGGAGAGAGACAGGGGACTCGGCTATATACAGTCATAATATAGATAGAGAGACAGGGGGCTAGGCTATTTTCAGTCATATTACAGATAGAGAGACAGGAGAGAGACAGGGGGCTCGGCTATATACAGTCATTTTAAAGATAGAGAGACAGGAGAGAGACAGGGGCTAGGCTATATACAGTCATTTTATAGATAGAGAGACAGGAGAGAGACAGGGGGCTAGGCTATATACAGTCACATTATAGATAGGAGAGAGACAGGGGGAGACAGGGGGCTAGGCTATATACAGGCACATTATAGACAGGAGAGAGACAGGGGGAGACAGGGGGCTAGGCTATATACAGGCACATTATAGATAGGAGAGAGACAGGGGGAGACAGGGGGCTAGGCTATATACAGTCATATTATAGATAGAGAGACAGGGGGCTAGGCTATATACAGTCATATTATAGATAGAGAGACAGGGGGAGACAGGGGGCTAGGCTATATACAGGCACATTATAGACAGGAGAGATACAGGGGGAGACAGGGGGCTAGGCTATATACAGGCACATTATAGATAGGAGAGAGACAGGGGGAGACAGGGGGCTAGGCTATATACAGTCATATTATAGACAGAGAGACAGGGGGCTAGGCTATATACAGTCATATTGTAGACAGAGACACAGGGGGAGACAGGGGGCTAGGATATATACAGTCATATTATAGACAGAGAGACAGGGGAGACAGGGGGCTAGGCTATATACAGTCATATTATAGACAGAGAGACAGGGGGAGACAGGGGACTAGGCTATATACAGGCACATTATAGACAGGAGAGATACAGGGGGAGACAGGGGGCTAGGCTATATACAGGCACATTATAGAT
The DNA here is from genome assembly GCF_036934945.1 of Oncorhynchus masou masou. Taxonomy (NCBI): domain Eukaryota; kingdom Metazoa; phylum Chordata; class Actinopteri; order Salmoniformes; family Salmonidae; genus Oncorhynchus; species Oncorhynchus masou. Next base: position 23,868,810 of record NC_088232.1, read on the forward strand.
AGGAGAGAGACAGGGGGAGACAGGGGGCTAGGCTATATACAGTCATATTATAGACAGAGAGACAGGGGGCTAGGCTATATACAGTCATATTGTAGACAGAGACACAGGGGGAGACAGGGGGCTAGGATATATACAGTCATATTATAGACAGAGAGACAGGGGAGACAGGGGGCTAGGCTATATACAGTCATATTATAGACAGAGAGACAGGGGGAGACAGGGGCTAGGCTATATACAGGCACATTATAGACAGGAGAGATACAGGGGGAGACAGGGGGCTAGGCTATATACAGGCACATTATAGATAGGAGAGAGACAGGGGGAGACAGGGGGCTAGGCTATATACAGTCATATTATAGACAGAGAGACAGGGGGCTAGGCTATATACAGTCATATTGTAGACAGAGACACAGGGGGAGACAGGGGGCTAGGATATATACAGTAATATTATAGACAGAGAGACAGGGGAGACAGGGGGCTAGGCTATATACAGTCATATTATAGATAGGAGATAGACGGGGGGTTGGCTATATACAGTCATATTATAGATAGAAGAGAGACAGGGGGCTCGGCTATATACAGTAACATTATATATAGAAGAGAGACAGGGGGCTAGGCTATATACAGTCACATTATATATAGGAGAGAGACAGGGGGCTAGGCTGTATACAGTCACATTATAGATAGGAGAGAGACAGGGGGAGACAGGGGGCTCGGCTATATACAGTCACAGTATAGATAGGAGAGAGACAGGGGGAGACAGGGGGCTAGGCTCTATACAGTCACATTATAGATAGGAGAGAGAAAGGGGGAGACAGGGGGCTCGGCTATATACAGTCACATTATAGATAGGAGAGAGACAGGGGGAGACAGGGGGATAGGCTATATACAGTCACATTATAGATAGGGGTGAGACAGGGGGAGACAGGGGGCTAGGCTATATACAATCATATTATTGATAGGAGAGAGACAGGGGGAGACAGGGGGCTAGGCTATATACAGTCACATTATAGATAGGAGAGAGACAGGGGGAGACAGGGGGCTAGGCTATATACAGTCATATTATAGATTGGAGAGAGACAGGGGGAGACAGGGGGCTAGGCTATATACATTCACATTATAGATAGGAGAGAGACAGGGGGAGACAGGGGCTAGGCTATATACAGTCATATTATAGATAGGAGAGAGACAGGGGGAGACAGGGGGCTAGGCTCTATACAGTCATATTATAGATAGGAGAGAGACAGGGTTAGACAGGGGGCTAGGCTATATACAGTCATATTATAGATTGGAGAAAGACAGGGGGAGACAGGGGGCTAGGCTATATACAGTCACATTATAGATAGGAGAGAGACAGGGGGAGACAGGGAGCTAGGCTATATACACTCACATTATAGATAGGAGAGAGACAGGGGGAGACAGGGGGCTAGGCTATATACAGTCATATTATAGAAAGGAGAGAGACAGGGGGCTAGGCTATAAACTGTCACATTATAGATAGGAGAGAGACAGGGGGAGACAGGGGGCTCGGCTATATACAGTCATAATATAGATAGAGAGACAGGAGAGAGACAGGGGCTCGGCTATATACAGTAATTTTATAAATAGAGAGACAGGAGATATAGGGGACTCGGCTATTTTCAGTCATATTACAGATAGAGAGACAGGAGAGAGACAGGGGACTCGGCTCTTTTCAGTCATATTACAGATAGAGAGACAGGAGAGAGACAGGGGGCTCGGCTATATACAGTCATTTTATAGGTCGAGAGACAGGAGAGAGACAGGGGGCTAGGCTATTTTCAGTCATATTACAGATAGAGAGACAGGGGGAGACAGGGGGCTAGGCTATATACATTCATATTATAGATAGAGAGACAGAGGGAGACAGGGGGCTAGGCTATATACAGTCATATTATAGACAGAGAGGCAGGGGGCTAGGCTATTTTCAGTCATATTATAGATAGGGAGACAGGAGAGAGACAGGGGACTAGGCTATATACAGTCACATTATAGATAGGAGAGAGACAGGGGGAGACAGCGGGCTAGGCAATATACAGTCATATTATAGATAGGAGAGAGACAGAGGGAGACAGGGGGCTAGGCTATATACAGTCACATTATAGATAGGAGAGAGACAGGGGCTAGGCTATATACAGTCACATTATAGATAGGAGAGAGACAGGGGGAGACAGGGGGCTCGGCTATATACAGTCAAATTATAGATAGGAGTTAGACAGGGGTAGACAGGGGCTAGGCTATATACAGTCATATTATTGATAGAGAGAGAGGGGGTGAGGCTATATACAGTCATATTATAGATAGAGAGACAGGGGGCTAGGCTATATACTGTCATATTATAGATAGAGAGACAGGAGAGAGACAGGGGGCAAGGCTAAATACAGTCATATTATAGATAGGAGAGAGACAGGGGGAGACAGGGGACTAGGCTATGTACAGTAACATTATAGATAGGAGAGAGACAGGGGAGACAGGGGGCTAGGCTATATATAGTCATATTATAGATAGAGAGACAGGGGCTAGGCTATATACAGTTATATTATAGATAGAGAGACAGGAGAGAGACAGGGGGCTAGGCTATAAACAGTCATAATATAGATAGAGAGACAGGGGGAGACAGGAGAGAGACAGGGGGCTCGGCTATATACAGTCACATTAGAGATAGGAGAGAGACAGGGGGCTAGGCTATATACAGTCACATTATAGATCGGAGAGAGACAGGGGGAGACAGGGGGCTTGGCCATATACAGTCACATTATATATAGGAGTTAGACAGGGGTAGACAGGGGCTAGGCTATATACAGTCATATTATAGATAGAGAGACAGGGGGTGAGGCTATATACAGTCATATTATAGATAGCGAGACAGGGGGAGACAGGGGGCTTGGCCATATACAGTCACATTATATATAGGAGTTAGACAGGGGTAGACAGGGGCTAGGCTATATACAGTCACATTATAGATCGGAGAGAGACAGGGGGAGACAGGGGGCTTGGCCATATACAGTCACATTATATATAGGAGTTAGACAGGGGTAGACAGGGGCTAGGCTATATACAGTCATATTATAGATAGAGAGACAGGGGGTGAGGCTATATACAGTCATATTATAGATAGCGAGACAGGGGGAGACAGGGGGCTTGGCCATATACAGTCACATTATATATAGGAGTTAGACAGGGGTAGACAGGGGCTAGGCTATATACAGTCATATTATAGATAGAGAGACAGGGGGTGAGGCTATATACAGTCATATTATAGATAGAGAGACAGGGGGCTAGGCTATATACAGTCACATTATAGATCGGAGAGAGACAGGGGGAGACAGGGGGCTTGGCCATATACAGTCACATTATATATAGGAGTTAGACAGGGGTAGACAGGGGCTAGGCTATATACAGTCATATTATAGATAGAGAGACAGGGGGTGAGGCTATATACAGTCATATTATAGATAGAGAGACAGGGGGCAAGGCTATTTAGAGTCATATTCTAGATAGAGGGACAGGAGATAGACAGGGGACTTGGCTATATACAGTCATAATCTAGATATAGGGACAGGAGAGAGACAGGGGGCTTGGCTATATACAGTCACATTATAGATAGAGAGACAGGAGAGAGACAGGGGTCAAGGCTATATAAAGTCATATTATAGATAGGAGAGAGACAGGGGAGACAGGGGGCTAGGCTATGTACAGTAACATTATAGATAGGAGAGAGACAGGGGAGACAGGGGGCTAGGCTATATACAGTCATATTATAGATAGAGAGACAGGGGGCTAGGCTATATACAGTTATATTATAGATAGAGAGACAGGAGAGAGACAGGGGGCTAGGCTATAAACAGTCATAATATAGATAGAGAGACAGGAGAGAAACAGGGGGCTCGGCTATATACAGTCATTTTATAGATAGAGAGACAGGAGAGAGACAGGGGGCTAGGCTATTTTCAGTCATATTACAGATAGAGAGACAGGGGGAGACAGGGGGCTAGGCTCTTTTCAGTCATATTACAGATAGAGAAACAGGAGAGAGACAGGGGGCTCGGCGATATACAGTCATAATATAGATAGAGAGACAGGAGAGAGACAGGGGGCTCGGCTATATACAGTCATTTTATAGATAGAGAGACAGGGGGAGACAGGGGGCTAGGCTATATACAGTCATATTATAGACAGAGAGACAGGGGGCTAGGCTATTTTCAGTCATATTATAGATAGGGAGACAGGAGAGAGACACGGGGCTACGCTATATACAGTCACATTATAGATAGGAGAGAGACAGGGGGAGACAGGGGGCTAGGCTATATACAGGCACATTATAGATAGGAGAGAGACAGGGGGAGACAAGGGGCTAGGCTATATACAGTCATATTATAGACAGAGAGACAGGGGGAAACAGGGGGCTAGGCTATATACAGTCATATTATAGATAGAGAGACAGGGGTCTAGGCTATATACAGTCATATTATAGACAGAGAGACAGGGGGGAGACAGGGGGAGACAGCGGGGTAGGCTATATACAGTCATATTATAGATAGAGAGACAGGGGGAGACAGGGGGCTAGGCTATATACAGTCATATTATAGACAGAGAGACAGGGGGCGAGGCTATATACAGTCACATTATAGATAGGAGAGAGACAGGGGGAGACAGGGGGCTAGGCTATATACAGTCAAATTATAGATAGAGAGAAAGGGGGAGACAGTCATATTATAGATAGGAGAGAGACAGGGGGAGACAGGGGGCTAGGCTATATACAGTCACATTATAGATAGGAGAGAGACAGGGGGAGAAAGGGGGCAAGGCTATATACAGTCATATTATAGATAGGAGAGAGACAGAGGGAGACAGGGGGCTAGGCTATATAAAGTCACATTACAGATAGGAGAGAGACAGGGGGATAGGCTATATACAGTCACATTAGAGATAGGAGAGAGACAGGGGGCTAGGCTATATACAGTCATATTATAGATTGGAGAGAGACAGGGGGAGACAGGGGGCTAGGCTATATACAGTCACATTATAGATAGGAGAGAGACAGGGGGAGACAGGGGGCTAGGCGATATACAATCATATTATTGATAGGAGAGAGACAGGGGGAGACAGGGGGCTAGGCTATATACAGTCATATTATAGAAAGGAGAGAGACAGGGGGCTAGGCTATAAACTGTCACATTATAGATAGGAGAGAGACAGGGGGCTAGGCTATATACAGTCATAATATAGATAGAGAGACAGGAGAGAGACAGGGGCTTGGCTATATACAGTCATAATATAGATAGAGAGACAGGAGAGAGACAGGGGCTTGGCTATATACAGTCATTTTATAGATAGAGAGACAGGAGAGATAGGGGACTCGGCTATTTTCAGTCACATTACAGATAGAGAGACAGGGGGAGACTGGGGGCTAGGCTCTTTTCAGTCATATTACAGATAGAGAGACAGGAGAGAGACAGGGGGCTCGGCTATATACAGTCATTTTATAGGTCGAGAGACAGGGGGCTAGGCTATTTTCAGTCATATTACAGATAGAGAGACAGGGGGAGACAGGGGGCTAGGCTATATACATTCATATTATAGATAGAGAGACAGGGGGAGACAGGGGGCTAGGCTATATACAGTCATATTATAGACAGAGAGGCAGGGGGCTAGGCTATTTTCAGTCATATTATAGATAGGGAGACAGGAGAGAGACAGGGGACTAGGCTATATACAGTCACATTATAGATAGGAGAGAGACAGGGGGAGACAAGGGGCTAGGCTATATACAGTCATATTATAGATAGGAGAGAGACAGGGGCTAGGCTATATACAGTCACATTATAGATAGGAGAGAGACAGGGGGAGACAGGGGGCTCGGCTATATACAGTCATAGTATAGATAGGAGAGAGACAGGGGGCTAGGCTATATACAGTCACATTATAGATAGGAGAGAGACAGGGGGAGACAGGGGGCTCGGCTATATACAGTCACATTATAGATAGGAGAGAGACAGGGGGAGACAGGGGGCCAGGCTATATACAGTCATATTATAGATAGAGAGACAGGGGCTAGGCTATATACAGTTATATTATAGATAGAGAGACAGGGGGCTAGGCTATATATAGTCATATTATAGATAGAGAGACAGGGGCTAGGCTATATACAGTTATATTATAGATAGAGAGACAGGAGAGAGACAGGGGGCTAGGCTATAAACAGTCATAATATAGATAGAGAGACAGGGGGAGACAGGAGAGAGACAGGGGGCTCGGCTATATACAGTCACATTAGAGATAGGAGAGAGACAGGGGGCTAGGCTATATACAGTCACATTATAGATAGGAGAGAGACAGGGGGAGACAGGGGGCTTGGCCATATACAGTCACATTATATATAGGAGTTAGACAGGGGTAGACAGGGGCTAGGCTATATACAGTCATATTATAGATAGAGAGACAGGGGGCGAGGCTATATACAGTCATATTATAGATAGAGAGACAGGGGGCTAGGCTATATACTGTCATATTATAGATAGAGAGACAGGGGGCAAGGCTATTTAGAGTCATATTCTAGATAGAGGGACAGGAGATAGACAGGGGGCTTGGCTATATACAGTCATAATCTAGATATAGGGACAGGAGAGAGACAGGGGGCTTGGCTATATACAGTCACATTATAGATAGAGAGACAGGAGAGAGACAGGGGGCAAGGCTATATACAGTCATATTATAGATAGGAGAGAGACAGGGGAGACAGGGGGCTAGGCTATGTACAGTAACATTATAGATAGGAGAGAGACAGGGGAGACAGGGGGCTAGGCTATATATAGTCATATTATAGATAGAGAGACAGGGGCTAGGCTATATACAGTTATATTATAGATAGAGAGACAGGAGAGAGACAGGGGGCTCGGCTATAAACAGTCATAATATAGATAGAGAGACAGGAGAGAAACGGGGGGCTCGGCTATATACAGTCATTTTACAGATAGAGAGACAGGGGGAGACAGGGGGCTAGGCTCTTTTCAGTCATATTACAGATAGAGAGACAGGAGAGAGACAGGGGGCTCGGCTATATACAGTCATTTTATAGATAGAGAGACAGGAGAGAGACAGGGGCTAGGCTATATTCAGTCATTTTATAGATAGGAGAGAGACAGGGGGAGACAGGGGGCTCGGCTATATACAGTCATTTTATAGATAGAGAGACAGGAGAGAGACAGGGGCTAGGCTATATTCAGTCATTTTATAGATAGGAGAGAGACAGGGGGAGACAGGGGGCTAGGCTATATACAGTCACATTATAGATAGGAGAGAGACAGGGGGAGACAGGGGGCTAGGCTATATACAATCATATTATTGATAGGAGAGAGACAGGGGGAGACAGGGGGCTAGGCTATATACAGTCATATTATAGAAAGGAGAGAGACAGGGGGCTAGGCTATAAACTGTCACATTATAGATAGGAGAGAGACAGGGGGAGACAGGGGGCTCGGCTATATACAGTCATAATATAGATAGAGAGACAGGAGAGAGACAGGGGGCTAGGCTATATACAGTCATATTACAGATAGAGAGACAGGGGGAGACAGGGGGCTAGGCTCTTTTCAGTCATATTACAGATAGAGAGACAGGGGGCTCGGCTATATACAGTCATTTTATAGATAGAGAGACAGGAGAGAGACAGGGGGCTAGGCTATTTTCAGTCATATTACAGATAGAGAGACAGGAGAGAGACAGGGGGCTTGGCTATATACAGTCATATTATAGACAGAGAGACAGGGGGGAGACAGGGGGAGACAGCGGGGTAGGCTATATACAGTCATATTATAGACAGAGAGACAGGGGGGAGACAGGGGGAGACAGCGGGCTAGGCTATATACAGTCACATTATAGATAGGAGAGAGACAGGGGGAGACAGGCGGCTAGGCTATATACAGTCATAGTATAGATAGGAGAGAGACAGGGGGCTCGGCTATATACAGTCACATTATAGATAGGCTATATACAGTCACATTATAGATAGGAGAGAGACAGGGGGAGACAGGGGGCTCGGCTATATACAGTCACATTATAGATAGGAGAGAGACAGGGGGAGACAGGGGGCTAGGCTATATACAGTCACATTATAGATAGGAGAGAGACAGGGGGAGACAGGGGCTCGGCTATATACAGTCACATTATAGATAGGAGAGAGACAGGGGGAGACAGGGGGCTCGGCTATATACAGTCACATTATAGATAGGAGAGAGACAGGGGGAGACAGGGGGCTCGGCTATATACAGTCACATTATAGATAGGAGAGAGACAGGGGGCTAGGCTATATACAGTCATAGTATAGATAGGAGAGAGACAGGGGGCTCGGCTATATACAGTCACATTATAGATAGGCTATATACAGTCACATTATAGATAGGAGAGAGACAGGGGGAGACAGGGGGCTAGGCTATATACAGTCATATTATAGAAAGGAGAGAGACAGGGGGCTAGGCTATAAACTGTCACATTATAGATAGGAGAGAGACAGGGGGCTAGGCTATATACAGTCATAATATAGATAGAGAGACAGGAGAGAGACAGGGGCTTGGCTATATACAGTCATAATATAGATAGAGAGACAGGAGAGAGACAGGGGCTTGGCTATATACAGTCATTTTATAGATAGAGAGACAGGAGAGATAGGGGACTCGGCTATTTTCAGTCATATTACAGATAGAGAGACAGGGGGAGACAGGGGGCTAGGCTCTTTTCAGTCATATTACAGATAGAGAGACAGGAGAGAGACAGGGGGCTCGGCTATATACAGTCATTTTATAGGTCGAGAGACAGGGGGCTAGGCTATTTTCAGTCATATTACAGATAGAGAGACAGGGGGAGACAGGGGGCTAGGCTATATACATTCATATTATAGATAGAGAGACAGGGGGAGACAGGGGGCTAGGCTATATACAGTCATATTATAGACAGAGAGGCAGGGGGCTAGGCTATTTTCAGTCATATTATAGATAGGGAGACAGGAGAGAGACAGGGGACTAGGCTATATACAGTCACATTATAGATAGGAGAGAGACAGGGGGAGACAGGGGGCTAGGCTATATACAGTCATATTATACATAGGAGAGAGACAGGGGCTAGGCTATATACAGTCACATTATAGATAGGAGAGAGACAGGGGGAGACAGGGGGCTCGGCTATATACAGTCATAGTATAGATAGGAGAGAGACAGGGGGCTAGGCTATATACAGTCACATTATAGATAGGAGAGAGACAGGGGGAGACAGGGGGCTCGGCTATATACAGTCACATTATAGATAGGAGAGAGACAGGGGGAGACAGGGGGCCAGGCTATATACAGTCATATTATAGATAGAGAGACAGGGGCTAGGCTATATACAGTTATATTATAGATAGAGAGACAGGGGGCTAGGCTATATATAGTCATATTATAGATAGAGAGACAGGGGCTAGGCTATATACAGTTATATTATAGATAGAGAGACAGGAGAGAGACAGGGGGCTAGGCTATAAACAGTCATAATATAGATAGAGAGACAGGGGGAGACAGGAGAGAGACAGGGGGCTCGGCTATATACAGTCACATTAGAGATAGGAGAGAGACAGGGGGCTAGGCTATATACAGTCACATTATAGATAGGAGAGAGACAGGGGGAGACAGGGGGCTTGGCCATATACAGTCATATTATAGATAGAGAGACAGGGGGCGAGGCTATATACAGTCATATTATAGATAGAGAGACAGGGGGCTAGGCTATATACTGTCATATTATAGATAGAGAGACAGGGGGCAAGGCTATTTAGAGTCATATTCTAGATAGAGGGACAGGAGATAGACAGGGGGCTTGGCTATATACAGTCATAATCTAGATATAGGGACAGGAGAGAGACAGGGGGCTTGGCTATATACAGTCACATTATAGATAGAGAGACAGGAGAGAGACAGGGGCAAGGCTATATACAGTCATATTATAGATAGGAGAGAGACAGGGGAGACAGGGGGCTAGGCTATATACAATCATATTATTGATAGGAGAGAGACAGGGGGAGACAGGGGGCTAGGCTATATACAGTCATATTATAGAAAGGAGAGAGACAGGGGGCTAGGCTATAAACTGTCACATTATAGATAGGAGAGAGACAGGGGAGACAGGGGGCTAGGCTATATATAGTCATATTATAGATAGAGAGACAGGGGCTAGGCTATATACAGTTATATTATAGATAGAGAGAGAGGAGAGAGACAGGGGGCTCGGCTATAAACAGTCATAATATAGATAGAGAGACAGGAGAGAAACGGGGGGCTCGGCTATATACAGTCATTTTACAGATAGAGAGACAGGAGAGAGACAGGGGGCTAGGCTCTTTTCAGTCATATTACAGATAGAGAGACAGGAGAGAGACAGGGGGCTCGGCTATATACAGTCATTTTATAGATAGAGAGACAGGAGAGAGACAGGGGCTAGGCTATATTCAGTCATTTTATAGATAGGAGAGAGACAGGGGGCTAGGCTATATACAGTCATTTTACAGATAGAGAGACAGGGGGAGACAGGGGGCTAGGCTCTTTTCAGTCATATTACAGATAGAGAGACAGGAGAGAGACAGGGGGCTCGGCTATATACAGTCATTTTATAGATAGAGAGACAGGAGAGAGACAGGGGCTAGGCTATATTCAGTCATTTTATAGATAGGAGAGAGACAGGGGGAGACAGGGGGCTAGGCTATATACAGTCACATTATAGATAGGAGAGAGACAGGGGGAGACAGGGGGCTAGGCTATATACAGTCATATTATAGAAAGGAGAGAGACAGGGGGCTAGGCTATAAACTGTCACATTATAGATAGGAGAGAGACAGGGGGAGACAGGGGGCTCGGCTATATACAGTCATAATATAGATAGAGAGACAGGAGAGAGACAGGGGGCTAGGCTATATACAGTCATATTACAGATAGAGAGACAGGGGGAGACAGGGGGCTAGGCTCTTTTCAGTCATATTACAGATAGAGAGACAGGAGAGAGACAGGGGGCTCGGCTATATACAGTCATTTTATAGATAGAGAGACAGGAGAGAGACAGGGGGCTAGGCTATTTTCAGTCATATTACAGATAGAGAGACAGGAGAGAGACAGGGGGCTTGGCTATATACAGTCATATTATAGACAGAGAGACAGGGGTCTAGGCTATATACAGTCATATTATAGACAGAGAGACAGGGGGGAGACAGGGGGAGACAGCGGGGTAGGCTATATACAGTCATATTATAGACAGAGAGACAGGGGGGAGACAGGGGGAGACAGCGGGCTAGGCTATATACAGTCACATTATAGATAGGAGAGAGACAGGGGGAGACAGGGGGCTAGGCTATATACAGTCATAGTATAGATAGGTGAGAGACAGGGGGCTCTGCTATATACAGTCACATTATAGATAGGCTATATACAGTCACATTATAGATAGGAGAGAGACAGGGGGAGACAGGGGGCTCGGCTATATACAGTCATTTTATAGATAGAGAGACAGAAGAGAGACAGGGGGCTAGGCTATTTTCAGTCATATTACAGATAGAGAGACAGGAGAGAGACAGGGGGCTTGGCTATATACAGTCATATTATAGACAGAGAGACAGGGGTCTAGGCTATATACAGTCATATTATAGACAGAGAGACAGGGGGGAGACAGGGGGAGACAGCGGGGTAGGCTATATACAGTCATATTATAGACAGAGAGACAGGGGGGAGACAGGGGGAGACAGCGGGCTAGGCTATATACAGTCACATTATAGATAGGAGAGAGACAGGGGGAGACAGGGGGCTAGGCTATATACAGTCATAGTATAGATAGGAGAGAGACAGGGGGCTCGGCTATATACAGTCACATTATAGATAGGCTATATACAGTCACATTATAGATAGGAGAGAGACAGGGGGAGACAGGGGGCTCGGCTATATACAGTCACATTATAGATAGGAGAGAGACAGGGGGAGACAGGGGGCTAGGCTATATACAGTCACATTATAGATAGGAGAGAGACAGGGGGAGACAGGGGGCTCGGCTATATACAGTCACATTATAGATAGGAGAGAGACAGGGGGAGACAGGGGGCTCGGCTATATACAGTCACATTATAGATAGGAGAGAGACAGGGGGAGACAGGGGGCTCGGCTATATACAGTCACATTATAGATAGGAGAGAGACAGGGGGCTCGGCTATATACAGTCATAGTATAGATAGGAGAGAGAAAGGGGGCTCGGCTATATACAGTCACATTATAGATAGGCTATATACAGTCACATTATAGATAGGAGAGAGACAGGGGGAGACAGGGGGCTCGGCTATATACAGTCATATTATAGATAGGAGAGAGACAGGGGGAGACAGGGGGAGACAGCGGGGTAGGCTATATACAGTCATATTATAGACAGAGAGACAGGGGGGAGACAGGGGGAGACAGCGGGCTAGGCTATATACAGTCACATTATAGATAGGAGAGAGACAGGGGGAGACAGGGGGCTAGGCTATATACAGTCACATTATAGATAGGAGAGAGACAGGGGGAGACAGGGGGCTCGGCTATATACAGTCACATTATAGATAGGAGAGAGACAGGGGGAGACAGGGGGCTAGGCTATATACAGTCACATTAGAGATAGGAGAGAGACAGGGGGCTCGGCTATATACAGTCACATTATAGATAGGAGAGAGACAGGGGGAGACAGGGGGCTAGGCTATATACAGTCATATTATAGATAGGAGAGAGACAGGGGCTAGGCTATATACAGTCACATTATAGATAGGAGAGAGACAGGGGGAGACAGGGGGCTCGGCTATATACAGTCATAGTATAGATAGGAGAGAGACAGGGGGCTAGGCTATATACAGTCACATTATAGATAGGAGAGAGACAGGGGGAGACAGGGGGCTCGGCTATATACAGTCACATTATAGATAGGAGAGAGACAGGGGGAGACAGGGGGCCAGGCTATATACAGTCATATTATAGATAGAGAGACAGGGGCTAGGCTATATACAGTTATATTATAGATAGAGAGACAGGGGGCTAGGCTATATATAGTCATATTATAGATAGAGAGACAGGGGCTAGGCTATATACAGTTATATTATAGATAGAGAGACAGGAGAGAGACAGGGGGCTAGGCTATAAACAGTCATAATATAGATAGAGAGACAGGGGGAGACAGGAGAGAGACAGGGGGCTCGGCTATATACAGTCACATTAGAGATAGGAGAGAGACAGGGGGCTAGGCTATATACAGTCACATTATAGATAGGAGAGAGACAGGGGGAGACAGGGGGCTTGGCCATATACAGTCACATTATATATAGGAGTTAGACAGGGGTAGACAGGGGCTAGGCTATATACAGTCATATTATAGATAGAGAGACGGGGGCGAGGCTATATACAGTCATATTATAGATAGAGAGACAGGGGGCTAGGCTATATACTGTCATATTATAGATAGAGAGACAGGGGGCAAGGCTATTTAGAGTCATATTCTAGATAGAGGGACAGGAGATAGACAGGGGGCTTGGCTATATACAGTCATAATCTAGATATAGGGACAGGAGAGAGACAGGGGGCTTGGCTATATACAGTCACATTATAGATAGAGAGACAGGAGAGAGACAGGGGGCAAGGCTATATACAGTCATATTATAGATAGGAGAGAGACAGGGGAGACAGGGGGCTAGGCTATGTACAGTAACATTATAGATAGGAGAGAGACAGGGGAGACAGGGGGCTAGGCTATATATAGTCATATTATAGATAGAGAGACAGGGGCTAGGCTATATACAGTTATATTATAGATAGAGAGACAGGAGAGAGACAGGGGGCTCGGCTATAAACAGTCATAATATAGATAGAGAGACAGGAGAGAAACGGGGGGCTCGGCTATATACAGTCATTTTACAGATAGAGAGACAGGGGGAGACAGGGGGCTAGGCTCTTTTCAGTCATATTACAGATAGAGAGACAGGAGAGAGACAGGGGGCTCGGCTATATACAGTCATTTTATAGATAGAGAGACAGGAGAGAGACAGGGGCTAGGCTATATTCAGTCATTTTATAGATAGGAGAGAGACAGGGGGAGACAGGGGGCTAGGCTATATACAGTCACATTATAGATAGGAGAGAGACAGGGGGAGACAGGGGGCTAGGCTATATACAATCATATTATTGATAGGAGAGAGACAGGGGGAGACAGGGGGCTAGGCTATATACAGTCACATTATAGATAGGAGAGAGACAGGGGGAGACAGGGGGCTCGGCTATATACAGTCATAATATAGATAGAGAGACAGGAGAGAGACAGGGGGCTAGGCTCTTTTCAGTCATATTACAGATAGAGAGACAGGAGAGACAGGGGGCTCGGCTATATACAGTCATATTACATTATAGATAGGAGAGAGACAGGGGGAGACAGGGGGCTTGGCTATATACAGTCATAGTATAGATAGGTGAGAGACAGGGGCTCTGCTATATACAGTCACATTATAGATAGGCTATATACAGTCACATTATAGATAGGAGAGAGACAGGGGGAGACAGGGGGCTCGGCTATATACAGTCATTTTATAGATAGAGAGACAGAAGAGAGACAGGGGGCTAGGCTATTTTCAGTCATATTACAGATAGAGAGACAGGAGAGAGACAGGGGGCTTGGCTATATACAGTCATATTATAGACAGAGAGACAGGGGTCTAGGCTATATACAGTCATATTATAGACAGAGAGACAGGGGGAGACAGGGGGAGACAGCGGGGTAGGCTATATACAGTCATATTATAGACAGAGAGACAGGGGGAGACAGGGGGAGACAGCGGGCTAGGCTATATACAGTCACATTATAGATAGGAGAGAGACAGGGGGAGACAGGGGGCTAGGCTATATACAGTCATAGTATAGATAGGAGAGAGACAGGGGCTCGGCTATATACAGTCACATTATAGATAGGCTATATACAGTCACATTATAGATAGGAGAGAGACAGGGGGAGACAGGGGGCTCGGCTATATACAGTCACATTATAGATAGGAGAGAGACAGGGGGAGACAGGGGGCTAGGCTATATACAGTCACATTATAGATAGGAGAGAGACAGGGGGAGACAGGGGGCTCGGCTATATACAGTCACATTATAGATAGGAGAGAGACAGGGGGAGACAGGGGGCTTGGCTATATACAGTCACATTATAGATAGGAGAGAGACAGGGGGAGACAGGGGGCTCGGCTATATACAGTCACATTATAGATAGGAGAGAGACAGGGGGCTAGGCTATATACAGTCATAGTATAGATAGGAGAGAGACAGGGGGCTCGGCTATATACAGTCACATTATAGATAGGCTATATACAGTCACATTATAGATAGGAGAGAGACAGGGGGAGACAGGGGGCTCGGCTATATACAGTCATAGTATAGATAGGAGAGAGACAGGGGGAGACAGGGGGAGACAGCGGGGTAGGCTATATACAGTCATATTATAGACAGAGAGACAGGGGGAGACAGGGGGAGACAGCGGGCTAGGCTATATACAGTCACATTATAGATAGGAGAGAGACAGGGGGAGACAGGGGGCTAGGCTATATACAGTCACATTATAGATAGGAGAGAGACAGGGGGAGACAGGGGGCTCGGCTATATACAGTCACATTATAGATAGGAGAGAGACAGGGGGAGACAGGGGGCTAGGCTATATACAGTCACATTAGAGATAGGAGAGAGCCAGGGGGCTCGGCTATATACAGTCACATTATAGATAGGAGAGAGACAGGGGGAGACAGGGGGCTAGACTATATACAGTCACATTATAGATAGGAGAGAGACAGGGGGAGACAGGGGGCTTGGTCATATACAGTCACATTATATATAGGAGTTAGACAGGGGTAGACAGGGGCTAGGCTATATACAGTCATATTATAGATAGAGAGACAGGGGGCGAGGCTATATACAGTCATATTATAGATAGAGAGACAGGGGGTTAGGCTATATACTGTCATATTATAGATAGAGAGACAGGGGGCAAGGCTATTTAGAGTCATATTCTAGATAGAGGGACAGGAAATAGACAGGGGGCTTGGCTATATACAGTCATAATCTAGATATAGGGACAGGAGAGAGACAGGGGGCTTGGCTACATACAGTCACATTATAGATAGAGAGACAGGAGAGAGACAGGGGGCAAGGCTAAATACAGTCATATTATAGATAGGAGAGAGACAGGGGGAGACAGGGGGCTAGGCAATGTACAGTAACATTATAGATAGGAGAGAGACAGGGGAGACAGGGGGCCAGGCTATATACAGTCATATTATAGATAGAGAGACAGGGGCTAGGCTATATACAGTTATATTATAGATAGAGAGACAGGAGAGAGACAGGGGGCTAGGCTATAAACAGTCATAATATAGATAGAGAGACAGGGGGAGACAGGAGAGAAACAGGGGGCTCGGCTATATACAGTCATAATATAGATAGAGAGACAGGAGAGAGACAGGGGGCTCGGCTATATACAGTCATTTTATAGATAGAGAGACAGGAGAGAGACAGGGGGCTAGGCTATTTTCAGTCATATTACAGATAGAGAGACAGGGGGAGACAGGGGGCTAGGCTCTTTTCAGTCATATTACAGATAGAGAGAAAGGAGAGAGACAGGGGGCTCGGCTATATACAGTCATTTTATAGATAGAGAGACAGGAGAGAGACAGGGGCTAGGCTATATACAGTCATTTTATAGATAGAGAGACAGGGGGAGACAGGGGGCTAGGCTATATACAGTCATTTTATAGATAGAGAGACAGAAGAGAGACAGGGGGCTAGGCTATTTTCAGTCATATTACAGATAGAGAGACAGAGACAGGAGAGAGACAGGGGGCTTGGCTATATACAGTCATATTATAGACAGAGAGACAGGGTTCTAGGCTATATACAGTCATATTATAGATAGGAGAGAGACAGGGGGAGACAGGGGGCTAGGCTATATACAGTCACATTATAGATAGGAGAGAGACAGGGGGAGACAGGGGGCTTGGCTATATACAGTCACATTATAGATAGGAGAGAGACAGGGGGAGACAGGGGGCTCGGCTATATACAGTCACATTATAGATAGGAGAGAGACAGGGGGAGACAGGGGGCTCGGCTATATACAGTCACATTATAGATAGGAGAGAGACAGGGGGAGACAGGGGGCTAGGCTATATACAGTCACATTATAGATAGGAGGGAGACAGGGGGCTCGGCTATATACAGTCATATTATAGATAGGCTATATACAGTCACATTATAGATAGGAGAGAGACAGGGGGAGACAGGGGGCTCGGCTATATACAGTCACATTATAGATAGGAGAGAGACAGGGGGCTAGGCTATATACAGTCACATTATAGATAGGAGAGAGACAGGGGGAGACAGGGGGCTTGGCCATATACAGTCACATTATATATAGGAGTTAGACAGGGGTAGACAGGGGCTAGGCTATATACAGTCATATTATAGATAGAGAGACGGGGGCGAGGCTATATACAGTCATATTATAGATAGAGAGACAGGGGGCTAGGCTATATACTGTCATATTATAGATAGAGAGACAGGGGGCAAGGCTATTTAGAGTCATATTCTAGATAGAGGGACAGGAGATAGACAGGGGGCTTGGCTATATACAGTCATAATCTAGATATAGGGACAGGAGAGAGACAGGGGGCTTGGCTATATACAGTCACATTATAGATAGAGAGACAGGAGAGAGACAGGGGGCAAGGCTATATACAGTCATATTATAGATAGGAGAGAGACAGGGGAGACAGGGGGCTAGGCTATGTACAGTAACATTATAGATAGGAGAGAGACAGGGGAGACAGGGGGCTAGGCTATATATAGTCATATTATAGATAGAGAGACAGGGGCTAGGCTATATACAGTTATATTATAGATAGAGAGACAGGAGAGAGACAGGGGGCTCGGCTATAAACAGTCATAATATAGATAGAGAGACAGGAGAGAAACGGGGGGCTCGGCTATATACAGTCATTTTACAGATAGAGAGACAGGGGGAGACAGGGGGCTAGGCTCTTTTCAGTCATATTACAGATAGAGAGACAGGAGAGAGACAGGGGGCTCGGCTATATACAGTCATTTTATAGATAGAGAGACAGGAGAGAGACAGGGGCTAGGCTATATTCAGTCATTTTATAGATAGGAGAGAGACAGGGGGAGACAGGGGGCTAGGCTATATACAGTCACATTATAGATAGGAGAGAGACAGGGGGAGACAGGGGGCTAGGCTATATACAATCATATTATTGATAGGAGAGAGACAGGGGGAGACAGGGGGCTAGGCTATATACAGTCACATTATAGATAGGAGAGAGACAGGGGGAGACAGGGGGCTCGGCTATATACAGTCATAATATAGATAGAGAGACAGGAGAGAGACAGGGGGCTAGGCTCTTTTCAGTCATATTACAGATAGAGAGACAGGAGAGACAGGGGGCTCGGCTATATACAGTCATATTACATTATAGATAGGAGAGAGACAGGGGGAGACAGGGGGCTTGGCTATATACAGTCATAGTATAGATAGGTGAGAGACAGGGGGCTCTGCTATATACAGTCACATTATAGATAGGCTATATACAGTCACATTATAGATAGGAGAGAGACAGGGGGAGACAGGGGGCTCGGCTATATACAGTCATTTTATAGATAGAGAGACAGAAGAGAGACAGGGGGCTAGGCTATTTTCAGTCATATTACAGATAGAGAGACAGGAGAGAGACAGGGGCTTGGCTATATACAGTCATATTATAGACAGAGAGACAGGGGTCTAGGCTATATACAGTCATATTATAGACAGAGAGACAGGGGGAGACAGGGGGAGACAGCGGGGTAGGCTATATACAGTCATATTATAGACAGAGAGACAGGGGGGAGACAGGGGGAGACAGCGGGCTAGGCTATATACAGTCACATTATAGATAGGAGAGAGACAGGGGGAGACAGGGGGCTAGGCTATATACAGTCATAGTATAGATAGGAGAGAGACAGGGGGCTCGGCTATATACAGTCACATTATAGATAGGCTATATACAGTCACATTATAGATAGGAGAGAGACAGGGGGAGACAGGGGGCTCGGCTATATACAGTCACATTATAGATAGGAGAGAGACAGGGGGAGACAGGGGGCTAGGCTATATACAGTCACATTATAGATAGGAGAGAGACAGGGGGAGACAGGGGGCTCGGCTATATACAGTCACATTATAGATAGGAGAGAGACAGGGGGAGACAGGGGGCTTGGCTATATACAGTCACATTATAGATAGGAGAGAGACAGGGGGAGACAGGGGGCTCGGCTATATACAGTCACATTATAGATAGGAGAGAGACAGGGGGCTAGGCTATATACAGTCATAGTATAGATAGGAGAGAGACAGGGGGCTCGGCTATATACAGTCACATTATAGATAGGCTATATACAGTCACATTATAGATAGGAGAGAGACAGGGGGAGACAGGGGGCTCGGCTATATACAGTCATAGTATAGATAGGAGAGAGACAGGGGGGAGACAGGGGGAGACAGCGGGGTAGGCTATATACAGTCATATTATAGACAGAGAGACAGGGGGGAGACAGGGGGAGACAGCGGGCTAGGCTATATACAGTCACATTATAGATAGGAGAGAGACAGGGGGAGACAGGGGGCTAGGCTATATACAGTCACATTATAGATAGGAGAGAGACAGGGGGAGACAGGGGGCTCGGCTATATACAGTCACATTATAGATAGGAGAGAGACAGGGGGAGACAGGGGGCTAGGCTATATACAGTCACATTAGAGATAGGAGAGAGCCAGGGGGCTCGGCTATATACAGTCACATTATAGATAGGAGAGAGACAGGGGGAGACAGGGGGCTAGACTATATACAGTCACATTATAGATAGGAGAGAGACAGGGGGAGACAGGGGGCTTGGTCATATACAGTCACATTATATATAGGAGTTAGACAGGGGTAGACAGGGGCTAGGCTATATACAGTCATATTATAG